>NC_059334.1:22461824-23063642 GCF_018350155.1 Leopardus geoffroyi
CTCCAGCCCACCATCTCCTTTTGTTTAACATTTGTTTAACATTTTGATTATTCATTCATCTGTTAATGCACACTCGGGTTCCTCCACTTTGTGTGTATTGTAAACAATGCTACTATGAACATGGGTGTTTAAATATATCTTCAAGACTCTGCTTTTAATTCTTTTGTATTGAAGCAGTGGTCCTACTGGACCATAGGGTAACTCTGTACTTAATGTTTTGAGTAACTTCCAAACTCTTCCATAGTAGCTGTATCATTTTACATTCATCCCATAAACAAAGGACAAGGGTTCCGGTTTCTCTAAACCCTTACCAACACTAGTTTTCTCTCCCCACCCCCCCTCTCTCTCCCTCTTTTTTGATAGAAGTCATCCTAATGGGTGTTCAATGTGTACTTTTAAAATATATCTTTCAGGATACATTTCAGAGTTTCCATAATTCTATGAACAGTCATGAATTTTTGACCACCAAAAGCCTTTTTATTTTATAAGAATTTGTTAGAAAAAAGAATTCTGCGAAAAAAAGGCACCTCTTGATTTCGACCAAACAACTCTTTGTTTTGCAGAACAAATGTAATTAAAATGAAAAAAAGGTATGAATTATTAGGCTCTTATTTTGGCTGGTTCTATGAGATACATCTCATTTAATCTCTACAACAATCCATGCATGAAGTAGATGCTGTTAGTTCAGATTCTCAGGTGAGTAGGGTGAAACTGAAAGGAGCCTCAAGTCACATGGTGAGAAAAATGCCTGAGCTGGGATTAACCTAAATTTTCTGCTTCTAAAAGCTCTGCTGGCCTTGTCCAGGGGGTCACAAAGGAGAAACCATATCCAGATAGTGAGTCTCCCCTTAAACTTGGGCAAACATCAGTTGCAGCTCTGAATCCAAGCAGCATAGTCTCCATACTGAAAATGCTGCCGATGTGCAAGTTCCAACCAAAAGGAAACAGCGTATCTCAGAGCTAGTACAAATATGCAGAATCTAAAAGAGGGGCTAGTTCAGCTCTATCATTTTAAATAAGAACTCATGGGTTTCAGATTTCTTTAAAGGTGTCACTATTAGTACTCATTCAAAAGTAGCCCTCCCTGTTTTATAGTAAAGAAAGCCCCTCCTTGATTGCGATATCTGGGCAGAGAGGCTTATAGTGTTGAACTGAATGGGGTATCAAAAGTTCAATTACAAAGTAATCGGCTGCTTTCTGTACATTGAGGAAAGTTGTTTGAAAATTCTGTAATTCTTTAACATTAAAATAAGTTAATCTAGCAATATTAGATTTCCCGTAGTGTTTCTAATGAATGAAGTCCACCCCTTTTCCTAACACCCTACCATCCAAGATTCTTAAAAACAAAACTATTAAGGGGCTTTACAATGATACATTTGCCACACTTCTACATCATTTCTGATAAATCTGGAATAAAATTCACCTATTTCTGTGTTAAATAATTTTCTTTCCCATCCAAAAAGTAAATCACTCTTATAGGCTTCTGAGATGTAAGTTAACTTGAAATTGTTAGTTTCTCAGGTATTCTGCCCTCATTTGGTCTTTGGACAAACCAGATCCTTGCTTGAATAAATTAGATCCTTGCAGAAGTTTCAAACATGTCAAGGAACGAAAACAAGGTCTTTGAAGTTTTTAAGGAAAAAGCAATTGGAAAAGAAGCAGTCCTGGCATAAATGGCCTTAACTGTGTGCAGTGCACTTGTCCTGACATGGTGCTGCTCTCAAAGGACCACGAAGGCCTCGGCCACTCAGGGATCAATATCACACACCCTCACGGCCACCCAGCCTCTGCAGGTGCCAGCTGATGGTCACGCATGAGGCATATTAAAATGGGGCAGGTCTGGATCCAAATCCCCGTTATTCTATTTTACTCACGGTAGGATCTGGGACAAGTGACATTGTGGGATCTCCGTTTGCTCATCTATTCTTAAGGCCTCAAATAGTGTGCTTTACATAAAAGTACTTTGTCAACTGTATACAAAATGTAAATTCAAGGTTACATTATTAAGATGTTATAAAGATAGTTATTATAAGCCAATGAGTTACTAAGAGTTCTGTGGCTCAACTTCGGACAAGATTTTCACAGCACGGCCTCAGTCAGTATTTTCTTTTTGTGTGTGTGTGTGTGGGGGGGTCAAGATCTATGCATTTTATTTTTATTTTTATTTTTTTAATATTAAATATAATGTATTGTCAAATTGGTTTCCATACACCACCCAGTACTCATCCCAACAGGTGCTCTCCTCAATGCCCATCACCCACTTTCTCCTCTCCCCCACCCCCCCCCCATCAACCTCAGACAGTATTTTCTTATTGTGCCTTATCAGAAGAATCACCCAAGGAATTTGTTAAAAACACAGATTGCAAAGCCCTATCCCAAAGGTACTGACTCCGAATATAAGGGAGCAGGAGGCTGCTGGCCAGCTGGGGACACTGGCTGTGAGGCTCTGACTTGGAGGCAATGAAAAAGTGGGTTTTAATTTTCAAACTCAGAGGAACTCACTCCTTGTAGAGACAAGCTCACCTTGTATTTCTTCTTACCGGAAAATGGATATTATACCTTTTTGTCAGAAAGCCATTAAGTTTCTACATATCAAGAGTTCATTTCAAACCATGATCTTTCAGGATTCAAAAATGCAGAAGTAATAGAGGTAAATAAAATGTGGGGGAGATGGGAAGGCATTGTATTTTAGAATGAATTTGATGATTTGTTAGTTTTTAGGTTGGCTCACCTCTCAATTTAAATGTTCTCAAATGTGTAATGGGATTTACTAGTAAATAAAAAAAAACCTTTTAAACTCCTTTTAAAAAATGTATTTAATTCACTTTGTGGCTCTGGCACAGGCCGAGAACACAATGCCAGCTGAGACAAGAGAGGCTGCTATTGGTTCTGGTGTTCTTGTGATGATCCTGGATTCAGTACAAAGCCCAGTACATGTGGCCTCCAATATTAGAATAGTATGAACTACATAGTCTGAGTATTTTTTCGGGTCTGATTTGAGTGTATTTACTTTTTCTTAGCCCAAGCTCCACCACCTTAAAGCTGTGTGGCTTTGCACAACTTATTTAACTGCTTGCTTCCCAGTGTAAAATGGATATCATACCCACACCTCACAGGCTTACTGTGAGGAATAAATAAAATCATGTATAGGAAGCTTATTATAGTACCTCATACCTAGTAATAAATGAAAGCTGTTACCTAAGTTCGTTTTAACTTTGTATAAGTTTTGTCCACTTCATATTGAAAATCTCATTAGTAAGAGCTGAAAAGAACCTTAGGGTCTTCTGGCCCACCTACTCTTAGGGGTATGTCACTGGGAGAAACTCAATGCACTGACTGAGCATGACCTTCCGGGCCCTTTTTCTTCATCCTGGGATATCCCACCTCTCTACCTGCACTGTAAAGAGATGTTCAATCCACATGTCTCAGGGGGTATTGTTGGCATTTTGGTTGGGGTACTGTTCTTTGCATGGGTCTGTCCCTATCGGAGAAGATTTAGCCATCCTGGTCCTGTCCCATTACATTCCAGCCACGATGACAATGAAAAATGCCTCTGCAAATTTCTAAATCTTCTGTGGAGAAGGACAATCTCCCTTTTCCTACTGAGAAACTGTGGATGTAGGAGGACTCTAGTGAAGTCACCTCTGAGGAGAGGCACATCAGACCTGAGGTTGGACAAGCTTCTTCTTGAGCACAGTTCTTTTCCCTATGTGACTGGAGCCAGCCACAGCTCACAGCCAAGTGTCCTCATCTCCCCTTCATCATGTATGTTCTAACATCTTAAACACCACTGCCACCATCCTACTTTTCCATGTAAGGTCCTGCAATGGCTTATAGACAGAGATTGGAATGGTGATTACCAGAGGCTGGCGGGCTGGCATTTAGGGAGATGTTACTTAAAGGCCCAAACTTGCAACTAGTAGATGAATAAGTTCTGGAGAGCTAATGCACAGCCTGGTGATTATAGTCAACAATGACTGTCTGTGTCTAGTCTCATTTCACATTGGCAAGTGGGCTTCCGCCTCCATTTCTTAGACTTCATTCTAATCCCTGTGTTTCCAGCACAACTTAGCTCTTCAGTTTTTTCCCAACTATGCTAGCCAATGCTGATCTCCTACCTGAACTTGTTTTCTTAAACCTCCTCCATTGACTTGGGAGAGAGCCAGTAAATGACTGGTCATGTTTCTCAAGTTCATCCCTTTGCAACCTTTGGTTCTGCTCCTGTCCTAAGCTCTTCCCTCTAGGTGCCCTTTCACCCTTTCTGCACATTCTTCAAACCACCAGAGGAAGAAAGGAAAGATTTTTTGTCACAGAAGAACTACAGTGCTCAGGGGCAGCCCAGGGTGCATTTGAGGGCTCATCCAAATGTGCTATCTGATGACAGTGTGGACAGCGTTCTGAATGTTCAGCAGAGGGGCCCAGGAGCCCTTCACCACTGTTTGCACTCACTGGAAGAAATGAAAATTCTACAGCTGATGAATAATTCTCTTTTAAAGTGCAGATGAATAAAGGGAGCTCTGCCAACTCCTACCTTAATAGAACTTTATTTCATGGAATTTTAAAATAGGATTTATTCGGGTTGTTTAAAAATGTCCTCAGAGCAACAATTCCAGAGCGGCACTGCAGGAAGCAGGGCACAAGTCCAAAGAGGAAAGCTGACACAAAGAGAAACATGGACCTTCCAATTTCTATGATCTAATTAGAATTCTTACTGTCTCAAACAATGTCATAGTAATCGTTTCTTAAATGATTAAAGGCTGACCTTCTCATGGAGATAAACACCACTGCAGGGTAAATCCAACATTCTGGGAAGCAACATTTCTGACTACCTCTAGAAGTACTCTAGAGAGCTGCCATGATGCCAGTTGCTTGACATATGTCATGCTTTACAGATGAATGTGGTTTACGGTGATGGGTCTCCTCCCAGACGAAAAAAGTAATGACAACCTCCACCACAAACATGGCTAGGGTCCTTGTCCATGTTTTGTGGGTCAAGCACTGTGCTAAGCAATGTATAATGGACCATCTCATTCAGTCACAGTGACGTTATGCACTGGGTGCCATTATTGGATCCATTTTATGGATGATAAAGCTGAAGCATAACTAACCTGCCCAAGAGCACACAAAGTCAGCCACATTGTTAGTATGGGACCCAGCAGTCTAGCTGAGGTGCTGTTTATTGTAACACTGTACTATACCTACTCTCTGTCAGGAAAGGAGAAGGGAGGTGAAGGTGGCCTCCACCACCATCAGACAGGGTGGTCGGGCAGAGGGGAAAGGCTTGTGACTGAAATGCTATTTGTCTCACCCAGCTGTTAGGAAAACTGCAGGCCCCGTGATGAGGAGACTTGCCCTGGACCACATTAGGACTGAGGACGCAGTCAGAACAAGAGCCAGGGGTCCGACATGAATCTAAGGACTCTTCTTCAGCTACAACTTAGAAACATCACCTCTTCAGAAGAGAACACAGATCCCATACCACACAGCAAGATGTTAGTAAGTTCCAACATACTCATAATTTGAGATTAAAATGTTCCTTTAAAAAATTATATAGGATGGGACCCGGCTGGTTCAGTCAGAAAAGCATGCGACTCTTGATTGTGGGGTTCTAAGTTTGAGCCCCACGTTGTATGTAGAGATTATTTAAAAATAAAATCTTTTTTAAAAAATAAAAAAAAAATATTTAGTTATTTTATAGGAGATTCTTCCTTGATGTGACAGTCAGGAAATGAAATGAAAAAGGCAGGAGGGAGATTGCATAGCGTGCTAGAAGAATCTCTCTGTACAAGGTGTATCTCTCACCACTCTATCCTTGGCTTATTGGTTTTGTTCCTCCTGATGTGTTAATGTCACCATGGCAACAATATTATGGTTGATGCAGTAGCCGCATTGCTACTTTCCCATAATTCACATTCCTTTGCTAATGCTTCCAAATCCCCATTTTCATTCCAAAGGTGGTTTATATAACCCAATTTTTAAAAGTCTTTGTCTTTAATGCTTCTGAGCCTGTACTAGGATACAAATCTAATTTTCTCTATCTTTGAAAATATTTGTCAATAAAAACGAACGTGTTGTGTGTGTGTGTGTGTGTGTGCGCGTGTGTGTGTGTGTTAAAGGAGTTAACAGGACTGTTTGGGGTGATTTTTCTCTTCTTTCATTTGCTTTGTATTTCATTTTATTTTATTGTATTTTATTTTATTTATTTTTAAAGTTTATTTATTTATTTTGAGTGAGAGAAAGAGAGTGAGAGGGTAGGAGAAGATGAGAGAGAGGGGGAGAGAGAATTCCAAGCAGGCTCCATGCTCTCAGCACAGAGCCTGATGTGGGGCTCGATCCCAAGAACGTGAGATCATGACCTGAGCCGAAATCAAGAGTCAGACGCTTAACCGACTGAGCCACCCAGGCACCTCTATTGCATTTCATCTGAAAAACAAATTGTATAATGCAGGTAAAATATAGTAAAAATATATTTGCATTGGAACCTGTATCCAATCCAAAGTAGAGTCTCCAGAAGTGCCACAGCCCTGTTAAGCCGTTTCAAGAGTCACACTCTTACTGGCATGATGCTCCCTGCTTCTCTGTGTAGTAGCCGATGTCTTTTCTAGTGCCCTCTAGTGGGGGCTTGATTGGGACTTGACAGTCCAGAACCTGAGGCCCTGTTCAAAACACTCTTAATTGAACAAAGCTTGGCAGCAGCCTTGGGTGACTGGTCCTTTATTCTAGCCTTGTCTTCCAAGGTCATCTACACAGTCGAATAACGAGTCCTCCTGCTGCTCAAATAAACCTACCCCTCGGCACCTGACATTCAATCTGTGGCTTTGGTACACTTGCTTAGAACCTCGCTATTAGAATCCTATGGATTCTGCATCTCCCTTAATGCAGCTGATGTCAGTTTGGGAAGCAGCTCCCTCAAGTCAGGTGAGGTTCAGCCTGAAATTCTAAGACAGGAGAGGATTGGAGCTTGAGGAAAGTGGGTTTCGATAGGGGCTGCCTGCCCAGGAGTAGTGGACATGGATGCCTGAATGTTATTTGTTCATTCAATCTTGAATTCAATCAATAGATATTGAGTCCTTCCCAGTACTAAGTGCTGGACCCTACCCTAAGGATTCCAAAATGTGTAATAATACACAGGTCTGTCTTTGAGGAATTCAAAGTCTTGTAAGTGCAGCAAAAAGGACATGGGAGTTGTATTTCATTACATCCCTACTTCAGCCTGTATAGGATTGAGATAATACATGTCAAATGCTTAACAAAGAGCTGACACTTAGTAAATATTCAATAAATTATAACTATTTTGAAAATCATTATTACTGTAAATTTCACCTATAGAAGAAAGGAAGAAAATGAACATCTACTGAGCCCTTATTCTATAACAAGCAGAGTCCCACATGTCTTCACATTGTAGCCCTCTGGCTGAGTGGGATGCAGCTGTATGCCAAAGTACCATTTCATCAAAGGCAGATAAAGGGCTGTCAGGCAGGAGAAAAGAAAAAAGGAAAAAAAAGGTCCTGCCCTCTTATAGTACAATGAGTAATGATTCTCCGAAATAAAATGCCTACCTCTCCTAAAAAATCGACATGGCAAGAAATAGGTTCTCTGTTGCGGAGTCCTTCACTGAAGACTGAAAAGATTAACTTCATGGTAAAGTGACTGTCACAGAGCTCAGCACCTGGGGAGTACTGAGGAAGAGGATATTTACCAGGTGAGATGAGAATATCACAGGGCAGGAGCTCGAGAGAGGGTGAATGAGGCATCTTAGCCTTCAAGGGGCTTAGTGAACTCATAAGCAGAGTGTGCCAGACATTACCACACACATGAAAGAACAGGCAACACCCACTGTGACAGCGAGAGCACACAGTGTGATGAACACATACAGTGGTGTGACGGGGGGGAGCAGCTTATTTTAGGGGGTCAGAGAATGCATATTTGAGGAACAGGATACAAGCACCCTCTACACAGATTTAAAAACTGAGGTTTTTAGAAGTGAAGTAACCATGTGGTAAAATCTAGTGACTGGGAACCTCTCTTGAGATTTATCTTGATTTCCAGTACATCTGAAATTCTCGTAGCATGAGTTGGGAAGAAATCACTACATTAAAGCTTCTAGTAATTAAAAAAATTTTTTTTTAATGTTTACTTATTTTTGAGAGAGAGAGTAACAGCGCACGAGTGGGGGAGGGGCAGAGAGAGAGAGAGAGGGAGACCCAGAATCTGAAGCAGGCTCCAGGTTCTGAGCTGTCAGCACAGAGCCTGACATGGGGCTGGAACTCACAAACCATGAGATCATGACCTGAGCCGAAGTTGGACACTCAACTGACTGAGCCACCCAGGCACACCAAAGCTTCTAGTAATTTTTATTTCTCTTTCGCAAAAACATTTCAATTTTATATTTGGTGGTGATGTGGTAGTTTCTAGTTTCATAATGAGAAAGGCAAAATATTCCTTTGGAGCAAAAAGGGCAAGTCCATCAGAGTAAAATTGCTCTGCAGAACTATTTAAGGGATCATTTTCCTTGGGTGAGGGAGTTACATTTAGAGATAATTATGATATTGATGGGAAGGAAGACCTGAGACTAATGGTATCTCAGTTTGTTCTAAAGAACTTTTTGTGCTGATGGAAAGAAATATCTTTTGTGTTAATACACTAGTTACTGGCTATAGGTGGCTATTGAGCACCTGAAATGTGGTTACTGAGAATGAGAAATAGAATTTTGAATTGAATTTAATTTAAATTAAAGTTAGTCCCCACTAGATAATGGCTGCTGAGTTAAAATGGTCTAGGAAACATAACCATGTTTGCTCTTATTGGGTCCAGAGACTAGGTGAAGGGGCTTGGAATCTGGCTAAGAGAGACACAGTAAAAGGGGTTTCACTAGTGGGAAGCAGCATAGTCTGCAACACAGTGGCCTCTGGGGATCAGACGGGTGGTACCTAGAGGTACGCTGGAGACTGGGTAAAGCCAGTGGATTTTGGGGGCACTGTTGTCCAGAACCAGTCCTTCAGCTTTGCTTCTGTCATCTGAATACCCTTCATCACGCTATGTTTTTGGAAAAGTCATGTTTGTTATTATAGCCTAGACTCAGTTGTGCTTTGGGAAATTAAGAGAGAGACTGTGTTATATGGTTCAGCACTTTGGGGCCTAACCAAATTAATAGACTAAGGGCAGTAGGTTTCTGAAGTCTGAGTCTCTAAATCTAGTCCATAATTGAAGCCCTTTAATGTTTGCTAGACTGAATTTAATTTAGAAAGGAAACCTCCAGATAATGTTTATCCACGGCATTGCTTTGCTCATACACATGCTGAATCATGTCGACCACTTATGTGGGCAGATTGTAAGTCTGACACTTTTATTTTTCCACCAGTAGGTTTAGCAGTTCACCTATCTAAAATAACCTTTCTTTTTTTAAATGTTTATTTATTTATTTTTGAGAGAGAGAGAGAGAGAGACAAAGAGAGAGCACAAGGGGGCAGGGAGGGACAGAGAGAGAGAGAGAGAGAGAGAGAGAGTTCAAAGCAGGGTCCAGGCTCTGAGCTGTCAGAACACAGCCCAATGCAGGGCTTGGAAACCCACAAACATCAGATCATCACCTGAGCCAAAGTCAGACGCTTAACTGACCAAGCCACCCAGGCATCCCTAAAGTAACCTTTCATATGACTTAATTGAGTTCTGAATATGACCCAGCACCTCCAAAAATCTTGTTCAAAGGATCTGATATTTGAGAAAGGCAGTCCAATGGACATTCTAAGTCATCATTCATCTGTGACACACATGCCAAGTTCTAATCACACACAATTAGAACATCATCAAGCTGAGTACCTGGCCCACAGCCTCCCTCCCACAACCTCCTGGGGCCGGGTGCCTTCACGGACAAAGATTTAGCATCAATACGCAGGATGGGGCAATCAGAATTGAGTCTTTTGAAATGTGGTGATTAAAGGTATTTTCAACTATGAAACTCACTGTTCTTAATAGAGGATAAAAAATCATATTTACTTCATATACACACAAAATTGTCTCTATAGATAACTGTAAGACTTCTTTTGTCAAAAAATGAAAATGATATAATCTTAGCTCCTCTTTCCACTACATATATCAAAGCCCTACACCTAAATTTGTCCTCTGGTTATATTTGCTGGTTCATTCCAGCTGCTTGGTAACATTTACTTTTTTTGTTTCATCCTCAGATGGTTTAATTTGTATGTAATTAATTTGCAAACCACCTGAAATCCTTTTGGAAACAAATGAGGTATAGCACTGAAACACATAAATCCCTAATTCTTTCCAGAGATCAAACTCAAAAAGTACAAAATAGCAAGACCAATATAAGGATATTTTATTCAATTGCCTTTCCAAAATGGGGAGTTGGATAATCATTTACAGGCGAAAAGTCAATGACATGAGTGAACATTAAGTTGGGTGGTCGATTATATTTGATGAAAAAAACTCTTAGCAAAATAAATAAGTAAGTAAGTAAGTAAGTAAATAAATAAATAAATAAATAAATAAATAAATAAATAAAGTATAAATATATCTCCTTCAGTCAATAAAAGGAACTTTGCGGTCATCCACATAGTAATTTGGCCTTCAGTTAGTCCAGTGCAAAATGCTTTACTGGAATGATAATCAGTAGCAACTCTGGTGTGTCTTAGTTACATTCTCTTCCCCCAAGAGAGTTAGAATAATTTGCTAAGAGAGCAGGGGTCATACTTAAATTCTGACAGTGCCATGTCTGCAGACTCAATTCAGGGAGTGAAGAACACTGGAGTTGCATTGCCATGTTCAGCAGCTACTCTATTAACTCCCTGCAGTGGACCCATGTGGCTGACCAGGTCTTCATGGATAATCCAGAAGGAAATATTGAAGATGTCACACAAGGTATCTTACATACAAATAGCAAAATTATAATGCAAAATCAAAACTGACATCATAAAAATCAGACAGGTGTAGTAAACAGGTGAGTGTGCTATAAATCGGTTAATGTTAATTGCAACTCCAAGGTACACATTTGCCACTGGTTAGGATCTGCTTTATTGCTGCATAAATTAGCCAGCCCTGCAGAGAAGCATAGAGAACAATCTGTTCTGCTGTGTACTCCCTTTAGCTACACCGTGTTTGTTTCGGCCTCACGTCTGCTTTGGAAATGCACATCTACCGCATGCAGGAAATTGATTCCAGGGTGCTGTCCTTGGTCTTATTCCTCAGCTCTCTTTGCTAACAGGCAGCCATTGTCTAGGTCACGTCCTCAGCCCACAAAGAACTACAAGACTCCATCTGCCTTTCTTCAATGATCTGTCACAGCCAGCTAACAGATATCACAGCCCCCTAAGACAAGGGCTGCTGTTGTTTTGAAATTTACCTCCAACCATCTAATCAATACCTCGTTCGAACCGGGTTCCTGAGGCATATGATTTACGGTCATGATTTACAGCTAGCTTTTAGCAAGCAGGGCTTAATGACCCTTCCTTTATTGTTCTGACCAGGTAAAATCTGTTCCCCTCTGTGTTCCACAGTATCTTACTTGCCAGCTGCTGTTTCTGCTACATCCCTGAAGGACTGGGACTCAGAAAGACACCGCTGAGGCTGACCAGGGAGAGGCCTTGGTACCAAAGTGCAGATGCTGGATTACTAGGCAGTAGAATTACTAGAGATCTGGAACCTCAAATGGGTTTCTTTAAGCTGTCTGTGAAGACTAATTCTTCTCCAACCTCCTAAAGCAAGTCATCAATCACCAACCAGAGGGGAGCCTCAAGTGTTGGGGTGTAAGCAACCACACGGGCCTCCTACAAAGTACAATCCAATTAAAGCACAGCTTTCAGCTCAGAGTGTGGGCAGGCCTCGTTAATTAGGGATGACTGGAGAAAATGCCTTTGTAAATCAGAAAACACTCTGAATTTTAACATATTTTATACATAAGTACAATGTGGTTATTTTAAACCACAGGCAAGGTTAAGGAAGTGGGTCTGAGATCTCCATTGATCTTTAATCAATAAATTAGCATTCATTTGTGATTACCACGTTCAGTGTTTTAAGGTAAGTGGATGCTTTGGAATTGCTTGAAGGAGTCCAAAAATACTGTAATTTGTCCTCTTAAATTCCTTAAACATTGCCCCAACTTCAGCATCAGGAAATTTCTGAACAATTGCACAAAGACAAACTTCAAACACTACCCTGACATAAATTTTCCAAATGTCCTAATTAGAAGATGTGATTTAATGAGGTTTTCATTATACTGTATATTACAGAAATAAAACCAGAAGAATGCATCTTCAAGACAAGAACTTCAGTTTTAACACTGACATGCCCTATTGATGCTGGACTTAAAGAGGTGCTTCACTTTGTCCTTCAAAATGTCAAATTAGGTTTCAGCCCAGCCATGTCAGTGAATCCCAAGGATACACTTAATGCAGTAAGAACAGAGCTCTGCAGTGACGTGGACTGACTGGCACTCTTGAGTCATTAAAACCGATAAAGGCTTACAGCAAGCTGATGACAATAGTGTAGGAAATAGCTTTTATATTAGTACAATCTGAGTTCTTATTAATTTTTATAGAACTAATGAATTATAAGAAGAGAAGGAAAAATGAACAGGAGACACAATACTGGTGTGGTTAGGAGCTTTGGGGCTGAAATCCTGCCTTTCCTAATTTGCTGGCTCTGGGATCCTGGACTAGCTGCTTCTTATTGCTAAGCTTTGGTTTCCTCTTCTGTAAAACAGGGATAAATAACAGTTTTTGAATAAGTGACATTTGAAAAATGCTTAGCCTGGCATCCGCCACACGGTAGTGACTTCAAAGATGGTATTACTTCCACAGCTATTGGGAATGAATGCTAGTTTCAGTATACGCCCTCTCTCCAGTGTCATCTAATCCCATTTTCTCCTCATGTGTAAGGTTTTAGCAAAAACACTACTTCACATGCTATGTTCGAAATCCCAGTGCTGATGCTGTCGTCAACAGTGTGTCGGGCACTGTGCTAAGTGCTTTACATACACTCTCTTTTAATCCCCACAGTGACCCAGTGAGGGAGTGGTGATATTATTGTGTTATGATTTAACTTCATAATTCAGATCATTTCATCTTATAAATGAGGAAACTGATGGGATACAGAGAGAAAAGTTAAAGCCAAAATTGGAACCCGGGGAGTCTGGATCCTCCCCTATCCTGCTTCCTATTTCATTTCTACTGCTGCTGCTGAGGTTTCTTAAGCTTGGACCTAGCATCGGACTGGTGTTTACGCTCAGAGCAGTACTGGTCTGGATATCCCAGTTTCCATCCAGTGGTGCACACGATACTGTAACTCCTTTCTCCAGGGATAAGAACTTACTCAGGGTACAGAACCTTGTTACTCATTATGAAAGTCTGTAGGAGACAGAGGATAAAAGCAAAAGATGGTCTCTAGCTTTTGGGTTCTGAAGTTTAGGTCTCATCCAGATATTCCACCATATTCCCATCTGCAAGGTCAAGACCCTGATACCTAAAGCACGATGAGCGCCATCTGACTTATTTCTAATGGTCTTGGAAATTTCTACTTGGGGAAGGGTTTGTACTTTCCCAGTACAAGGGAAACAGTCATGATTCCTTGAATTGCATCCTCTACATGTTCGGTTATATATGTATCCTCCCCACCCCCATTTCCCATGATCTTGGCTTATTTTTTCTGTTAGGAAATAGGTGCACCTATATAAAAGCAAGAAAACACAGCAGGAAAAGTAGAAAACTACAGCTCTCACTGTGGGTGGACAGGGGTAGACAGGACCCCTGGAGGTCATCTGTCTCAATCCCCTCCTCATGCTGGGAACAGAGGGCTCAGAATTTTTTCCCATACTTTCAGGGCAGGTCATACTACAATGCTCTTACCCTTGCCGTGAAGTCCACAGCAGCCGCTCGGTTTAACAGCAACGTGGCTACATTGATATTCCCATAGTGAGCAGCTATGTGGAGAGGAGTGAAGCCACTCTGTAAAGAAAACATAGCAGGCATTCAATGGACTCTTGCCGGCCCCTTGTCTGACACGCGAAAACCATAACCCTGCCCAAAGAAAAAGGAGGAAGCAAAATATGCTAAGGTCCACATTCCATTCTGTACTAGGTTTCTTTCAATTAGTGCCAATTGTTCACAGGGTTTCAAATAAACGCCAAACTCATAGGCAGAGGAATAGCCAGGAAGGAACCAAGGGTGCAGACTGAATAATTTTAGTAGTCCAGTAGCAGAACTATACAGAAGCCAACGTTTCAAAAAGTCAAAACAGGAATGACAAGAAAAATCTATAGCTTATAGAAAGTTTGATTAGTACTGCTGTTTTATTATCAAAGATAGAATTGTCCATTGAAACTCTTTGTCAAAATTCAATTTGTTTAATATATTTAATATAGAGCAAATGCCAATTTCAATGATAAAACCAATTTGGGGGGAGGTCACTACAATTGGTCTTGTATAATGGGTGATTCCATTTTATAAAGAATCCACAAGTTGGTCTCTTTATTAGTAAATGCCTATTCAATAACACATGTTTCTAGCTTATCCATTCCAAGGTCATTTTACTTCCTTAAAAAAATACTAAAACATGCAGCGATTCACTTAGTCCCCAAAGATTGAAACCTTATAGGAACTAGATGCATTTCTAAGTTGTTAGCAAGCTTCTTAGCCATGCTAGCTATCTGACTGAGTCTTGTGGGAAGGGGTGGGAGATAGATATTGCTACCATTCAGAGGTAACCTTCATTTTGCTGACACCACTGAGGGTAAGTGTCATGCAGAACTCTGAAGAATCAGTCCTGGATGAGTAGAATGACAGGGTTGTCTGCAGCTTCAGGTATAGCTGATAAGCATCTAAAGCATCAAAACTCTTCATCTCACACAACTCTATTGCGATGCCCTTAAGTCTCAAGGATTCCTCATCCTTCCCTTCCAACACCAGGTTCAGCTGCAGAAAGCCCTGGTAATCAAACTACTATCTTCTCTGGCACATGCTACTTTGGGGGGCAGGGGTGGAAAGCAGGTATCTAGCCTACAGAAGGCGATGCAAAGAAGGAGGGAAAGAAATGAGGCAGCAGCACTAAGTGATGGGGAAATGATGATGCAGATACAGATTCTATGTATATGTTTATATATATATATACCTCTGTTGTTCTATTCACCACCATCTAGGTTAACACATTTGGAAGCAAAGAGGAGGAAAAAATGAACGGTTAGTTCACTGTCGGTGACATGGACGGCAGCAAGCTCATGACAGCTAAGTAATGAGGATGAAAGCAATGATGGGAACACAAGAGGCACAGAAAGAAAGCTAGACCGAATGAAGGGCTACACAATGGCCCCTTCCAAATGCCACATTTCCTTCACAGAGACTTTCAGGGAGTACATGTCAAGGCCATGAGAATTTTCGGCTGGGACTCTGGCTGCCAGCATGCTCTCCACAACCGATCAATACTCAGTGCATTGCCTCTCATCTTAGATACCAACCAAAGGTTTATTTGTGCACATCATTGTTAGTGTTTTCTAATCTTCCACCCTGGTGTTTGGGCTGACATGTTAAGTACGTTAAAAATATATGGTAAAAGGAAGGAAACTGACAAGGGCATACTAATTAATGCCTGAGGTGGCCTCCCTGTTAGCATGCATCGGGCGGTGTCCACAGTTATTACCTCCTAGCTTTAGGTGCTTGGACACGTATTTTTATTACTCCCCATGAAGTTCAGTGTTTGGGGCAAGCTTGCCAAAAGGGAGACCAGGCATTCTTACAGTGTGGGTGCCTGACACAGGAGAGTGGCATGACCAGCTCACCTCCTTCGTGCCTCACCTTTGACTCCACGTCTGCGTTGTTGTCATTCTGCAGCAGCAGGGCCGCGGCTTTCGTGTCGTCTTTTCGGGCAGCGATGTGAAGAGCTGGAAGACGCACTTTTCCTTTAGTGTCATTTTCTAACAGCAGAGAAACTACTTGATCATGACCTTGTTGCAAAGCTACTGCCAATGGTGTGAAGCCATCCTGCAAATAAATGGATGGGTCAAGAAGGATGCCTGTGGATCCGTTCTTTCTGATTAATAAATAAGAATGCGACCATGTGACCAATTTTTGTTTAGGTTGTTAAAGCTAGCATATTCAAGTAGGCAGACATGTGAAAGACACATTTATATTTATATTTATATTTTATATTATATATATTTATCTTATTTATATTTATACTTATTTATATTTACCAAAACATACAATGATAAGAAATTTATAAAAAGTTTATGGGTTTTCTTCTGTTAAAAAGTGATATACATTAACTGGGTAAGTTTTGAAAATACATAAAAGTACCACATAAAGAGGAAAAATATACCATAATTTCAATATCCAGAAAATAACCACAGTGAAAACAATAATATTTCAGGTTAAACCCAAGCAAAATTTTCAAAGGATCTTATTTAAATAAGATATACAAATTTCCACTGATATATAAAATTTTTTTTTAATTTTTCATATTTGAGAGAGACAGTGTGTGAGTGGGGGAGGGGCAGAGAGAGAGGGAGACAGAATCCAAAGCAGGCTCCAAGCTCTGAGCTGTCAACACAGAGCCCGATGTGGGGCTCGAACTCATGAGCTGTGAGATCATGACCTGAGCTGAAGCTGGACACTTAACAGACTGACTCACCCAGGTGCCCCCCAACTGATATTTTAAAGCTGGGGGATATGCCTGTCTGGTTCATCACTGTACCTTGTTGCCTAGCATTTATCTGGTGGTCAATCTAAACATGTTAATTAATGAATCGCAGCAATTGCTGTTTTAGGAAAGGTCTTTATGAAAAATTCTTGACTTCTCTGACCAACCAAGGGAGAACACACAGGGATCAGGAACAATCTGACTAGGATAAATTCAGATATACACTCCTGTATATTTTGAGTCTTCCTGTTGATGTCCCTGGGACCTGACAAAGAAAAGTCAGCTACAGATTTTACCGTGGTTAAGTAATTTGTGGATGGTCTAGTATTGCTGACTGCAGAATAAACAGCACAGAGTAGACAATCCTAAGACTGGCTTACAAATTTGAATTCTGCAATGCTTTTATTATTAGACACTCAAAAGAACATTAATAAATCATTTTTACTAGAGAACTGGCGAATTACTTATTTCACTTGGCTCATGATATTGTATATCAGTAGCCCTGGTGCTACACGTAGAGGACTACTCCAATGGAACGGTATTTGGAAGGGAGAAAAGAAAATCTAGTTACTTGTATACTAATGTCTTGTCTTCCTAAACCACCACCTTCATCATTCTTTTCCTTGATGAACAACCAGATAAGGGCTCCTACCTGACTGAATGCACATCATTGTGGTTCTTTTTAAGGATGTGCAAAATATTGGCCCCAATACCAGGCTCTTCTCATATAAATCCTTTCCTGTAGTCTCCGTAATAGCTGTGGATGTGCAAATTATTTCTGCTTCAGCTCCTATACTCATGCTATGACCCTCACCCTGAAATGTCCTCCTCCTTGCTCTACATATACAAATTCTATCCATTCTTCATGCTTCGAGATCCAGCTGAAATTCCATCTGCCCCTTTCAACTTTTCCAAGAAGACTCAAATGAGGGAAAGGATGATCATTAATGTGGCTAGAAGGACTGTCCCTGTAGCCTTAAGAAAGACAAGAAAGCTGAATACAACAAAGACATCCCCAAAAGAATATCACAGATTTACACTTAAGGACATAAAGTTTAGAATGTAATTTAATGTTATGAGAAAACCAATATACATAACTGTGTAAATATATGACATCATTTTTGTAAAGATAACATGTACCAAAAGGTCTTAGTGAATAAACAAAGTGTTTACTCTAGGGAAAATTAACAGTGGCTCTTTTTTCCTTTTGCTTTTTCCTATACTTTCTCAGTTACATAATCTATTACTTTTGCAAAGCAAAAGAAAAAACCATTTTTAAAGGATAGAATGGCAAAAGGAACATTATGTATTAAGAGGGAACATGGGGCACCTTGGTGGCTCAGTTGGTTAAACAGCTGACTCTTGATTTCATCTCAGGTCATGATTTTGTGGTCATGGGACAGGCTTTGTGTGGGTGTGAAGCCTGCTTGAGATTCTCTCACTCCCTCTCCCTCTGCCCCTCCCCACCAAAAAAGAGTGAATGTGGTGGCACCTCCCTTTTAAAACCTGGACAAAATACATTAAAAAAATTAAAAAATTTAAAAAAGGGGGCATCTGGGTGGCTCAGTTGGTTAAGCATCTGACTTCAGCTCAGGTCATGATCTCATCACTAGTGAGTTCAAGCCCTGCATTGGGCTCTCTGCTGAGCCTGGAGCCTGCTTCGAATTCTGTCTCCCTCTTTCTCTGCCCCTCCCCTGCTCATGCTCTGTCTCTGTCTCTCTCCCTCTCAAAACTAAACATTAAAAAAAAAATTTATTTAAACCTGGACAAAATCTAAAGGGTAAAAATGACAGCCCATTTATGGTTCTGAATCATAAGTAAATGGCTACATTTCTGCTAATATGAACTTCTAAACCCACAAGGCCTATACATAAAGAAAACGACTTTGCACCAGAAAATTAACTGCAACTGATACCATCAGCACCCCTAAGAATGTGCTTCCCGCAATAAGCCAATTAAAAACACAAAGATACCAGTTCTAAGGTGTCAATAGCTAAAATTAGCAGCTCCAGATTTTGGTTGCAAACCTAGTTTAAACAGTTTGGTTCACTCTGTGCAGTTATTCTTAAAAAAAAAAAAAATACAAGCCAAAAGAAAATATTACAGAAGCTCCAAGAGAAACTTCATTACCTTGGGGAGTATCTGGCATGCAATAGGTGCTTAATAATTATTTGTGGGGTAAATGAACAAATACATTTACCTCATGTTTCAGAATCTTAATTAGCAAAAGAAGGAAGATGTATATGGAAAAGAGGGGATATGCAGTACACAGTTAATACAGAAAAGGGTTTGTTTGTTTTTTTAAGATTTTTATTTTTTTAAATCATCTCCACACCTAGTGTGGGGCTTCAACTCACAACCCTAGGATCAATAGCCGTATGCCCCACAGACTGAGTCAGCCAGGCACCCCAGGAAAGGTTTTAAAAACCATAATCAGGGGTGCCTGGATGGCTCAGTCGGTTAAGCATTTGACTTTGGCTCAGGTCATGATCTCACGGTTCGTGGGTTCGAGCCCCACATCTGACAGCTCAGAGCCTGGAGCCTGCTTCAGATTCTGTGTCTCACTCTCTCTCTGCCCCTCCCATGCTCACACTCTGTCTCTCAAAAATAAATAAACATTAAAAAAATTAAAAACCATAATCATGCCAAAGACTTAGCAGTAAGTTGGACTTAATGCTTGCTGCTAAAGGAGAGATACTTAGTGATCTGTATATCACAGTCTAAAACTGCCTGTCCTTAACAGGCAAAAAAAGTGCTATGAAATCACTTTCATTAGGATATTTATATTATTTAGTGTTTTTATTCAAAAATGGGAATGGGTTTTTCTCTTATCCAACAAGTAGGCATTGCTCTACGCCTACCAAATGTAGTTTCTTTTTTTTTTTTTTTTTTATAAACCAGTAGTTCTTACCTGCCTTTAAGAGTACTATTATAAAAACAATACATTCTCATGATAAAAATCCCCAACAGTATGGAAGGGTATAAAGTGAAAAGTAAATCTCCCTCCTACTGCTCAGAATAAACCACTGAGAACAATATACCATGGAAATTTTCTTCTATCAGTACATATTGTCTTGCCTCACTTCTGATAATTCCAAATAGCATGTTATTGTGTGAGTATAGCAACATTATGAAACAGGCTTCCTACTGGTGCATATTTAGGTTTTTTCCAGTTTTTAAAAAATTGTTCTAATTCTGTTGGTGAACTTCTCATATACCATTTTGGCATCTCCTTCTAATACATCTGGAATGTAAATTCTTAGAAGTGGAATTTTAAAAAGGTACGTAAATACTAATTTTTGACAGTTACTGCTAAATGTTCTGCAAAAGTGTTGCAACCAATGGTCAACTTTACCAATACTGTGGGAAAGTTCCAATTTCTTCTACTCTCCAAATTCTTTTCTTTATCTCCTGGGCAAAAGACTGGGTCTAATTTTTTAACTGATTAATAAATTAATATTTCTTTGACTATCAGTGAGGATGGGGTATTTTCATACATTTATGGTCATTTGTATTTCTTTTTGTGCAAACTGCCCTTCATTTATTTAGAGGTTTCCCCAGAAGGCATGATCTCAAAAGCTGGGTGAGGTTATATGCAGTTCCTCTATTGCTACCTTTCTTGTGCCATTTGGAAAGCACATCAGAATGTAAGAGGAACCCTATTCTGACAGGGATAACTCTGCATCTGTTTTTATGATTTTGTTAAAAATAAAGAATACCCAAATGTTGATCTTTTAATATTAGCAATAGATTTTTTTTTTTTTTAATTTGAGAGATATATAGAGAGAAAAAGCATGAAAGGAGGACAGGGGCAGAGGGAGAGAGACAGAATCTTAAGCAGTCTCCATACTCAGTGTGGAGCCCCATGCGGGGCTCAATCCCACCACCCTGGGATCATGACTTGAGCCGAAATCAAGAGTTGGATGCTCAACTGACTGAGCCACCAGGTGCCCTAGCAATAGATTTCTAGTGATACGCTTCACCAGGAATCATAATCTTCCATCCAGTTTAGTTTAAAAAATAAACTGTATTACTTAAGACAGTCTTGCTGACTTAAAGAGCTTTTTATTTAAAAATAACTCTTCTATTCAAGACCGCAAAATTTTCTTCAATACTATGTTAATCTAACACTTAAAACATAATAGTTTTGTTGAAAAGTGTGAATTAAATCCAGTTAATTTTAGAAATACATAAATTCAATTATTATAACTACACTAACTTATATTTGGAACAAACAGATTTCAAACTTGTCTTATTACAAACATATTTCAAAACAGTGGTTGCCTGTGAGGCAAAATTATAAGAAACAGAAAAGTGTTCTAAAATAAATATGTAAATAGTAAATAGCTCAATTATAAGATAGAGCCAGGCATTTAAGAGCAGAAAGGATATCTATGCAATGAAGATTCCTTAAAGACGAAGAATAGACTTTCTAGTGTATTTCATAAACATTTAAGAATCCCCACATTGGGGCGCCTGGGTGGCTCAGTCGGTTAAGCGGCCAACTTCGGCTCAGGTCGTGATCTCGCGGTCCATGGGTTCGAGTCCCGTGTTGGGCTCTGTGCTGACAGCTCAGAGCCTGGAGCCTGTTTCAGATTCTGTGTCTCCCTCTTTCTCTGACCCTCCCCTGTTCATGCTCTCTTCTGTCTCAAAAATAAATATTAAAAAAAAAATTTTTTTTAAATAAGGAATCCCCACATTAATTTATGACTACAATTGAAATACTAGTGGGACAAATTCTCCATTTTACAACTCCAAGCCTACAACATGCCCTGTAAACATGGGAACTTACCCACAGAAAGAACCAATATATCTTACCTCTGTGGCTAGGCTCTGGCTTGCACCATTGTCAAGAAGAAACTTGACAACTTCCAGGTGGTTTTCCTGGGCTGCCATATACAATGGCGTGAAACCATTCTGCAAAAGAAGAAATAAAATGTTTATTTATGGATTTATGGGGCCAATCTAGTTTTCTACCATACTGGTATTTTTTGTTTCAGAAAATGCTCATGTATAATAAGTTTAATAATACTTTAATGTGGATATTCATATTCATTAGAAAGCCTAAACATGATAGTTTAAGCAGAATTTATAAGTGTAATTCAAAGTACTTTATAACATAACACTTATAATTTGTAACTTGGGTATAGTTTATAATTAATGGTGTGTGTATAATTCATACCAATAGATCCACTTTAGATAAATAAGTACATTTGTTTAATCATCAACCTCTTAATGAGTGCCTACAATGAGCAAAGGATTTTCCTAGATGATGTAAGGATTTGAAGAAAAATACATTTGGTCAGTGTCCCAATGAACTTTTTCCCCACACAATAATTAGCTATATCATATAAAAGGTGTAATACTTTAAAATTAAATTAAGAGTCTAAAATAGTTCACAATTTGGAAGGAATTTATATTACTTTCAAATAGCTTCAAAGTTGCTACAAATGGGATGACTTGGAGCAAAGGAAAGGACACCAATATGCAAAAACGTATACTTCAATTTCAAAACAGAATTCAATTAGTAGTCTACGTTTTGGTAAGTTTCCTTCCTTGCATTGTTTTGCAAAGCCATAGTATTTTCATGTTCAGAATACACACACACACACACACACACACACACACACTCTATATGTGTATTTATGTTTGTCTGAAATGTGGCCACTGCCAAAGAATCTGGATTAAAGTAAATGAATGTGTACATTGCATCTTAAGCTTTTGACTAAAAATATGTTGCATATGTGTGCTTGTTTTCTAGAACAATTTATTTCATATTTATGAAATATTTCAATATTTCATCTATGTAATATTTCAAAATCTTATTGCCAAATACATACACCAAAACATATTTTTCAAATGACAACATTTTCTTTGAATACATTTTTTCAGAATACAGTTCTGTTTAATTGTATGTTCTGGAAATTTTATTATATTCATTATGCAATTACAAGGAATATAGGTAAATATATTCCAAATAAAATGTACCAAATATTACTCAAACTTTTATACTTCAAAAGGTTTAGGTTCATTGTTATAAATATCAGTGACTATATGACTACCTTACTTATCTATAATTCAGCCTCTGGTGACACCACTCTTTTGGCTTTTAGCTAAAAATTTAAAAGTAACTTAAAAAGATCCTTGAGCAGGGCACCTGGGTGGCTCAGTCAGTTAAGTGTCCGACTTTGGCTCAGGTCATGTTCTCACGGTTTGTGAGTTCCAGCCCCACATCATGCTCACTGCTGTTGGGCACAGAGCCCACTTCAGATCCTCTGACCCCCTTTCTCTGTCCATCCCCCCATCAAAAACAAAATAAAACATTAAAAATTAAAAAAAAAAGATCCTCAAGCAGATAAAAGTGATGTCACATAACAAATCTACCATAGTGTATATACTTTATTCATCAGAGAGCTCATCTATTCTACTTACTCTATTTTACATATAATTATAACATGCTAGGTTATCTGGTTGCCAAGCTCAAAATTAGAGACATGAGATTAGAGGCTAGAGAATATGACAAAGCATTCAAGCTTCTTCCCTTTAAATTACATCACTGAAGTTCACTGCTATCCTGTTCTCTCATGAAAGGTTTGATCAACATTAAACGTGGAATAATTGCAACAAAATGTGTGTGTACATGTGTGTGTGTGCGTGTGCATACAGGCAGGTATGTGTGTATGTGCCTGGTGTGTTTTGTCTTTGTCACTCTTCCCATAGATTTGAGGGAAACTGAGAGGTACTTTAGGATACCCTTATATTGCCGATTATTTTTTTATTTTCTTATTTGACCAAGATGGAAGATTACTTAATTCTTGGTTGAGTTAAATATTCCTTAAAAAAAAAACAGAAAAAAACAACAGAAAATATTAAGAAAGAAGAAAAATGTAAAAACTAGGGGGATTTTTGTTATAGCTCAGTGAACTACTGAGTGTCTTTCCTCACCAGCTGAAATTTCCAGATGGAAGTTCCAGTTTTTAGGAGTAAAGTTCTTAAGAAAAAATTTGAAAATAGATGTTATTCTCTCAAACATAAATATCAACAATTTATGTCAGTGGATTCTCTCAACTTCAGGGCACAAGTTTGCTGTCGTTCAAGGTTACCTAAGGAACACTGGTCTGCATACAAATACCCGGGTTCTGGCCTGATGTACGTAGACAGTTCTTGAGTTTATCTTCCAGAACCAAACGTTTCATGAGCCAGGAAGATAATCCAAAACCAGGTACTGAGGTTTAAGGGATGTTGGAGCTTACAGACCTGGAGCTTTCAAAGAGTGATTCTTAACAAGCACGACTTTTATTTTATTTATTTTTATTTTATTTTATTTTTTTTCAACGTTTATTCATTTTTGGGACAGAGAGAGAGCATGAACGGGGGAGGGGCAGAGAGAGAGGGAGACACAGAATCGGAAACAGGCTCCAGGCTCTGAGCCATCAGCCCAGAGCCTGACGCGGGGCTCGAACTCACGGACCGCGAGATCGTGACCTGGCTGAAGTCGGACGCCTAACCGACTGCGCCACCCAGGCGCCCCAACAAGCACGACTTTTAAATCATTCCACATGCCCTTCTCACAAGAGCAGAAATTGAGCTGTGTAGAACTGTGATCACTCAAAAATCATATGTAGATAAGAGTCACAGTAAGATTGAGCCCTATGATTAATCATTTCCCACAATTGCTTCTCCTCTTTTTTTTTTTTTGTTAGTGTTTGCCACTCTATTGCCATTACCTGAAAGCTGGTCATTTTCTGAATGGTCACATTCTTTCACATTTTTTCAGTTTTATATATATTTTTTTAAAATATAATTTACATATCATAAAACTCACCCATTTGAAGTGTAAAATTTAGTGGGGCAACCATCCCCACAATCTAATTCCAGAACATTTTCATCACCTCAAAAAGGAATTCTGTACTATTAGTATTCACTCCCCATTGACCCCTCCCCATGCCCTCTGGCAAACACTAATCTGCTTTCTGTCTCTATGGATTTTCCTGTTCTGAACACTTCATATAAATGGAATCACACAATATATGGCATTGAATGGGGATGAATGGTCTCATTTTACTTCTGTGGTTCATATTGATAAAATGTTTTTGGTGTTTTTGTTTTTTCCTCCATAATGGACGTTTCCATTTTATAGTGGAAATTTGAGTGTTTCTTTATTTTGTTTTGCTTTAGTTTTGGTCAGCAAGCATCTGACTCTTCTAAAAATGTCACCCCTATTTTCTTTAGGGCACTACCTCTTCCCTGAAATGTAGGTAGTGCCTGTCTTTGTTGGACTTTAAGACAATTTAGCCTGAACTTCTTCAACCACAGAGTAGGCACATGTACAGGATATCTTCTGTTTTCTCTTCCAGGTCTACTCTCTATTTTTCTTAATTCTATTTTCTGCCAAGTCCCCCCTCCCCCCTCTCAAATGATCTGTAAAAACTATTATTGAAGGGCAACTTTACTGTTTAGCTTCTGGTTACTCCCACCCTAACTCTCTGGTTACCAAAGCTTTCCAAAAAGCTCCTTTAGCTTTCTATTTGATGTGTTCCCCAAATAATTTCAATAAATTCCCATTTTTGTTCAAGTTAGTTTCTGTTGTTTTAATCCCAAAAATCCCAATACAAATTTTTAAAATCAAGAAAGGATCAACATGGCATGAGAATACATGTACACCATCTAGTTATGGTTCTAGGGAGTAATTATAAGCATCCTTTGGAAAGACTGAATGAAAATATGATCATTACACTCTCATACAAAGAGGCTTAAGGCACAAGGATTCCAATGTGTTGTCAATGGACAACCTACAGCTGAAATGATTTTTTGTAAAATAGCACCTACATTGGGAAAATGGTCAGATTTCAGAAAGAATAGTATTTTTCTTTTAAGATAAAAAAGTACACCACTGTTTGTTTTTTTTTTAAATTAATTTCCTAACTTAGGAAATTTCCAAAACAAAGAGCTGGCCAAAAGGGAACATATGGGTGCCTAATTTGCATTTTTTTTTCTGTAGCAACAATAGACTCAATTTTCAAAAGGCAGAACAGTTCAAGATTGAGAAAGTATGCTCGTTGATACCTCATTTGATGCATTATCTTCAGTCCCTTCGGCTCAAAACATTTATTGTGATATTATCATAAGCATTCAGATATACAGACCTACAACTTTATAGACCATGCTGAGGCATGCTGCCTCATATCTACCCAAAGAAAATAAAATAGAAAGTAAGGGCTTAAATTTTATCCATGAACTTTTTTTATCCATCCTAGGTTTCTACAGCCAGCCGGTGTACCTTATGAAGTGCTGCTCTGAATTAAAATGTTTATAAGGGCATGGTGATAAATTTGCACTGATTTACAGGTGATACTGATTTTTGTGAATGTAGGTTAGATTACCGGTGTGCTATAAGGTCAAAGGTCAGAGAGGCTTTATCTGGACCACACCTATTTTCTGACTTCCTCAAGACCTGACCTCCTCACCGAAGGAAAACATTTAAAACCACAAAAAGACCAAGGAGGCACTGATTTAATCAAAAGGTCTTGTCCTTTCTGAAAAGGAACACGGAAACCTAGTCAGAAGTTACCTGTTTCACCCTGGGGTGCAGATGGGTGGGGATGGGCAGATGGGGGTTGGGGTGGGAAGAGGTTTTCCAGTTTGTCCTTCCATGCATTTTGATGGTAGAACCATGTGAATATATCACCTATTCATAACTTAAATAAATACAGTGTAAAAATTTTTAAAAACACCCCCACCGAATACCTGCAAAAGGTCTTGTCTTTGCTAATACCACTATGAAAACTTGTCCACTTAGAATACTTTGATAGTTATGATAAAATATTATTTGAAACTGACCTTGCTTCTTTATGAACACGGTGCCTTATACTACAGAATAAAGATAGAGGAGAAAAGAGTGAGGGATGTCATTTGATGTGGTAATTTGAGAGTTTACACTTGCAAACACTAGTAATCATTGTTGCTGTATTTAGTACAAAGTATTATGGACTTAATCATAGTAGAGTTCTTTATAATCACAATTTAATTATTCAACCCAATTTCTTTCTCAGGGTAGGCCTAAATCATTTCTGGAATGTTAAGTAAGATAAGAAAGAGTTAACTAACTTAGTAAGATGTAACATCAAGGCAATGACAAGAATTAAAGTGACACCTAAAAATTCTTAGTTTACAGGCCCTCAGTTTATAAGATCAGAACTTGCTGTTGCCCAATTTCACTTTTATTTTCAAGATAAGGAGAACTTTTATACACAAGGAAGGTGAGGGGGACTCTCTTTATACTATTTATTGTTGGCTACTAAATATTACCTATTTGGTTAAAATTTCACTTAGGGATGTGGTCTTTCTTGAATATTAACATTCCTGCGATGTTTTCTGTGCTGACACCTAAATGGAATTTGATCTCAGTTGTCCTTTGTAAGAGTTCCTATTGAAGTACTCCCACCAGAAATTATCATGGAAAACCCATTTGCTGCATGACCATCTCATTACTTATTCTGTCCACGGAATGGTGCAGCTCGGAAGGCACACGGGGACAGGTGTCCAAATGAAGGCGCCATGCTTGACTGTGAACTGTGGGGCAGGGCACGCCAAGCACAGCTGTAAGGAACAAGAAATTCCATGGGCTCTATTCTTCTCATTTGTCATCAGCAGGGAATGTGTATCAATTGAAATCAAATCTGGTTAGGATTTGATTTCAACTGCAGAGTCTCTCATTGTCAAGGAGGTTTAAAACTCTGTGTGCTCTAAAGAACAGTCAAGAATATGCACATTAGTTAAAAGGAGGAGGTTTATGTCTTCTCCTGTGGGGGGAGAAAGGAAATGAAAAAATGGATTAAAGAGTTCTCTCACTCTCTCAGAGCTTAACATTAGTTATTTTCCAGTAAAAAGTTATAGGGACGTTTGAAAAAATGTTTTAAAAGCATGGTGCTTTGCTTATGGTCAGTTGTTCTGTATCTCTTTCAAAATATTTTACTTGTCAATATTCAATTTTATAACATTCCTTTCTGGAAAAGCATCATTGGTCCAAGTAAACCTTCATAGGGAATCAGAATAAAGAGGCATAGACCATGGATCAAAGGTCCAACCACAAGCAACTAGAAAAAAAAATAGATCAGATATACATGAAAGCACATGTTTGGAAGTGCCACACAGTTGTTTTTCCATGACACTGATATTTAACAGCATCGGAACCATGTTACTAACCATGGAGGGTGTCACTGCAATTCTGTGGACCCATGAAATATAGGAGGATCCTATTATCCAAAGATAATCAGTACTGAAAAAGGCTGAGGAAATCAAGTACACTTATAATGAAAAAAGTTAGTTTGAGACTTTATTGTAAAAGACAAAACTAGAAACTGTAAAAGCAAGTTTAGGAGTTAAGCAAATATTGGCTATAACTGGATGCATGTACAAGTTCTCACAATGAACAAAGCCTAAATCAAATAGGATTTCCGTGGAAAAAAGGGTAATTTTTCCAACAAAATTATATGGTAGCTTGATGTCCTTCACTTTTTATTTTCACTGCTTGAGTAAAAATACAGTCTTTTTGCAAATGTATTTTGCAAACCAAAGACCTCACCTAATTTTTTTTTGGGGGGGGAGGGTAATTTAATCTTTGATTAAATCATTAAACCATTTGATTTCAACTCATTCTCACTTGAAACACTTATCAGAGAATCATCCTAATTCTTCACACATTGCCAGAAAAAAACACAACCCACAGCTGTGCAGCCAGTGTTCCCCCATGCCATCCCCCTAACTTCATACAATCCTGTGTCTTGCAAAACTTGCTGTTTTGTTCCATAATCAATTTGTTCAATATCCAACCTCCTGGAGTTCACACTTACACACAAGGGTAGATGAAAGCATCCAACTAGAAGGAACGTTTGAGCAAGGGCCAGTTTTAAAAATGGTCAGGTCCTTAGTGAATATTTCTGTGTTATGATGATGTTTGCTTTTCTATACAATCTTATTTCTGTGGGAACTCAAATAATGAAAATTTTGAATTATGAGGACCAATTTTTAAACCTATTTTAAAGTAATTTTTTTTAAACTGAAAGTCTACCAAACGGTAATATACTTGTGTTCTTTTTAGAACTTCATGCAAGACTCAGAGCACACAGGAGGACCTACTAAATAAATTATTAGTGTATATCCAATACAAAGAATCTGGAATTTTTAGTTTAGGAAATTTTAAAGTTTAGTCTGTGTGTTTTTTTATTTTAATCTGTTTCACGGAACAACAAGGAGGCCTTAGTTACTAAACAGGAATTAAGCAGTGTCTTCCCATTTTCAGCTATATAAAGCACTGAGAGATTATGAATTAAGAGCATTTCCTCATTTACAGGAACTCTCATTTCCTTTGTAAGTTAATAAATACTGAGGCTGGACCTAAGCTAGCATGATAAAATAGTAAAAGACCCTACATTACAAATATTCCCTAAATATTTGTGTCTATGACTATCAGTCATACAGTTTCATAAATGGATAACTTTTTAATTTTTTATTTTTTTTTCAACGTTTATTTATTTTTGGGGCAGAGAGAGACAGAGCATGAACGGGGGAGGGGCAGAGAGAGAGGGAGACACAGAATCGGAAACAGGCTCCAGGCTCTGAGCCATCAGCCCCGAGCCTGATGCGGGGCTCGAACTCACGGACCGCGAGATCGTGACCTGGCTGAAGTCGGACACTTAACCGACTGCGCCACCCAGGCGCCCCTTTTATTATTTTTTAATTTAAATTTTAGTTACTTAACATACAGTGCAATTTGGTTTCAGGAGTAGAAATCAGTGACTCATCACTTACATATAACTGTGCTTATCACAAGTGCCTCCTTAGTACCCATCACCCATTTACCCCCACTCACCTCCCTCCATCAACCCACAGTTTGTTCTCTATTGTTAAGAGTCTCTTGTAGTTTGTTTTTCTCTCTTCTCTTTTCCCCCACCTTCCCACATATTCATCTGTTTTGTTTCTTAAATTCCACACGAGTGAAATCATATGGTATCTGTCTTTCCCTGATTGACTTATTTCACTTAGCAAATACATTCTAGTTCCATCCATGTTTTGCAAATGGTAAGTTTCATTCCTTTTGATGGCTGAGAAATATTCCATTGTAAATATATACCACATCTTCTTTATCTGTTCATCAGTTGATGGACATTTGGGCTCTCTCCATAGTTTGGTTATTGCTGATAATGCTGCTATAAACATTGGGGTGCATGTACCCCTTCAAATCTGTATTTTTGTACCCTTTAGGTAAATACTTAATAGTGCAATTGCTGGATCATAGGGTAGTTCTAGTTTTAGTTTTTCTGAGGAACCTCCATACTGTTCTCCAGAGTGGCTTCACCAGTTTGCATTACCACCAACAGTGCAAGACGGTTCCCCTTTCTAGATGGATTACTTTTAAAAATCTCTCTCACATAAATATATTGCAAATGAGGATATATATGAATTTAAATAATCTGCAACAACATAACTGTTCATTGAATATAACTCTTAGGAATTATATTCTCAGAGGATACATATGCCAAGCAAGGACTTGACCCAAACATTTATAAATTATAACAAAATTTATTGGCAATAGAGTTGGTAGGTTTACCTGAGATTGTGCATTGACATTGGCTCCATTTGTGACCAAGACTTTTACCACCTCTGCTTGCCCAGCCAAAGATGCTATATGCAAGGCTGTGTTTCCTTTCTGTAAAATGAAAAGATACATCACTCACCCTCTTTATCTCTTTGTTTCAACATTTCATAAAATATGGAATCCTTCCATGTTTCTAAGTTCCCCAAAGAGAACATGGTTGGTTGATAAGTATCTCATGAGAAGCTTGCCCTGATTCTTATCAAAGGCTGAATCCTTACTGAATCTGTCAATTGACATAAAAACCATTAAATATGTGATACTGACCTTTGTAGCTGCATCCACATTGGCTTCTCTCTGTAGCAGTTCAGAAACAACTTCTACATGGCCTTCTTTAGAAGCAAGATGGAGCGCGTTCAACCCATTCTGATTAAGAATGAAGGGAAAACTTTAACTCAGCACGTTGAGAATAGAGCAGCAAACAGTCTACTTAGAACTCTGAAGATAATATCCCACCAACAATCACTTGTATGTGTGCAGTATAGAATCTTGAATTAGGAATAAAGGTACTTGAAAATTAGGCAGGTTGTTCTGGTATCATTTTTTACTAAATTTTAAGAATTCTTAAAGAATGCATACCTACATGTGTGAATGCCCCTTTAACAAAGCAGAGTAATTTGAAAATCTGACTGATGATGTTTAACCAGAAAAAAGAAAAAAGGCAAGAAAGAGAAAGTCTTGGTAACAACTAAGGAAAGATTCAAGGAGTTTATAGTCTGGATTTTTTAAAATTTTAACTAGAAAATTAAACAGCAACAAAAACCACAACTAACCTGATTGCAAATGTTTATGTCAACCCCATTTTTTATGTAGTCAAGGGCCTTTTCAAGGTGTCCAGCTCGAGCTGCTCTTAAGTAACTTGCATTGGCATCAGACTAAAAGAAAAAAGAAAAACATGTTGGTGAAATGAAACTCATATACATGTTAGAGCAATTCAGCTTATAGTCCAAACTAAAAAGATTTTTAAATTGAACTATTGTATTTCTAACATGAAAATACTCTAAAAAGTCTTTGTGAAATCACCAGGAAAAGGATAAATTCTTGAAAAGTTAGTTTCAGGTATACAAAGTTACCCTTTGTGTGATGTCATAACTGAGAAAATTTCCCATAATATGTAGGTGCCTTCAATCAACATACAATTCCTAGGGACTAAAGAGAAATCCTATAACTTCCTGGTGGTTTCATTATGAAAATCTCATTATTCTATTTTACAGAAATTTAACATCTATTCCATTCTTTCATATTTAACTGTCCCCACCAATTTTTCAATTCATAGTTTCACAAATATGTTTAATGTTATTATACTAGTTTAACAGGAATTTGTAGGATGTTCTCTTGGATTTTCCCACAGCACAAAGCCATGTGTTAGAACATAGAACGTTTCTGAAAAGCATTTATAAATTTCTGTACAAGTTGTGAAGAGTACTTTCCATATATTTTCAAGCAAGCTAAGGCTACCACCTAAGAAAACTCTATTAGGAACATTAGCAAGAGCAAATAAATAAATACATATAAACTGGAAAGCAACAAAAACCAAATCTGTAATGCATTCACCAAAAGCTTACAACTCTGCCTTTCTGCTAAACACTAGTACTTCTGATTGTGGGGTTGAAACCACCTATACCAGTGAACCTTTAATGGAAAGAAGACAGGGAGATGAAAGAATTCAAAGTTGGGTCTGCACAACTTGTAAAGGAGTCTTGCTCAGTGTAGAACAACATAGAAGCAGGTTTTCCTGAAAGGGTAGCCAAAAACATCTCATCATTGGTTATCAATGCCATCATGTGGGGGTATGGCTGAAATAACAGAGGAAATTGTCTTCTTTCAGCCATTTGGCAAATACCTTCAAAGCCCCTGTTCACAGGCCACCTCATCTGGAAAGCCTTCCCAGACCTCCCAGTCAGAGATTAATTGCTTGGTGCTCACAAACCATGAATTTTGTTGACTCCTCTAGGTATTTCTCACACAGCATTATAGTTTTTGGTATACCTGTCCTTCTTCCTCTCTAAATTGTAAGTCCCTTAAGAATAAGCAGAGGTAGCCTTGATCAAGGGGTAGGCATACAGAAAGCTGACAAGATGCCAATCTTTGAGGAGTGCTACTTCATCCTTGGAAATGTAATTGTGATAAAGGAAATTCCATTCTCAGAAGAGTCTTTGGTTCTGGTGTGGGTCAATTTAGTTAGGATTCGATTTGCTCAGGTCTTCAAAGGATAGGCCACTATTTCTATGTGTTCCACCCTCCTCATTTATAGCAGTACACCTCTCCCTGAAGAAGTATTCCTTTGTCTAAATCATGCCTTCCCAATCTCAGCATTATTGGCATTTTTTAAAGAAAGATGTTATTTTATTTTATGTAATCTCTATCCCCAACATGGGGCTGAAACCCACAACCTCAAGAGTTGCACACTCCACCAACTCAGCCAACCACCCACCCCTACTGGCATTTTGATCCAAGGAATTCTTTGATGTGGGAGATGGTCTTGTTTGGTGTCGATGTTTATTAGCATCCCTGGCCTCTAACAACTATCACCTATTTGTGACTACTAAAAATATATCCTGAATTGCCAAATTTCCCTTGGCAGTTGGGGAAGAGGGATTTTCCCAGCTGAGAACCACTGCTCTAAATAAAGAGAAAACCAATTTATTTACAGATTGTAGGCCTGCCTGAGTTACCACATGCCTTGACCTACTGCAGGCCAGTGACTCTATGTATAACATTCATTTTTGTGTTTCCCCTGGAATTAGAAGCATCCTGGCACACAGCAGGTGCCTAAAAATGGTTTTGTGAATGAATGAATCAACAAATAAGTAAATTGTATGGAAATAACTGTACTAATTAAAATATTGCCTGCAACAATACAGGAAGTTTTATTCATAACAGCAGCCGCAGCTATCTAAATGGAGAACCTGCTAGAATACAAAGCTGACTGCCAAAGATGATAAACTAAGCCATTGAGTTTGTATCTGGGAACACACGTAGCTATTGCTAAAATAAAATTGGGATGTGAGTCAAGCATGCAAATCATTTAATCAGAACAGAGGGTTAAGTAAGAGGAGGACAAGAGATATGGCTTCAAATTAGACAAAGGACAAACCAAAAGTTTGAAGGAATCTCAAGAAAAATAAAATGCAGTTTTTAAAGAGGTTTGCTACTTTGAGATGGTTGGGGGCATGGTTGTCTGGTTTCAAGTCCAGTTAGAAATAAATTAGCTATGCGAGGATGGCTCATTGTACCGTAAAACATCATCTTCTTTGTGCCTGCTCAATGACTTATCAGCGAATTTGCCCAGAAGGGCTCTGAGGCTGTTCTGGGAACAAATGACATCAGTATTGGATGTTTCAACTGCCAGAGATAACAACTGTGAGTTAAGCATCCCCAATTCTGACTCTGAGTGCATAAAAACAGCTACTAAAGAAGTTCAAACAGAGGTATCATAATTCAAGGAAAGCCTCTGAGTTGATTCCATATCTGAAAAGTTTTGACAACTGTATATACTGCCCATTTTCCTCTCCAAAATTTTCTCACCAGAATCTCTAAAGCAAAACAAAATACAACGATAAAAAAAATTCTAATCCAGTGCTTCTCTACCTATTTGGAGTTCAGATTCTTTTGAGACTAACAAAAGTTGCAAAGAAATCCCTTTCCTTCAACAACTGTACATATATGCACACATACACCAAATCTGCACATACACACCAAACCTGTGCGTGCACACAAAATTTGCACACTGATTTCATGTGGCTCAGGATTGCCAACCCTGCTCACGGATCCATGTTTAAGAACATGTTTAACATGAATCCATGAGCAGTAGATAAATGATTAAGAGTTTTCCGGTGGATACCTTCACTGTATATGTCTCACCCAGTGACCCTAGTATCAAATAATTCTCTAAGGTAGCTAATTTATCACCTGAGAACTTTAAGAAAAAGAGAAGAAACAAAAAAAAATTATTTTCTTCCCTTTTCTCAGCCCTCTGTTATGCACAGGCATACTTAACACACTGATACAGAACAATCAGCTACTTTATACTTCCAAGAAAAAGTATGGGCAATAAAGAAGGAAGAAAATACAAAGAAAAAGCAAGAGGAAGAAAATTAAGCCTGCCTTGAAGAAAAATGACAACTTAGGGAGTGTGGTTATTCCTGCCTTCAGAAGAGGAACCAAGAAGATCCTCCTTTTATTCTCAACCATCTTCAAACAATGCAGCCCTGTCTTCCACAAATATTTGCTGAACATGGATGGGGTGCTAGTCAAGGCTGACATCTGGCTGCACAGAGGTGAGCAAAACATACTGGCACCAGTGAAGGCTCGCTTTCACCTCCCTCTTACACTTTACCAAATCATGTTGCTTAAGTGGCAGGGTAAATAATGGATTCTTCCCTATTTTTTTTTTCAAATTCTATCCCTAGTACCTATACGATGCTCTTTATTTCCTTAATGCTAAAAATATATAATATTTTGTATTTGGCTCAATATCAATGTGTTGTGTCTCTGAGCTGTCATTTCATCAAAAACTTGGGAGTCACTCTTTACACAGACTACAGCCTGGGTTTTAGTCCTAAGCATGCTATCAAAACAACGCCTCTTAAAGCCAGTTGTAGACAAAGCCCTATGAAAGGAAATCAGCTCTCATGAGAAGGTAAGCTCTGCCACGTGAAAAGTCAAACAGAGGAGATCATTGCCTAGTGAGTCAGTTGGCACAAAATGAATATAAGCAGGTCAGTCAGCATTTTTTCCCGTAGATGATCAAAATCTGTAGGAAGAATCTGGAAAATGATAACGTCTTTCATCACCATTTCATGTCTTGTCTACTTAGTCATTTTACTAGACAGGAAAGAAATACGAACCACGTGTGTTTTTCAAGGAAACAGCTTCAAGGGTAGAGTCAAGTATTATTATGGATTAATCTAATAACTCAGGATTTCCACCTATACTGGCATATTGATATTTTCAGCAGAAAGCAGTGATTGGAATGAATAAGCATTTCCTGAGTGCCAACATCAGTAATAAACTAATACTTCATACCTCTGACTATATGCTAGACACTATTACCAGTACTTACATTAACTTCATTATATTAGTCACTTACTACAGTATGTATTAAATGCATGAATCCTTACATTAGTTTAGTCCTTATAATATTTACATGAAGTAGTGTAGTGAATTGTGTCTCTCCAAAATCTCGGAACCCCAGAAGATGGCATAGGACACAGGACATGGATATAGGATCTTTGCACAAATAATTAGTTAAGATGAGGTCAGACTGGATTTGAATGGGCCCTAAATCAATGACTGATGGTTTTAGAAGAAGAGAAAATATATAAATATCAAATCATTATATTGTACACCTCAAACTAATATAATGGTATATGTCAACTATATCTCAAAAAAAAAAAAAAAAGACAAGACACACAGATACATAAGAGAGAACATGTAAAGATGCAGGAAGAGGCTGGAGTTAAGTTGACACAAGATAAAGAGTGCCAGGTGGGGCACCTGGGTGGCTCAGTTTGTTAAGTGTTTGACTTCAGCTCAGGTCATGATCTAAAGGTTTGTGAGTTCGAGCTCCACATCAGCCCTGTGCTGTGCCCCCACCTCCCACTCACATACTCTCTCAAATATAAATACACATTAACAACAACAACAACAAAATGCCAGGAACCACCAGAAACTGGAAGACACAAGGAAGAATTATCCACTCAAGCCTTTGGAGGAAGTGTGGCCTTGTGGACACCTTGATTTTGGACTTCCGGCCTCCAGAACTGTGAGTGAGTAAGTTTCTATTGCCATAAGCCACTGAGTTTGTGGTGGTTTGTTATGGCAGCCCTAAGCAACTGATACAAATAAGAACAATTACTAACTCCATTTTATAGATGAAGAAACTGAGCTATAGAAAGGATGAATGACTTCCCCAGGGACACACAGCTTATGAGTGGCAGAAATACAAACCCAGACAGTCTAACTCCAGAGTCTAGGCTGTTAATAACTAGCTTGAGAAAGGGCTTAATAAATGTTTGCTCCATAGTTTATGCTTGCGAACTCTTGGTTCATTCATTCATCTTCCATCCATCCATCAGTCCATCCAACCATTAAATTAACTATGTAAGTACTTTCAGGTATATCCTCTCTAGACCACAATTCCTTTAATGAGTTTAGTTGAAGCCTCAAGATCAGGCTGACAGTGGACTGGCAGAAGAAATGTAGATTGGAGGCTCAGTGAGTATGTAATAGAGCTGTGCTCCGTTGCTTCTAAACCTCAGGGAGCAATGTCTGAGAACTGTTAATACCTGATCTACCAATTCTTGAATCTTTTTCTTTTATCTCATTTTCCCAACTATCTGGGAACTGTATGAAGGGTAAGAGCATCCTTCCTGTAAGCTTCAGGGTCCTTTTCTCTACTGGTGTCCTGCCCTCTGCTTACTGACATACTCAGGTGTTTCTTAAACAACTTAAAACAAAAACAAAGCAAAAAACTTTCCCCCACATTTCTACCTAGCACTCCCTGCAAATGATGATCTCCTCTATTTCTCTACTGCTGTTAGCCTGCACCCTAGCTACTCCACTTATTAGAGGTAAGTTTTATCAAGTAACTTTGGCAAGCTTCTTATGTGTGCCTCCAGTTTCTCAGCTGTCAAATGGGCATAAAATAATCTAGTATCAGAATGAAATTAGCTTGTTTATATCAGGTGCTTAGTGTGAGTGCATAGCAAGCACTCAATAAATGATTATAACTTTATTTTGGTGAGTGTGATGCTAAGTGAAATAAGCCATACAGAGAAAGACAGATACCATATCGTTTCACTCTTATGTGGATCCTGAGAAACTTAACAGAAACCCATGGGGGAGGGGAAGGAAAAAAAAAAAGAGGTTAGAGTGGGAGAGATCCAAAGCATAAGAGACTCTTAAAAACTGAGAACAAACTGAGGGTTGATGGGGGGTGGGAGGGAGGGTAGGGTAGGTGATGGGCATTGAAGAGGGCATCTTTTGGGATGAGCACTGGGTGTTGTATGGAAACCAATTTGACAACAAATTTCATATATTAAAAAAAAAATTCCTATATTAAAAAAAAATCACCCTATTAGCATCAAACATGTTGGTCTGGGTTAGTCTCACTGCTTCTATATCCTTAACACTAATTCATATTTGAGTTCTTGCCAATATGGCTTATCTGGTTCATCAGTCAAGCCTCTCTGCACAAAATCACTGATGACCTTCCAATCATCAAATCCCATTGCTTAAACTTTAGCTCTGCCTTTTCTTAATGTAAAACCATTTGACATTACTGACCCCCTTCTCGTTCTTGAAAGTCTTCCCCTTAGTTTCCCTCATGTCTTTGTTCACTCTTTTTTGTTCCTTACTGTCCCTACCCATCACTAAAAAATGGGTGTTTCCTATTTTCAGAACTCATATTTCTTTCCCCCCCGTGCTCGTTCCCAAAGTGACCTCATCACTACCGTGGTTTCCACCATTCTCTTGAAGCCTAACATTCTGCATGTACATTGCACCCGTTGGATCCCAAAACATTTCCACTTCCATGTCCCCCAATTCCCTGACCTTCACTGCAACAACAAACATTATAATCTATACTCAATGTATAAAGCATCTGCTGCAGCAACTAGGTACTAATGTCAGAGATGTGAATCATAAATTCCTTTCATTTTCTTATTTGTATTTAAAGGTCCCAAGATTTCCAAGCCACTCAGGCATACAATTTTGGTGTGAATCTTTTTTTTTTTAATTGAGGTATGATTGACATATAACAATCATATTTACTTTCAGGTATACAATGTACTGACTTGATATTTGTATATATTGTAAAATGATCATCACAATAGGTCTAGTTAACATTTGTCACCATAAATAGCTACAGATCGTGTGTGTATGTGTGTGTGATGCGAAGTGTGAATCTTTGATTACTTACTTATTTCTTTAGTCTCTCCCTCAAACTCTCTTCTAGAAAATTATGTGTATGTTTCTTATCAAACATTCTGCCTCCAGGGACTTTTACAGTGTTTATCCTCCTTTTAAAAAGCACTTATCATAATGTATATCATACATACAAAAGAATGCCTGAAGCATATATGAACAGCTTAAAGAAAAATAATGGAAGAAACAGTCTCATGCCCAGTAAACTCAAAAATGAAAGTTACAAGCACTCCATAGACTTCCAATGAGCCCTTCTTTGACCGGCTCTCCAAAGGCATCCTCTGTTCTAGTTAATCATTCTCAACATCTATGTAAACCTTCCCAACCTAAATGTTATGTAGTGGACTGTCTTTGCACTCTCTGTAAATGGAATCATACATTATGGATCCTTCTGTGACATGCTTCCTTTGTCTAATGTTGTCTTAGAGTCATTCACGCTGACATGTATAACTGATTTATCCGATTTATCACTGTGGCTGCAGAAGATTCCATTATGTGATTGTAACACAATCTATTTATCCACTGTGGAGTTGATGAATGTTTGAGTTGTTTCCAGTTTGGGTCTACTATGAACAGGGTTGCCATGAACATTCTGGCTCTAATCCTGGTGCAAACAGGCAAGGATTTTTAAGGTACATACCTACTATCATAAACGCTGTGTCACTTGGTATGTGCTAACTCAACTGTACCAGTGAATGGAAAATTGTTTTTCAAAGTGATTGTACCAATTTACACTTTCTGTGGTTTGTGATTGTTGACCATGATTTCATATTCCTTAGAAATTAATCTTTGGGAATTCTTTCGGGCCTGGGTTAAGGATGCTATACTCCAAAAACGAATTTAACATTGCTTCTTCCAGTTGCTTAGAGGCACTATCAACCCAAGATTATTTTTAAAATAAATGTTTGCCTTGAGAGTTTTTTTGGTTTTGTTTTAAAGACTACACAAATAAATTTAGATTTCAAGCTGGTATGGATATGAGGGATTCCTTGTGGTTACAAATTCTCAGGGAAGATTTTTTTTTTTCCCTTCCAGCTGGTGACAAATTGAGACAGGCAAGTTTCTGCTACTCTTTTTATGTGGTGGATTTATTTCCTGTCCACCCCTGTATTGGGAGCCAACCCCTTTGGAGCCCAGTTTATTAGGGGATCTCTTATTAGACTGCCCACTTGGGCATGTTCTAGGCTTTGTCTCCTGGGCCCTGTGTCTATATAGACAAGTAAAACTGGTTCTTGCTTTCATGTCATTTTTACCTCTATAGATCCCTTACTTTTGTGCCAGTTTACAAGTGCACTTCAAAGGACTTATTTTTATCATTATCCTAACATTTTAGCTTTCCTTACAGCTGGGAATATGCTTAACCTTTTCTTTTTTTTTTTTTTTTTCTATTCACCCTGTTCTAATTGCCCAGTTCAGGCCCTAGCCATGTGATGCCCAGATCATTCTGAAAACCTCTAAGAGGTTGTAGCCAGTACACTATCCCTAGCTGAATATTCCAGGAGCACCGAACACTATTCAGGAGCTCACTGAGGAGCCACTGAGGGTTCTGAGAAAATCATGACAAAAACAGTAAGTGCAATTTAGTGAATGCCTACTATAGGTCAGACTCCACTAAGCATTTTACATATGTAATCTTTACACATGCATTGTTAAGTGTTTATTTCTTAAAAATTCAATCAAGATAGGAACCTGCATTGCAGATATGAAAAACTGAGTTTCATGAAAGTAAGTGGCTTGCTCAAGGTCACACAGCTAATAAGTAAGCAGCAAGGATTGAAAGCCATAAGTATTTGATAAAAACCCAGGCTCCTTCCTCAATACCAGTTGTTCCGTGGGGCCCTAGCAGACAAACTAAGATCAAGAGTGAGGTGGAGTAAGCTGATTTCCTTATGCCTATTTGCAATTTCACCCCAAGTAGATACGCTAGTATCTGCTTTTTATGTTGATGTTTGATGGCAAGCTTCATTTGTAAAAGTTTCTGCTTTTAAATCACAGTATTCAATTGCTATTGCATAGCCTCCAAGGCCCTTTAAATCCTGACGCAAACAAACACTTCCAACCCAAACCAAAAACACAAATACTGATCTTGACAGCAATCTAGACAGCTTTTCATTTCTCCCACTTATTATTTCTAGACAGGCCCCATAATATCCTGTCACTGTGATGTCATCCAGGACATCTCTCTGCTGACTACTAGACCTCACTCCCTCTCCCCCGTCAACAGGCCTAGTAACTAAGTCCTAGGACCAGTTCAACTGTCACTTCATCTGTGCAATTTTCTCCCCAAATGCCAGATATGACACCCCTCCCCTGACCTGGGGACTCCTACAGCATGTGCTCTGTTTTGCTCAGGATCCAGTGAGTCTATCAAGATGGACGGTAATGTCTTTTCGGGCAGGTGCTTGTCTTGTTCAGGACAGAGTTCTACCTAACAGAATCCCAGTACATGCTGAACCAAGAAATGCTGATCCCTTGCATGGTCCAATGCTCTAATCATTCCTCAAGAAGCGAAATCCTACAGAAACTTAATTAGGAACCAAAAAAGTCTGCTCTTCCTTGCTGTTTCTCCATTTCACCAAAGAAAGATAAGAGTCCAGGGACAGACTTAGGGGTTCTTCCACACTTGAAGAGAAGATAAAAGGGGTGATGCTCAGCGAGTCTGAGATTACTCTGGTTTCCCAATTCACCTTAGGCAAAGCACCTTATTTTTGTGATGCTTGCTGGGATCACCTGTGGAGCAATGTATCTGCTTCAGTAATAACTGTCAGAAAGTGTATGCAGGTGAGGCCTGCAGTCTATTGTGTTTTATGAATCAGGAGGTCTTTAAGTGCTCTGATACCTAATAACATGGTATTGTAACTAACAGTGATTGGACACTTCTAATATGTGGGGCATTTTCTGTAGATTACCCCAAATTCATTCTCACAGGTCTGTGAAGTCTGTGTTACTATCATCTCTATTTACAGATGAAAAAGGTTAGATAATTTACCCAAGGGCAGTTTTCTAGAAACTTGCAGAAGCAAGATTTGAATTCACATCTACCTGGTTTTAGAACTCTGCCCTTATTCCCAATTCTAATGCTTCCTTGGCTAAATGTTCCGGAATAATATAAAAGAACTCATGTTCCTTGAGTAAAGAAGGAGAAAAAGAGCAGCAACGTTTATTTAGAGTCATCGGAGTGACAGGTACTCTGCTAGAACTTTCCAGATATTGCTGGAATGTGGTCATTGTTCTCTTCACCAATAAAGGGGTTCTTTTCACCCCTTTTGTCCAACACAGGATGACTCCCAAATAGATACCTCTACTCCTACTGGTAGTCAGTTGTGGTTTTCTTCTAACATGTTTAGACCAGTGGTCCTGGTTGTTGTAATTACATAATTTAATTAGGTATTATTTAAACTTTAAAACAATGCAGAGAAAGGATACTTTTATGAAAACTAAGTTAAGTACTTTGGAAAGACATAGTAGAAAGAAGTTCCTAAAAATATTCCTGCTAAATCAGATAGGAATGAGAGGATTGTAAGGGGCTAAAATAAAAATCAGAAAAATCCAGAAAGATTCTATACTCAGATTACTTCACAGATTACTTTAATCTCTAGCTTTCCGTTAAAGAGATGAAAAGTGGGACTCCTGGAAAGAGCATTTATGGTATGGAAGGCCAACGAGAATTATAGTCGGGGATCCATACTCTGAGAAAAGTCTTCATCTTTAAATCCATGTTGGGCAAATGGATGCACATGTATGTGATTTAAGGTAACACTCAAATATTTACCAAATATATATACCTTTTAGTGTTCTTGGCTATGAATCATTTTTTTAAATTAACCAAATAATTACTGATATAAATTTTGCTATATAAAAGGCCATCTGTTAACCTTGTTTTCTGCTTCTCAAGAAGTTAATTTCAAGAAAATTGTAAGACACCTCTAACAAAACTTCTTCTAATAAAAACATGCAGAAGGATGATCTGGATGGCCAGATCTAACAGACCTGTTGCCTGGTCACACCTCAGAAAATATGGCCCAGGAAGAGCAGCAATTTTTTAGTTTTCTCACATTGGATGCACCAATTCAAATGTGAATGTCAACCAGCATATCTATGCAGACACATCAGAAAATAAATAAATCTGCTTAGTTAAATCCACATTCTCAACCTCACTATGGTGTTGTGTAGATCATGAATTCACAAGTCTGGGTCTTCAAGAAATAAATATTATATCTCTTCTAACTAGTAAAACAAATCTTCAAAGTGAGTATTACATTATTTATTCCATCATGAGGATTAAGGATTCATATTCAATACAGGGTTCAATATCTGGCAGTTAAGCAGTGATATCTACTTGGCCTCAACCTTGAGGATACAGTTATTGCTTTCAATGATGTTATAATCTAGCTGTGAAGGCTGGAGACAGCAGGTGGAATGAGAATTTAAGGTAGAAGACCCTAAAGAAGATGATGAAGTCTATAGATGCTATTGAGAAGAGCCATTTCTGCACACTGAATATGGCTGGGAAAACAACTAAGAAGAGAGACAGGAATTCTAGAGGGGACCAAGTCAGTGGAGAAAAGAAGGAAGGAAAAATGGGCAGAGATATGGAAATGGGGAGGTTTCAGGAACGGAAAATAGACAATCTATTGAAAAGGGGAGGCCCCTAGAGAGATTGGTAAAGGAGAAGTTCACAGAAGGTTTGGAATGGCATTTAAATTTGATTTAACTTCATCACAAAGCTATCAGGACACAGTGCAGGGTTTTGATGAGTGGGAAGAAAGTTTTAAATCTATGTTTTAGCCTACTTAGTTGACAGCAGCTTCATGTAGAAGAAAATGGAGACAAAAAGAGCTATAGGTTACTGGTTGTTAATTTATTATGCCTCAGGGATCTCCAGGGGAAGACTTACACAAACAAGCAAACAAATGAGACACTCAGACTCTACCCCCAGACATTCAATTGGTCTGAGATGAGACATTTTATTTTATTTTATTTTATTTTTAAATTTTTTTTAATGTTTTTATTTATTTTTGGGACAGAGAGAGACAGAGCATGAACGGGGGAGGGTCAGAGAGAGAGGGAGACACAGAATCGGAAGCAGGCTCCAGGCTCTGAGCCATCAGCCCAGAGCCCGACGCGGGGCTCGAACTCATGGACCGTGAGATCGTGACCTGGCTGAAGTCGGACGCTTAACCGACTGCGCCACCCAGGCGCCCCTGAGATGAGACATTTTAATAAACACAGCTAAAATGATTTTAATGTGCAACCAGACGTGAGCAACACGGAATTAGGTGAGAGTAAAAATACAGATCTATGTGACAGAGAAAGACAATTACCATATGATTTCACTTATATGTAACATCTAAAGAACAAATGAACAAAGAAACAAACAAAAACCAGACTCTTAAATGAGGAGAACAAACTGGTGGTCGCCAGAGGGGAGGGGTGGGGGGAGGTGGCTGAAATAGAGAAAGAGGAAAAAGAGGTGCAAACTTCCACTTGTGGAATAAATAAGTCATGGAGGTGAAAAGCAAAGTAGGAAATATGGTCAATGATATTGTAATCCCACTGTATGACGACAGATGGTGACTACACTTATCTTGGTGAGCAAAGCATAAGGTATAGAATTGTTGAATCACTATGGTGTACACTTAAAGCTAATGAAACATTGTATGTTAATTACATTGCCATAAAAAATAAACAAATATGGCTGTATGTGATATGGATACTTTGGGGGGATAGCAGGGAGGATAGAAAAGAAAAGAACAATGTGAGAGGCATTCTGAAGGTCTGCTGACAGATTTTTATTTTCACATAAGAGAATGTTAAGATTTTTAAATTTTGGCTTTCATAATTGCCTTTCACCTTTCTCTTTTACTCTTCTATATCCCCCATTTAAAGCAAACTTTTGTACCCAGAAGTGAAAGATGGAAGGCTTTCCTTGGTAGTATCAAGCAGTAATGTTTGGTGAACAAAGTAATACAGATTTGTAAATTATTCTCGATCAGGAAGGGGATTTGCACAGTATGGGGGCTGCTTATCAAAATCCCAATGTCCTGTGTGCTATTGCTCCTTAATTTGTGATTTAATGTCAGTTTTAGTTTTGAAATATAAATGGAACTGCTTTGTAGAACTCCTCAAAATCTAAGACTGGTATATTTATGTGGGATAAAACAATGTTCAACAGAAAAAAAAATAGCTTGAGAGTCACATTCTTCCAAATTTAAGCTTTGAGATTGGACATGGAGCCACAGAGCTACTCAAGCATGTGAGGGGGGAGGCAGTAAAAAGGAGGGATTTTTTTAACCCACTAGACTAGAGTGGAATTATAGCTTATACCCAGAGACATGGCCATTCAGATAGTGCCCTCTCAAAGTTTCCAGATATTTTAGAGTATGATATTGTGTGCTGATATTTTATAGATATCTTGCACAGTGATCTAATTTCTGACCAATTTCAAAAGAATGTGACCAATTGCGCAACCTACAACAACTGTGACATTCATGGGATAATCTGTCTCCTGTCAACAAACAACCGCAAATCTTTAGGAGACTGGTCCCCCTCCCCTACCCAGGGGTACTATTAGGTCTTTATCTTAGCAGATAAGTCCTTTTTAGGTGGGTGTTTTTGGGGGGTGAGGTGCAGAGATCTCAAAAGGGAATTTTGTGTGTGTGTCTTTTGTATGGCAAGTGCTTGAAAAAAAAAAAACTAGAACCCTTCTAGTTAGGGAAGATCTTGAATTATTAAGATTTCATTCTTTTTGATTTAATTGCTACCTAGTTACTGGAAATAAACCAGTGGGTTTCCACCTATAAATCAGCAATGGGAGGAGTGAGAGAGGGGGTGAGGGCTTAACCAATAAGGGAAATGCTGCCAAAGACTATCTATATTTGTAATCATCTCTATCAAAACCACCCAAAGGACAGGGGTTGCCTCCACAGATTCCTTCCCATTGCTACAAGGCTGCCTTTGTTTGTGAGGACTTTGCTTGGAACTAACCTTAGTTCATCCCTGAAAATGAGGTCACTGTCCCCTAACACATGTTAGGCATGGTTACCATCTTTCCACTGGGGCCTCTGCCAGCAAGGCCCCTGCTGTTGCACATTTCAGATCTGCCAGGGCTTCTGCGCACAGCGGCCCCTCTAAAACTGAAAGGCAAAACAACATTTCCATCTTTATCTTTAAGTAGAGGGAACTGGGACCCAGTTAAAAAAAATAAATACAGTGCTGGAAGGCTTTTGTTTTTATAAAGACAGTGTTTTTAAGGATTTACTTTGCCAGGCTGATAAAACCCACTCTCATCAAGTCTGTCTACTATGATCTGGTTTACATCAAAAGGAAGACCCAGAATCCAAGCCCCTTGCAGTGTCTTTTCTCACCCAGAATTCAGAGACCTAAAATTCTCCTGGAGACTGATTAGAAATAAAAATAAATACAGAGAAGAAATATGTTTCCCATAGGAAAAAAAAAAGCACATCGGGTATTGGTGGTGGGTGGGTGTTTCTAATACTTCTCAACGTGAAGTCGATTCTGTTCAGCTGTAAAACAGGATTTATTTGAGTTTGTCTGAAATTTTCTGGGAACATAAATAAAGATTTTAAAGAGCGAGTTTCACCTACATCTCAAGGGATGTAAGGCCATTTGTATCAGAAGAGGAGAGTTTTGTATGTCCTAATATGTGGTCAATATAGTAATCTAATGTGCTGATTCGTAGTAGCCTGGGACAGAATTTCAAACCACTTTGACCTAAAACTTTCATTTAAAACACTTTCCTTACACTATAGACGTTGCAGAGTACCTTAGTGGGCTGTGGACACAGATTATGTCCCAACACTCTTGTATATAGATGCAGAATGGTATGTATGATGTCAGGAATGCATAGAATGGTTCAATTAAATGACAAGTGGGTTCCTCCCTGATACTGTACAATGTGAAAGTACTCTCACAGCGAATTAATAAGTGGTGTTTTCCCAAATGAACACAAATGGAAAAATGTTAATGAAAGCTCCATTTTAGCCAAAGTACCTAACACAAGATGTAGAAAGGGGTGTGTGGCTCCTGAGCCAAAATATGTTTGACATTTAAAGTGAAAACAACATGATCTCTTCATTTCATTCCATTCAAGGACATTTCAGTACAGGGTGAGTTTGTCTTCACTTGCAGATGAGTAAAGTTATGCAACAGGGACACATTAACCTTAAAATTCATAAAACATTTAGCTTTTGTTATTCTGAAATATAAAGATGCAAATAAATAAATAAACCTGGAAGACAGCCAGAGATGGAGAAATCATTTCTGAAATGTATCTTTTTGGATTCATTAGCAGGCTTGTTTGATATCTCTGCTGTGTTTGGACATGTTTCTGGTTATCTCTTGGGATGAAGAAGCACAAGAGAAATGGTAATACATTGCTTTAGAAAAAAAAAAAACAAAACAAGTCTATCAACAGCTCTCTCAGTGCTCAACAATTCAGAACATATAACAGCCCTGGAGAATTTCCTTTTTTTCCCCCGACCTTAATCCACAAAGATGGAATATTAACATGAGGAAGGTTTAGCTCCTTTGGAAATTGTAATCATTTTTATTTCAGAGAATTATTTTCCCCAATGAGTTAAAACAAGAATCTAATTGAAGGTTGCATAAAGTAGTTAGCAGTTAATGTTGGTTTGTAACGTGTAAATTTGGTGGATGCCAGGCTCTCCAAAACATATGACTGAAAGCCTTTTCCATTCATTAGGCAAAAGGTAAATGCTGAAAAAAAAATATAGAGCCATTGGGGTCTTAAACTTTCTCATTATCAGTCATCCCTTCTCTTCTCTTGCTATAGCTTCATCTAGTTCATCTGTCTCAATTATTTCCCACATGAACATGTCTTTTGAGAAATTCTCTTTTATTCTCCCATGAGCAAGGCTGCCTATAAAATACTTGAGGCATAATTCGTACTCCACTGTTCGCTGGAGGAAGTGGCTGTCTTAAGCGATCAGGCTCTCCCACCCCTGGAAAGATCAGTTGACATGCACCCCCATCATGCTTTTTTTTTTTATAATTGGTAGAGCAGGAGAGTAATTTATGGAAGTGCCCTTGATTCACCTCAACGATATGTACCAAATAATCTGAAGAGACATAGCCCTGAACTAGTAAACTGGAAAGTAAAGATTCAGTATAGTAATGATTAAATCTTGGCTTAATATAGAGCTTTGCTTTGTATTACAAAAAAATGCACATTTCTTTTTTTAAAAACACATTTTGGTTTTTGAGGTAGATTACTGCATCATCTCTACTGTACAAATAGGAAACTGAAGCAAAGAGAAGTATGATTTGCTTAACTAGTTATGAAATTGCTGAAAATAGAAATCAGGATTCCTGGATTTTATGTTCTCCCTACCTCATGGTACAAGAGCAAGAAGGAAGCGGTCGATGATTTTATGGTTTGAACTAGTATAAGTTCTTGGCTGAAGATTTTCCTGCCACACTCCAATAAAGAGTAGGATCTCCAATGTCTACTTGTTCCCCCTTCCTTTCCCCAAACTACCATTCATCTTGTAACTCCCTACATACACAGTTATCTCATGCATCCTGTGCGGCATGGTGATGCATCTAAACATTGTGACCCATGCTGCATGACGAGGGCTAGAAACAGACAGCTTTGTCTCTTTAGAGATCAAATGAAGTTGTTCTGAGCCCCAGTCGGGTAGTATTATGCAGCTGAAATCTGGGGGTCTGTGTGTACCTTTTTTTTTATAAAACATGCAGAAAGGGGTGCCTGGGTAGCTCAGCCAGTTAAGTGTCCAGCTATGGATTTCGACTCAGGTTTGTGAGTTTGAACCCCTCATCAGGTTCAGCACTGACAGTGCGGACCCTGCTTGGGATTCTCTCCTTCTCTCTCTGCCTCTCTGCCACTTTCTCTCTCTTTCTCTCTCAATAAACAAACAAACAAACAAATAAATAAACTTAAAAAAATTAAAACAAGCAGCAAGTTGTTGCACAACTTGGCTAAACCACAAAGAACTGCAGAGTCCCTTAGAAATGCATCTTGTAATACGAAGGTATTGCTACTTACCACTTAGGAAATACATAGCAGTTACTTCTGGCTTTACACATGGTAGATTATATAAGACACATCAACTGTTTGGGATTTTTCCATTTATTTGGTATGTTATGAATCAGAACAGGGCTTCATGCCTAAGGATCCTTATTATGTAGGAGGTATTGGCATGAGTCCTAAAATATTTAATCCAGCGAACTATTCACATCTTAAATATAGCAACCGAAAACAGTGATAAGCTAAAATTGGTCTAGGTATCAGGAGAAAAGAGAAAGTCTTTACTTGAATAGATGAACATTTTCCCAACAGTTTTTTTTTCTTTTTCTTTCTGAGGTTAGAAAATAAATATCTTGGTGTTTAGTGTGGATAGACTTAATATTGTGAATATACATAGTTTCTTCCACTGCATAAATATACCTTATATGGTGGGGATCAGCCAGGAAATCACAATACACTGGACTTAGCTTCCTGGTCAGATAATTAGAGGTCTGGGGATAAAAGCCCAGAGGAATTGAAGGGTGAGGTCCATGACACCAGAGGGAGAAGAGGCATTAGCTAGTGAGATGAAGGGTTCTTGAATTTACCATCCTAAAATGTTGTGTGCCAGATGGTGCAGCTGGAATGAAACTATTTGCTTTTGGGGGGGGATTGTGGGGAACACAGTTTCATACTGACTCAATAACACCAATATACCAAAATGCTATTGCTCTTTCCATTTTAATTTTTCATTGTTACTCGACCCTATCATCAACAAAGGGATTTTAGAACCCCTCGGTGAAAATATAGCTAAATAAGTTCTTTGAATGAATAAAAAAGAAAAAAACCATATTTTAAAATAAGCTTAGGTCACTAGTGAAGTCAGAAATAGATGGGTAGGTCTACAGATAGAATGATTTGGGAATATTAAATAATATCCAGGTGGATTTACATTTTCCTGAACAAGATGTGTAATTAGAAGATGCAACGTATTTACATTGAATGCAATAAAGTGGAAGAGAGAGAGAAAGAACAAGTAATGCCCAGATGTGCAAGAGGTCTTTTAAAAAATACTATGAAGGACACTTGGGTGGCTCAATGGATTAAGTGTCCAACTCTTGATTTCAGTTCAGGTCATAATCTCATGGTTCCAAGCCCTGCGTGGGGCCTCTGTGCGAACAGCCTACTTAGGATTCTCTCCCTCCTCTCTCTCTGCCCCTCCCCTGCTCACATGCGCAATGCGCTCTCTCTCAAAATAAAGAAATTTTTAAAACTTCAAAAAATACAATGAAAACACATGGTAAATGTAAAGAAGTATGTTATCTTTTATTACTTAAAGTTCAACATATAAGAGTAGACTTTATCCCAAAGTTAAGGTAACCATTAGAATGTGCAGTAGTTACAACATGGTGGGTAACTTTGAAATGTTCAGCTATATTATAATCAGACAGCTAAGACATACTGCAAGGATCATGGGAATAAACACTCATATCTAAGAAGCTGTCTTTCATGTATGAAGATGAAGGTGCTGACTCAGGGGTAGAATGCTGTATGTATTTTTTAAGTTTTTGGAGCTAGATCTAATCTAACACTTTCTATGAGCAAATCAATATACTTTGATGATTTCCAAGTTCAGACTCTGGAGCCAAAATGTCTGCATTCGAAACATGTCTCCACAATTTACAAACTATGTGTCCTTGGACAAGCAGCTTAAATACACTGTAGCTTGGTTTACTCATCTGTAAAATGAGAATAGTAGTAAAATTTAACATGTACAGCCTTTGATAAGACTAAGGGAAATAATATATGCAAAGCAGTTAGAAATGGCCTGGTGCACAGTTGGTCTTTAATTAATACTATTTGTTATTATCACCTTAAAATGTCTTAATTTTTTTAGCTTCCTTGCCTATCATGATTACCATGAGAGTCAAGTGCACATAACTGATCACACAGGGACTGAATATATGAATATTTGACCAGTGCTTTCAGCAACTAAGCTAAGGATACAATCCAGGGCAAAGAAGGTTCACACTGCATTCTGTCTAGAGTAGTGGTTCACAAACTTGTTTGTCTCAGGGTCCCTTTACACTCTTATATATTATTGAGGATCCCCCAAGATCTTTTGAATTGCTATTTATCATATTAGAACATAAAACTGATAATTAAATATATAATTTATTTAAAAATAATAACACACATTACATAACATAAAATATTTATCTTATGGAAAATAGTTTTCCAAAACAAACCAAAAATGTGAGAAGGATGGTGTTGTTTTAGTTTTGCAAATCTCTTTCATGCCTGACAACAGAAGATATTTAGATTCTCATATCTACTGCGGCATTCAGTCTTTGGCCATGTGTTGTTTTGGTTCAAGTACGTGAAAGGAATCCAGCCTCAGATAGATAATGTAGTTAGAAAAGGAAGGACCTCGTAGGTTCTGGAAGGGTCTCAGGAATACCCAGGGGTTCTTGGACCACACTTTGAGAGTGGCTGGTCTACAGCAAAGCTGTCAACTGAAGCCTACTACCTCCTAACAGAATAATTGGCCAACAGGCTTGAGCAGGAAGACAGAGTGTGAATAAGTTCAGTGCTGCTATTTTTGCAAAGTATGGACCAGGATTACTCTAATTGTTCCTCTTTACTGATTTTATTGCCAATAAAATTATGGATTCTCCCATCTGTCAAATACGTACTTATTTCCTATTCACTACCTTATTTTGGCCCTCTTCATATGTAGGCTCTTTCCAAGTGCCCATGTCCACATACTCCAAATACTCTGACGCTATTACACTTCTCCAGAGGATAACCGTCCCCAGAACATCAACTTAATGTCCTTGGAAAGGACACATGAAAAATTAAGAACCTATCTCATTGCAAGTGGTGCCACCATCTCAAAAAGATAACATGAAAATTCTTTATAGATAATCTGTCATTAGTGTGTAAACACAATTATAGATATGAATCCTGTATTCTGGGAAAATTCTAGACTGGAAATAATAGTCTAATTTTGCTCACTAAAATGCAAAGTTAGCTAGTACATTTTCCTGTTTCAAATAATTTATTTTTTTAAAAATTTTTTTTTCAACGTTTATTTATTTTTGGGACAGAGAGAGACAGAGCATGAATGGGGGAGGTGCAGAGAGAGAGGGAGACACGGAATCGGAAACAGGCTCCAGGCTCCGAGCCATCAGCCCAGAGCCCGACGCGGGGCTCGAACTCACGGACCGCGAGATCGTGACCTGGCTGAAGTCAGACGCTTAACCGACTGCGCCACCCAGGCGCCCCCCTGTTTCAAATAATTTAAACATTTAGAAATAGTGTGTCTTATAAGACCAATGGTGACTAGAAAGCCAAACATTATTTTAAATCTAGTTTACTAAACAGTTTTGGCTTCTTTTCAGCTATATAATATCTGTTTATTTTCAATTTCATTCAAATACTCTGTTGATGAGATGCTTAAAATACTCTTGAGCAATTAGTTTTGATGAGTGGGTACACTCTTCAGAGATAAGGATTTGTTTAAAAATATTTAACAGATATTTATTGAGTGCCCAATATGTGCCCAATTCTGAGGATCAAAAGATGAGTAAGACACAGTCTGTGTTTGAAAAGCTACAGGACCCAAAGTATAGAATTTACCTTATTGATACAAGTGTTTTCAAAATACAGCAGAATAGTCATTGAATTATGGAAATATATAAGTCAATAACATATCAGAATGATGCTGAATTGGAACATAATATAATCAAGAATTCAAGACTAAAAGCTGACGCGTACCCAGATTTTACAAAGCAATTTTTAACGTTATCAACTTCTACTTTTTAAATTAATTGCATAGCTTCCTTGTCACTTGACCAAAGAAAAATGCACTCACTTTCCAACATTATTATCTGGAAGAGTATCTATCTTAAATGTCTGTTTAGATCTGTATTTCATGTGGGAGTAAAAAAGGTCTCCTAAAATAAAAGAATAAAAGTCTTTATTGATTTATATGCTTAATAAATGATTAATTAGTAACTGTAGGTATTTGCCTGACATGCTCTGAAATTCATGTTGTGTAGTCTAATAATATATTTATCAGTAGTCCAATTAGAAGACATGATTTCATTCTTAATACTAGCGTTTGCCATATATTTGGGGGATTGTAGTAAAACACATCAATATTTGCATTAAAATAAAGAATTGGCAAATATATTTTTACTTTGTGACTAAAAATGCCTTAGTGTTATAAAGAAAAGTGACTGTTAAAAAGACAGGACACTTAGATTTTAAATTCTCTTCTGTCTTATAAACGTTGCTTAGGATTGATCATCACCTATATTTATAACTGAGAAGAGGTAGTATCTTCACATTGTCACATAAAAAAAGCACATGTAGTTGGTAAGTAAATACCATAGTTACTATATAACTGAAAGTTTCCATTTTAAAACAAGAAACTGTACAGATAGTGTCAGCAGCAAAAAGGTATTGTGACTCCTTTCTTGAGTTTGACTAGATGAATTTTCCCACTTGCCCTATGCTTCCTAAAGTGAAAATCATCAACAATAAAATTATGGATTCAATACATATTTATTAACGCATTCTTAAAAAATCAGACATACAAAATAGAACCCATCTGAGTTGAAGATAGAAAATGAAGTGATACCAATAACTTCTATTTGGTATGACAGAGCAACTTTAAAGGATTTAAAAATAATTCACAGCTATTGAAAGATCTTATTAGCTGCCTCTGAAATGCACATTAAAATTGTATTAAATTTGGGCTTTGCTCAAAGTCTAGCTTTTTGGGGGGCTTGATTATTATTTAAGAGTTAATTTTTTAATCAATCATTTATGGCAAAACTAGTTATTTCATAAAGACTTGATTAACAACCCTTGAGAATTTCTAAAATTGAAGAGGTACACGCACTCTACCTTTCTAGAAGGTTTGTGCTGCAAATGTTTCCCAATTACAAGTTGTAAAATCACAGAAAGTTTCTCCCAAAACACAGACTAAGCAATCCTGTAGAAAATCTCTAAACAATACTACAGAAACCACAAGCCAATAGAAGTAGCAGGAGGTATTAATGATCATTTGTGAAAATGTAATTATCTACTATACCCTCTCTGCAAGGATTTTGTCCATAGTTCAGCTCATGCAGACAAACTGTTCAGTCTTCCATTCAAGTCAGAGGCGAAACCAGGAGATGAATAATTCTTATTCATTGTCCAACTAAACCCAGGACAGCAATAGTATATGCTACTCTCTATTGTGTCGGGACTTCTGTGTGATCTGTGTCGGGTCAGTACCCTTCCAGAGTCACTGCTTAGGGCAGGATAATTTCAAATTCAGTCTGTCATTTTATTACACATTTTTTAAACAGCATGCCCACCAAAACAGAAAATGCTGCACATATGGGCCGAGATCAAATGCTCTCACCATTTAGTTGATATATTCTGACACGAGGCAGAAACAAGATGGTCTGCTTTTATCTGAGCTTTCCTTTTGGATCTCAGATCTTTTTCTTTTTTAATAACTCATCAATTCTTAGAGGCCAAAACTTCTCAAGTACATGCTTTAAGATTTGTTATATTTGCACTTAGCTTGAAACTTCTTAGCAATTAGTATTTTGCAAAGCCAAGTCTCACTAGGTCATCAGCAAATGTCATTCTGATTTTATGTAAAGTTTTCAGTTCCATAATTAATAGAACAGAATTCACATTTGAAATTCAACCTTCAATATAGCTCAAAATTTTTGATGGATGAATTGATTATTTTTAGAGTGACATAATATGATTTTTAGGACTCATCTGTCAGTATGCTTATATTACTAGTAAATCACCACTAATGTCTGGAATTCACAACAATGTTTATATCTTTATAATGAATCTCAAGTTTAATTTGAAAAAGCCTTTCTCTGAGGCACACAAAATGTTTGCAAGTCTCATGGAGATTAAAATTTCATACATGTCTACTGCAGAATACAGCAATATTCAGTAAAGTGCATAAAAAGAATATTCTTCGCTAAGAGCTGAACCTATTTCTAAGAATACAAAGATTAAAACTGAATCCATTTAAAATAAAGTTCAAAATTGTGAGAGTTATCTGAATTGCTTTCTGTAACACTATGAAATGACAGTTCTTTTCTCAAAACCATTAGCATGTCCGCCTGCCTGATGTGAGAACTAGCACCAATGTCCTCATTTTTATGATGTCTTCTTCTGGGCATTCTAAATATTGCATACAAAATGTTCATCTGGTGCTCAGGATTTAATATGTTGTATTAATAGCAAAGTACATATATGAGCATATGTGTGTTCTCATAAGTAGATAAATTGGTGCTAAATGAAAAGACACGGGTAGAGAGATTACATGAAACCTTAAACTGTGCCATAATCAAAATCGTATTTTATGAATCCCTCAGAATCAAACATTCAAAATTTTACACACATCAAGCAAATATCCATCCAGTATCCCTTAAGGGGACAATGGCTTACTATGCTAATTCTTTAACATTATTAAATGAGATGATATACTTATATTATGTGCAATTCCAGTGAAACAAAAACAAAATTACATTTTCCAACTTCCAAATACATCCCATCCCCCATCTGCCACTTATATGAGTTCTAAAAACAAACTTTAACTCTACAATGTTTTCCTTCCCAACAGTAAGATTCCATATTTCCCCTTGTAAATTAATAAACCAGACAAAGCTGAGTTTTAAAGCTCTCACATTTCTCTTGAGAAAAGTGTGAACATTTAAACCTTACATTCTTGGGTCCACTATGCCCTTCCAGGACCCCAAACTCCTCAAATTCTTTTTGCATTTCATTAAGCATCTTCTTCAGACATGCCTGAGCCCAGCACACTCCAAATTACATCAGAGACAAAACGTACCTAGAGTCCGGATCCGAGCAAAACAGAAAGAAAGGACAGCCCATTGTCCTACACATACTGAACTCAGGCGATCCATGATGCACATAGGCTAGCCTCCTTCCTATCTGGCAACACACATTTTGTAAAAGACACAACTATTCAGGCCCAAGCAGCATTTCTATAAGGAAAACACATTTCATTCGGAAACTGTAAAGGCTTACTTGTTCTGGGAAGCTCTCTCCCTCCTCCACTGCCATTCTCTGTGGCCAAGTATGAAACTTGATAACTCAATTAGTTAACACTTTGGACTGAGCATTGAGTCTAAAAATATCTGCCTTAGGAAATGTAAAGGTTTTCCCTATCTCCTGGTAAAAAGGTAGGAGCTGCTCAAAATTTTCTTAGCTAGTGAACTAGGGAGTGGGCAGGGCAGACAAGAGCATGGAAGGTGCCTTGGCCCTTACAAACGATAGAGTAGCTCCCAGAATTACCCACTGACTTACCATATTTGTGGCCTCCAGACAAGCTTTGTGTATTTAGTCATGATATGTGGAATACCGAAAATAGCAAGGCAATCAGCTGGGAGTGTACCCTAGCTGCTGGGAATCACTCATGAAACTGGCTTTTGTCATTCTGCTTATCAGCACTTTCCTCTGTATGCGGGCTACTCTGACATTCCTCCTAAAGACAATACCGCCATTTTCCCCTGTCTCTGGAATCCAGTCAAGACTGCCTTTTATAATTTTAACTCCTTTTGCTGCAATAGTTTTACTACTGAATATATGTATGCACACGCGCGTGCACGCTCACACACACACACACACACACAGTGAAAGCATACTGTAGTGCCAAGGAGAGTTATCTTGAGATAACTGAATTTCCTTTTATCCAAGGGCAAATGCATTCCATCTTTTTAAAAATGTGGCATCATATAAAATGCTCATGTATTTGACCAGAAAAACAAAGCAGAACAAAACCTCATTGAAGGCTTCTGGTCATTTTTTTTTCCAATTTAGGTATTTTTAATTTTACTAATTGAATTCAGTTTTTCAGATCTGGGGTCAGCAATACTTACGCAACTTTTCACTAGTCTTACATTATACTTGAGCTCGAGTCAAAGGCCCCAAAAACCCTTCACCATAAGATGATCATCATCATTTATGTTTTATTTGAACAGTTCTAATCAATAGTTTCCTCAAACCTGTAAGGGCTGAGGAAAGTGTCTGTAGGAGACTAAACTCAACTTTGGGAAGGCCAGTGTACAAGCCTACTCATTCAACACATATTTGCAGAGAGCCTACTACATAATTCTCGGTACTGGGCTGAGGTGGGTAGAAAGACAATGAATAAATTACAGGAAATCTCTGCCTTAAGTGAAGCTTATATACCAGCAGAGGTGGGGTAGACTATACAGGACATAAATATAATAAATGAGTTATTGGGTATGATAAACAGGATAGGTGCTGTGGAGAAGAGTGTAGGAGAGGGGGGATCATAAGTATGTGTTTAGGGAGTCAGTAGGTAAACTTAATGATGGCAAAATAATAAAAATGTATAGGGGGTAGGATTTTATATTAGTATTATGTTGAACCACATGAAATTGCCATCTTTATAGGTCAAATCCATATGTATTCCAGGACTTTCATATTGTTCAATCTAATAATATAATCGTAGCCATTATTATTATTATTATTTAATAATTATTAAATACTCTGCATGCAAGGTACTATGTTAATTTCTTACATATGTTCTTTTAGTCCTCAGAGCTAGGCTATGAAGAAATCTTTCTACATTCGTGAGAGAGAAACTAGAGTTCAGAAATGTTAAATAACTTGCCAAGGTCAACAGCAACTAAATAGTCAAGCTGTGAATCTAATTCTACATTATTCTAAAGGAAAGGTCACACTGGTGGTAGATAACAAACACATGTTTTCTTGGCCCTCACTGTGTTTTTAAAAATATTTTTAGTTGCCAACATTTAAAGATTGAGTAATTTCATATCAAAATCTAGAGTTCTTGTTTAAAAAAAAAAATCAAGGATCTGGCAACTCTGGGACTGTTTCCCTTAGGCCAGTTTCCTGGTGTTGACTGACAGCTTTCCACTTCAGCCCTGAGTATTCCCAACTGTCTTACTTTGGTTGGTCTGCTTCACTCCTTGGGTGCTGAGCTACCCAGAGGCATTTGAATTTGGGCCTCTGCTCTAGGGCCTGCTCTGCTGACCACAGTGCTAGTGATTCCCAAGGGAGTGTGACACCCAAGGGGGGGGGGGCAAATGGCACCCAAGAGAGGAGTAACAGTCGGGGAAGGACCAGGCATGGCTCTGAAATGCCCAGAAGAGTTTGTTCACTACTGACTGTACATCTCTTTATTCCCTCTCTCCCGCATTCATTCATTTATACAGTCACCACATACAGACTGGGCACCTAACATGTGGGAGAAAGGTCCCATCTGCTGATGCTGTGGAGATGGTGAGGCTGGCATAAGAAATCTTCACCATCCCCAGGCCAAGCATTGCCCCGGTGGGGCAAAGTCCATCAAACCCAAGCCCAGCTCTTTCCTCTCGAGCTGCAGACATCTTTCCGATAACATTTATTGTGTTTCTTGTCCTGTTCCAGGCTATTATGTCTGCGTTAACCCCACCCTATCTATCAGAATGCTGGGGGCCTAGGAGTCCAGACCTGTGAATCTGTCCCCTGGATCCTACAGGCTGTTCCAGGTGTCTGCAATGTAAATCAGAGAGCGAGGTGTCTGGGTCCAGGCAGGGCATCCAAGCCCCCAGTCTACCCAGACCTGTCCAGAAGGAACTCACATTGGTGTTTAATCATGCTTAGTGGCAAGGCACTATTCCTCACATCTCATTTAGACCTCTCCCACCGGTTTCTTCATCTTCTGTCTTCAGTGAGAAGACAGAACAGTTGGCTATTGCCTTCCAAACATTCCAGACTGTTACTGAGTTATCCCTTCCCCTCTGCTCTTCTTTTCTCTAGGATAAATAATCCCAACGGATCAACCTTTCTGTGGAACTCTTCAGAGAAAAACGCTCTATAATTATACTAAGTAAGAAGAGTAATAATTCCCATAATTGTGTCTTGCAACCCACCCCTGGCCAGTACATTTTGCTTCCCAAACTGACGCCACTCATCTCACAGATACTGCAGCTGTGAAAGGAGAAGCACGGATAGAAGCTAACATCCCTAAATGGTGCATGCGGGCTGACGTGGGAGGCTGGTATAGCCTGAACTGGTGGTCTGGAGGGTCTGCTGAAAATAGTAAATGTTTTATAATGGGGTATGTTATGTTACCATCTTTTACCACATCTTATGAGAACAACTGTGCCCTACCGCAAGGAAATCCAATATTTAAAAATATATTTTGACATAAAAGATAAACAGTAGAATAAGTTGCATAATCTCAGAGATCATTTAATCAAACCCCATCATTTCAAAGATGAAGAAATGGAAACCCAAGAGTAGTTCTGTGATGGCACACTGTGAAAGATACTGCTGTGCCTAGAATTCATGATGGGATTCCTATAACAAGCTTAAAGATTTAAGGTATTTACACAGGGATTTAATTTTCAAAATGAGATTTAACTTGTGATTTTCATGGTGCATGAATACTGCTCTACAAAGGCAATGCTCATGAAGAATGATGGCATGAGCACTGTTTCTGGTATTCAGCATTTGGGGGCTCAGACAAAGGGACAGAAACTTGTACCAGGCTGTAGAAAGAACAGTTACCAGCTCAAAACAGAGTCTGGTAATACTTTTCTGGATGGATCTTTAAAATACAGAATAGTCTAGAAGTTATGGTCTTTCCCACCAACCCAAGTTCCTGACTAGGAACCAACGGTTCAGTGTCAACCCACCCTGAATCATGAGTCATCCAGCTGGAACTGGTTCTCAAAATTCTGTGAGCAGAGGATGAAGTCTGGGTGGGCAGTGTGGATGGCTACACATCCCTTCCAACAGGCTGCTCACCTGGGTGAGATTCTCCACACAGCTCTCCAACTCTTCCGCAGGCTGTGAACACTCATGTGTTGCTTGCCTCTTTGTGTCCCCCAACCTCTCCCCAAGGGCTCCAAACAGAATGTGCCCAACAGATATTTCAGGAAGGTGGGAAGAGGCAGAGAGGAACCACGGAGAGGTTGGTAGCATCTGCATATTCAATGGAATTCAGAGATAATCTCCAGTGTCAGGACCGTTTCAAGCAAGGGGAAGAATTTTTTGTGGCTCTGCTGGAAGTTCCTGAAACCCTGGGTGCTTCACAGATCCTTTCAAGATTCAGCAAATGTCTGCAGAGTTGCCTTCTCCCACGACTCCATCCTGAAAGTGGGCTGCCACATACCGACTTCATTGTGAAGATTGGTTTGTCTTGAGAAGTCACTAACATCCCAGGATAGACAAGAAAAGGGTTCTTCAAACTACATCATGAACACCCAGACTGACCTGCTACCTGTTTTTGTATGGCCACTGAGCTGACACTGGGTTTTACAGTTCGGGTGAAATAAATTAAAAGAATAATAATATTCCATGACACGTGGAGGTAACCTGCAGTTCCAACATCAGTGTTCACAAACAAAGTTTTATTGGAATATGTGGGAGACTGTATGGGCAACAAAACCGAAAATGCTATCTGCCCATTTTGAGAAAGAAAACTTGCTAGCCCCTAATCTAGAGCCAGGGGTTTGGAGGTTATAGCCCTCTGATGCATTTTTGAAAGTATCGTGTATACCTAGAATGCTGTCTGATCTTTGAGACTGGAAAATAGCAGAAACTCCCTGCCATCCAGCAGAATGCATTCACCCATTAGCTTTGTGTGACAGAAAACAGCAGTATCTTTTTGAGCAATAATTTAAAATATTAACACTATTCTCTATCCTATGAATCACACACAAAACATTGAGCACTACAACCTATTTTCTGCATAATTTTCTCTCTTCAATATTGAACAAAAACATAAAATGTTTTCAAAAAGGAAAAAAAGATGATAACAGCATTTACATCATTGATATGACTCCTGAAAACTTGTAGTAACAAAGTGTGCTCTCTCTTTTCCTTGTTTGCCCCTTCTTTCAAGCTGAGACCATGACATAGGCATTGTTCACAGGAACACATGGAAAAAGCAGCTCATTGAGCCTGTAAGAGGGCAAATGATCTAATCTACAAGGGAGCTTTTAAACAGTAAAGTAATCTGGATTGGCTGTATTCAACATTTCCATATCTTCATCAGGGCACATTCTACCCTCCTTCATGAGCAGAGAAACAGACAAGATAGAGGATAAAAGAAAAGTTGAGAGACCAGATTAGACAGAAGACCCTTGACTTTGGAGGGAGCCTGGTTTTGGATGGCTCCTATGGGGCCAGGGGGTCAGGAACTCAATGTGGTAGGGTAGAAAAATGCCAAGTGATCCCATTTCTCTCCATTCCCAGAGCCTCAGGCCTCTACCATCCAATATCCAGTAATACCCAATCTAGACAAGGACACACAAGAGCTACCTTGGTGGTTACTTTTATAAAACAGGGTAGTCTATGGTGAGAATGACCAATTCACCAAACTCTCAGGAGGCTTCCTTTATCCCCAACAGAAAGGATACAAATTCTTCTCTAACTCGATGTCTGGCAGACTTTTGCCTCCCATTGAGTTCACAGTTTCCTGCCTTCATCTATACAAGCCTTGCCGCTCAACACTGCTCCTGCACTTCCTCAAAGCCTCATGTTCCATGAGAAATGACATCGATGGACTCAACATACCCTCCCTCCTTCCTTTCTTTTGCAAATGGATTTATGTGCAAATGAGGCAGGTAGAATAAAAACGGGGTCCCCTCAGCAAAGATACAAGAGAACAAATGATGTGTGGTAACATATTGCCATCAGCCCTTCATATATACACATTCCCAATGCTTGCATACTTCATAGCTAACGGATTATAAAAGATGCTGTTCATTAACAACAAAGACACCCTGGTTTTATGAGCCTGAGTTGCATTAGGAAAGCCAGATTATTTCTGGACTTCCAAGGCTGTGTTCAGTGTAGCCTGAAGAAACAGAACAGCAAGATATTTCTGCATTGTGTCATATGCTGTTTAATACATAAACATGAAGCATGCAAAATTCAAAACTGATTATGAAATGATGATCACTTTTTTCCTCCCTTCTCTGAAGGGCTCCATTGAGTGTAAACATTCTTAGCTAGATGAAATTGACTATGTTTCTGCTGTTGTGCATAATCAAGTCTTGTGATTTGGAAAACATAATGAACTCTGGGGACTTTGAATAGCCTAAGAACAAAATCTTTAAAGATGGTGAGCTTACAATTGTGCTTCCTTGACATCAACACATCACTCCAGTTGGGTGTCCACAAATTATGACATCCATACACACTCCTAGAAATGATTTAGAAGGCTGGAATAACTTCTACAGGTAGTTTCCTCTGCCTTTTGAACACTAACCTGTTTAACACTTGCAAGTAAAGGGAAAACAATAACAAATATGCCAACTCTTTAAAATATTCTCTAAACTATCAGAATAGTAAATAAGAGAAATAGGAGTTGGGTCTGCTGCACAGTCCAGCATTTAGCAGTTTTCTAAATTGTGTTTTATTAGGCAGAAATCAATGTGTCCAATTTATTTAAAAATCTTATAGTATAGGGGTGCCTGGGTGGCTCAATCAGTTAAGCAGCTGACTTCGACTCATATCATGATCTTGCTGTTTGTGAGTTTGAGCTCTGCATCAGGCTCTGTCAGTGCTGAACCCACTTCAGATCCTCTGTCTCCTTCTCTCTCAAAGAGAAATAAACATTAAAAAGAAAACAAGGAAAACCCTTACATAGAGAGTTAATATGCATGTGTGCACACATACACATGCACACAATGATCTAGGTTTCTAGAAATCTTCCAACGGTTATTCAACTCTAATTGTAAAGCTCTAATTCTGGGTCTGACGTATGAGTGGAAGACTAACCTTCACAAGTGAAAGGAAGAAGCTAAAATGCTTTTTCTAGGCCCGGCTTTTGTAATCAACATGCACCCATGCATGTGCACACACACACACACAAACATACATATGCTTCTATATATTTTTTTTTTAACGTTTATTTATTTTTGAGACAGAGAGAGACAGAGCATGAACGGGGGAGGGTCAGAGAGAGGGAGACACAGAATCTGAAACAGGCTCCAGGCTCTGAGCCGTCAGCCCAGAGCCCGACGCGGGGCTCGAACTCACGGACCGCGAGATCGTGACCTGGCCGAAGTCGGACGCTCAACCGACTGCGCCACCCAGGCGCCCCCATATGCTTCTATATTTTATGAGCCATGTTAAATGTGGATAATTTAAAGAAAAGTGGTTCTCTTTTATGAACGGGGAAACACTAGCTGTATTCCAGAAAATTATTCTTTGGAAGAAACTATGCATGATTTGGATATATTAAAGAGAAGAGTAAATGATAGTTTAATATGAGGAACTAAAAATGCATTCATCAACAAAAGTGCATGAGACAGAACAATTTGATAAATCAATGTGACAAGTTATTAAGAAGCAACTCTAGACTCAGGGACCACGATGCCTACCCCAGATGGATGGGCAGTCTGATCATGTTGCGTCCGAGATCCTAACATAAGTAATGCCCAATACCTAAAACGTGTAGAAATGAAATTATTGAAGCTAGCTCCTTTCTGCTGAACGTATTTTCCCTCTAGAAATTCAAAAACAGGGTAGAAATAAATATCTGCACACATCGTTCTATCTGCAATGTCCTTTTCCTCAACTCTGGAACTCAAAGGATCAAGTGGCGCAAGTCACATGATGGTCTGCTGCTCTGCAGAGGACTGGAGTATGTCATGTGCTTTCTTTGAAGGGGTGAGAACACTGAACTACTCCAGCCTGCATTCCAACCATCTTTAATCTCTCAGGCAGCAGAAGACGAAGGGGGCTGGGAAGAAGCAGTTATCAGAGATGGGAATAGGCACGCCTTCTCTCATCAAAGTGCCAGACTTGGTGGAGAAAGGCCATCTTGTGGTGGTGGTGGTTTAATTACAAAGACTTGTGGAAACATCCCTGCTTCTTTATCTCCTAAACCAGATGGAGGTCTGTTGGCTTCTGGCTCAGAAGCGACACGCAGTCAAAACAGCACATGGATGAGCTGGGAAGAAAGGGAAGATCATGTGTCCTCACACGTGCACTGCTCAAATAGCAGCTGGACAAGAACACACCCCTGCAAACCTCCTAGGCTATTAGACACACCCATTCTGAATATTCCTAAATCAAACCACACTGAAATGTTAACTCTACTTTGCCATATCAGTTAACTAAATATCAACTAAACAGAAGACAAAAAAGAGATTGGTCCAATTCTCTTAAAGAAATTATACTCTAATTGGGTGAAAAGAAAACTTGCATGCATAAAATAATTTTTAAAAGTCTATACTGATATCACCTATTACCTCTTCCCTCCAATGTATGCTCCAGCCACACAAGCTTCTTTAATATTCCTCCAAATGCTAATTTTATTCCTGCCCCAGGGTCTTTCCAGTTGCTGTTTCCTCTGCCTGGAATGCTCCCTTTCTGCCAGGTCTTCCAAGGCTAGTTCCTTCTTATCAGTGAGGTCAAAGAATAAATAGCATCCTCTCACATGGGCCCTTTCTGGCCACTCAATCTAACATAGGCCTGAAATAACCCTCATGTCACCATTACTTTCTATGTCTCACTATTTGATAAATTTCAGATTTGCTAGTTCCTAGTTTGTTTCTTCCTTCCCTCCCAACTCCCACAGAATTTCACTTGGTACAAGCACAGCTGTGTCTGTCTTGTTCATGGGTAGAACAAGACCAAGAATATAGTAGATGCTCAATAAATATTTGTTAAATGAAGAAGGAGGACCAGAGTTCAGAGTCTATAGGCAGAAATGAAAGAGGGCAGGCTTGAGCTGGCTTCTGAGGGTACTTAAAATTTCTAAACAGGAGCGTATCCTAGGCTGAGGGAAAAAAGTCAAGCAAATAGAGTTCTATGGGGACAGCCTCAGGGAAGGTGGAAAAGAAAGCTAACAATTACTGAGCTGTAATTCTGAGCCCAGTACTGGGCTAAGAGCCCTGCATTTCAGAGTTGGAAAGAATAAATCTCTTTATCCATATAAAGAAGCCGAATGTTGGTTCCTGGCACGGGGCTTGGCACAGAGCAAGCCCTCAATAAATGTCTGTTGGATGTTGAAAGTGTCTGCTCCCTACTGGTATATTCGCTAATGGTCCAGAAAGGCAAGAGTGCTCCATGCTCTGGTTCTGCACTAAAGGGACCTACACGAGTAAGGTGGGCACAGTCCCATAACCTACTGACCTTGTCACATCAGCAATTCAGCTGTGGTCTCCAAGTGACAAACATGGAATCTTAGGATTGGAAGGTGTCTCACAGACCATGGGACGCAATTTTTCTGAGGTAACAAATCCATACAGGAAAAAATGACTTGTTCAAAGTCACAATGCTCATTAATGGATTCTATGTCTTCCTTCATTAAAACATTCATTCAGGTTTAAAAACAATTTGTTAAAAATTCTTACTGCTAATGTTCACAAATAAAGAGATTTTGCATAAAAAGTCATATTTCTGTTTCTTCTTAAAAAAGTCAGATGCTTGGTGGCTCAGTCAGTTGAGCGTCTGACTCTCAATTGTGGCTCAGGTCATGATCTCACGGTCGTGGGACTGAACCCCACATTGGGCGCTGTGCTGAGAGTGGAGCCTGCTTAAGATTCTCTCTCTCCCCTTTTCTTTCCCTCTGCCCCTCTCCCCTGCTCACATGCTCCCTTTAAAATAAAAATGAAATGAAATAAATCAGATGCATTGGCAAAACTACCCCCTCATTTCTGCGTGCTAACAATTGGCTGTAGCTGAGCCAGAGGTGTGAACTTTAACGGGACCCTTCCTTTGCAGTTTGCCCCAGGTCCCAATCCCAAGCCTGGCCACACTAGACAGTAAGCTTTGCAGCTCCGTCATTGAGTGCCATCAACAAGGCCCCACTGAAAACGCCTGGGTCCTCCCCACAACAGACATGGTGGGGCTCTTGCAGGGAAGATCAGTCTTGTTGTAGTTCATCTCCAAGGACAGGTAGCCTATTCCCCTCTGCTCCTCCTTCACTTAGCACAACACCGAGACCTGTTTGCTGAACTGACCAGAACAGAACTGAGTAAAGCCAGTTCGGAAATGGCACCCATTCCCGGGGCTGTAGGGATGATGTGGGCTGTGGCTTTGTGGGGTTAACACAACTGTTCAAGAAATATCCTCAAGAGACTCTGCAGTCTCAAAGTTAACAAGAAACGAATGACTTTTGAGTAACGTGTGAGTCATAGGAAATGAAATAAGTATATTTTGGGGTAACAACCACATGAATATAGTAATACCCTAAAAGAGAGTCAGTATTGAAAAAAATGAGCCTCCCTTGACTCAGGGGGTTAACATTTTATGCACAGTTGGAAAAAGTGCTGACTTCTCTTTCTCCCCACAGAAAAGGGTAAACTGGGGTATTTGGGTTTTCTCAGGCTGTCCAATGCTTATCTCTTTGCCTGCCCTCTGGGGTCATTCATTTCCTCCAGAACTTCTTTAACCATCAATCAGCCCATTTTCTTGAATCTTCAGTTGGTCTTTCTTTGGCCTTGGCTCTTCCCTGAAACTCAGCACCACCACAAAACATTTCCTCCTCTACTTTCAAGCTATGTTCATTAAATTCTGCTATCATGACATGTCCCATGTTTACAAAAATGCTTCTGCAAAAAGGAAGTCTCAAATAAACATGAGAACAAATATATTTTAAACATTTTAGCTAAAATAGCACCTCTAGCCAACCCCAGCCCTTACTCTAGCCCTGACTCTGTTCTACTTTTTTTTTTTTAAAGTATTCTCTACACCCAATGTGGGGATCAAACTCATGACCCTGAGATCAAGAGTCGCATACTCTACTGACTGAACCAGCCAGGTGCCCCTTTGTACTTTTCTTACTGGCTTTTATCTCTATGTGAATTAATACGTAGCTCTATCAGTTTACTGTCTATCTCCCAGCTAAAGTGTAAAAACCTCCAGGACAAGAGGTTGCCTGTTGGTTAATACAGCTCCCCTCATAGCTAGAACATTTCCTAATAGTAAATAATTTTTGATTGGTTGAATAAATAGCAATTACTTTTGTGTAGCTTCTGATAGGGGGATACTTTGAGAAAACCAAGTTAAGAAACCAAAATTATCAAAATTTCAAATTAGATGATTTTCATCAGATTTCATCCAGTTCATGTGTTCAATATAGGCAGACACATTTAATGCCAGTGATATTATTACTTATGATATATTCCAGACACTGCACTAAGCATGGTGCATTCATTTTCCCAATTTTCATAACATCATAGGAAGTCACTGTTGGTGTGCAAGTGAATGGTGCAAGGTGTCTTTATTATTGTGTTATTCTGACAAGAGAAGACTCTGCAGAGCAGTAAATCCAATAGGAGCTAACCAAATTAACCCTTAAAAATAGCAATTTTTCAATTGTGTTATGTAAACAGAGCCAGGTCTGAACGAGACAAGTCTTGGAAATATGTGTCATATGAGTAATATGTGACTCACCAGAAAAGGAATAAGCACATTCCTGTGAAACAGTCACACGAATATAAAACCGTAAAAGCATAATCAGGACTGAAAACAGGAGCCTCACTTTCCCTGGGTGAATAACATTTTCTGCAGGAAGCGTAGGCCCAGCTGACTGAAGGTACATACAGACGGCATCTGAATGGGGCAGGGCCCACCCAGCTCAAGCTCATGATAGGTGGCTCGTCTAGACCATCAGGGAGCCATGCTATAAGTGGGTTTTCTAATATTTCAAGAAAGGATGTGAATCTGTTTTTGAGTGAACTCTCCCTTCTTCTTATGTTGACGACTAACTTAAAAATTGGAAATACATGAAGGGCTGATCTGAAAGGAAAACACTTGCATGCCAGACCTGAGGGCCATGTAAAAAAAGCTACATGGTTTTAACTTTAACGGTAAAGTTCTTCCACTCGCTTTGACTTCTGATCCCACACTTATGGAAACATAGAGGACATAATGATATGATTCACTTATTAATGGCAACTTTAATTAGTGCAGAATTTTTCAATTTATAAAGCCCATTATCCATCCTATTCTTGTTTTCTTGCATGGCCTAGCAATTTAAGTTAGTAGAGGTTGGGAGTGGGTGCAGAAGAATTTCAAACAGTCACAACCACTGAGGCCAGAGGAAGAGGGGAGACAAGACATTGGGGCAAGAAAACTTTAAGTAATATCTATGAGATCTTCGTCTGATAAACAGAATGGACTATTCAGCATTGTTTTCATTAATATTTCCTAGGGTATTATCTTGTTTTTATTTAAATCTGTCATGAAAGCATTTGTATATTGTGGCGTTTTAAAATCTATTAAGTTTCACTAGGGTGTGCAAATAACATATACAAACAGATTGCTTATTTAGTCCAATAAATCTGAGGACCTTCTAAGAACCCAAAAATTCTGACACTGAACCCAGGTTGGAGTCCACTGAGATTGCCATAATTCTAATATATATTGATGAAAATGTAAAAACAGTTTCCAGAGTCCCTGTGATTTTTGCCAAAATCACTGTTAGAAATGAGTCATTTGTAAAAACACTAGTAATGAAAATGGACATGAAGGAAGTTGTCTAATCTCTCCACCTGTCACTGTGGAAAGCATGTTTCGCACAATTTAATTTGGAGATTTAGTTTCACTGGTTTAAACTTGTTCTATGGAATTTGGGAAAGTTCTAAAATAAAAATAATATACTGTTGCCTCCCCCTAGCTTCCTTTCTAAGCTGAGCAATCCACAGCGTTTTTACTGAGCTAGGCGTGAGCTGGCCCCATTTACCAAACATTCTCTCTCTAACTAGCATGGCAAGGATTTATTTTAGGTTTTCTAGCAAAATTCCACCAATGGATATATGAACAAGAAGGTGATAATTCAGAACATTCCAATGGTTATATGTTAGGAGTGTTGGAAACCTCCCCAGCTTTCAATCTACGTGCTAAGGGAGGCTAGTTATGATAGAAATGTGAAGAAAAGCTTTTGATTTTCTAATTTGTTCAATTCAGCACAATAGACAGGATTTCCAGAGACTGAGGGCTCCTCAGCATCAGAAGCCTGCTAAAATGAAGGTCCCCAGCCACAGCCCTTGTGGAGCTCCAGGAAAACTCAAGAATTCTTCTAACTAGGTGAGCTGTGAGGACGCATTATGAATAATTGCATTCTTCTCAGTTGCCATTAAGGCAGGTTCTGGGCAGCCTGGTACTTTATCCAGTGAAAACTGTTAACTATGAGGAAGGAGAAACAGAACAAGGAAAGCTATGTAAATTTATGATTCCTTAACAAAATAGATGTCTTCATAAAAAAGTAGTGGCCCTGAGTGTCATGGTTCAGTGAGCCGACTACCTGGGTTTAAAATGTGCTCTGTTCCTTCCTACTTCTTAACTGTGAGCAAGTTACTCAGCCTTAAGTACTTGCACACTTGCTCATCCATACAGAAGAGCATTGAGCTGCTGTTCTTAATACAACTCCTTCAAAATATTACCAGATTGTATAGTAAATTCCTGTTTTTGAAAAAATAAAAGCACTATATGAAGGCTGTTATAATAGTTACACATTTGCAAAGGGGTGTTCATAGTTCCCAAGGCTTTGTGAACTAGTCACCAGTGCCTGAGATAGGAGGTTCTCTGGCAGGTGCTACAATCCTTCTTTAATAAACAAGGAAATCTATCCTTAGAGAAATTAACAACCTTTCCCCAAATTGGGTGGCTGGACTGGATCTGAGTGGACCAGACTAGGTCTTTTCATTTCTACTATCTGCATATTAACATAGTTTCCCATTATCACAATGGAAACAAAACAATGCCACAAGTGCCAGGTTAGGGAAAAATAATTGGATGGAGATGTAGAATTTATTATAATGAAACATGTCTTCCATTCTATTCCCATTATTTAGTATATTATTATATATTTTGCTTAAGCCTCCAGCTCGCTCTAACATGCATTCCTTTATTGATTCGACAAACATATAACAATCACTTACTAGGTGTCAGGCATTGTGCTCAGTGCTGGGATATACAGTGGATGGAGCCTTGCTTCCAAGGAGCTTACATTCTTGGGGGATATTCCACTTATGGTCAAGTGGCAAAGTCTTTGGAGACATAGCTATGCTGTGAAGAAATCTTTCTCTACTGGACCACAAAAGGCTATGATCTTCATATTTAATAGGTATATAGTATATTGGGCAGCCCAAGAGTTCTACCTCTCATCTATAAATCATGCCTATGCATTACTGATGATGATTAATCATAACCTACATACTCTTCTATATTCTCTTCCACGTCATTCCAACTCCCTTTACCAGTCCAGACCTGTGTTTCTCAAACTGGTGCGATAGAGGAATTTCTAGAGAAAAACCAGCTTCATTTTCCTTCACCCTTTGATGCTTCCTGTGCATATTGATTATGCCTACCTCCTCAAGGTTCTCCTTCCTTAATTCCTTAAAGTGAGTTTCTCCCCAGTTTGGCCACTTTCTTTCCTGGGATAGCAAAGAGCCAGGCTCTGTGCCTATGTTGGTGGCAATGGCTCTATTATCATTTACCATGTCCCTCTGGAGAGGCCTGGAACCATTCGTGTGACTTGTTCTCAACTCTGCCCCTCATTTCACCCACTTTGGATATCTTGAGGCAGAGAAAGACAAGGCTGGATAAACAACAGAAGCCAGCACTGCAGCCCTCTGTGGGCTTGTATTCAAAGCATCAACTTGTCTGAAGTTGGCTGTGGGCACAGCACTGGTAAGCCTCAGTGATTACAATGATCTGAAAGGAACAAATAGGATGTGGCAAAACCTAGAGAGATGACATTCCCATCTGTTCTGGGGAGGGCAGTGTGAGTTGAGAGAAAATGTTTATTTGTTGCACACACTGTGTGAAATACCACTGAACAGGGTGTACTCAATCTGTGGGACACAATCCCTCCCCATCCCATTTGTAAGAGTGGTTTCGTGTGACAGTCATTCAGAATCTCTAGTGGGCAAATGTAGAGTGACAGAAATCCTCCCAGCATGTTCCTCTGCAATGTCCCCAGGCTTATTATAATAAGCTATTATAGAAAAACTTTCTATGCTTCCTTACTAAAGTCGATAATATACACTCTTCCGATTATAGGGGTATTATTTTGAACATTAAATGTAGAGAACATTTAAAAAATAGAGAAAGCATTATACAAACATAATAACAATGCTGTGCAAAAGCACAGCTTATGTCTTGGGAGCTACGGTATAGTCTGGGACATATGAAAGTTAATCATATAAACCCAACCAGAGAAGGCGATTTCACACTTACTCAGGACTTACTCTGTCTTAGCCACTCTGCTCCATGTTCTGCATGTATTAGCCCACTTAATCCTCACAATGATCTCATTAGATCGGCACCACTATTTTGCAAGTGCAGAAGCTGACATTACAGAGGTCACGTAGCGTTGCCCACGGCTGTGCCCCTGGTAAGCTACGGAGCTGGGACTGAAATGAGCAGGCTGACTTCTGAGCCCAGGACCCTAACCTCTATGACACCATGCCTCTTTGATTGCCCCTTGCTGATCATCAGGCTCAAGATACCAGCTCATTTTCTGACCCCAAGAGTAATTTTACTTCTTCTAAGTGGTCCTAGCAATTGCAGATGTATTCTCAAAATACCTACGAGAACAGGTGTGTAGAGCTGAACACATACAACTGTTGGGGTGGTAGAGGTAGGAAGAGGCAGACTTCCTTATTAAAAATGATTCATTAGAATTTTTCTCCACTTTTGTAACATAGCACCCTACTGTGGTAAGCTCTTATAGCATAAACCATGGGTATCTAAAGTCCCCAGAGGGCTTTTTTCTAATTGTAGAAATATTTAAATAACAAAAAAGTTTGGTTTGAGAAACAGCTACATTCATAATCTTGAAGCGATCTAGGTTAGTGGCCTTTTACACTTTCACCCCCTAAGCCTTTTCTCATTAACCATTTGTTTCCATCTATGCAACCCATTAAGCAAAAATTTTTCAAAGGTTGCTATGTTTCCAGACTCTCTTCTAGGCACTGAAAGCACAACAGCAAATGAAACAAATGGACATTTCTTTCCTTGTGGAAGTACATTTAATTGTCTGGAGACAAACGATTTTAAAATGTTGACTATTATACTATTCCAGAGAGTAAAATCCTGTGGACAAAAAACAAGGGTTGAATTCTGAAGGCAGATCTGCTGTCTAGTTGGGTATAAGGTGTGAGAGAAAGACATGTGTCAAGGTGTTTGACCAGCAACCGGCAGAATCATTCATTTACTGAGGAAGGCAAGACCATGAGAAGAGAGGGTACAGGCCTTGTATAAAGATCTTGGATGTGGTTTGGGACATGTTGGAGGTGAGATACCTATTTGGCATCTGCCTTAGCTTGGGTTTCCCCACAAGCAGACCCTGAGACAAGTATTTTGATGCAAGTAATTTATTTGGGAGATAATCCCAGGAAACACTGTAGGGAATTGGAGAAATGTGACATGTGTAGGAAAGGGCGCATGTAGATTGTACTACCAAGCTAGTTGATGCCACGGGTAAATGGAGCTGACTCTCTGGGGAGCCCTGGGAAGCACAACATACCTCTATGCAGGGGCACAGAGGTCCCTAAGGTGAGGGAGCTGGAACATTTATCTATCAACCTCCATTAGTCACTGGTTGAAGGACACTCCAAGAGAGGGTTAACTCAGCTGCATACAAGGGTCAACTAGGCCATGTAGACTCTTGCAGATGAGAAAGTCTTCCGGCAAAATCACAGATGTTTGCAATTAGAAGTCTGGCCAAAATGCACAGTTCTGAGAAAATATGGAGGGGGCAACAACCTGCAAATGGAGATTTTGAGTAGGCTATTGGATATATATGCCTGGATTTTCGGGGAGATGTCCCAATGGGAATACAAATTTGGGAGTTATCAACATATTGACAGGTTTTTTAAGCCATGAGATTTGATGGGATGACCAGTGAAGAAAGGTAAATGGAAAAGGGCTGGCACCCAAGGACTGAGCTCTGAGGTTTGCCAACACTTTGAAGTTGGAGACAGGAGGATCAGCCAAGAGAATGAGAAAAGGTAGCTAACAAAGTAGGACGCAAATCAGCAGAGAGATGTCCTAGAAGTGAAGAGAGTGTCTCAAAGGCAGCGCTGCTCGAGTGGTGAAGAAGATGGCTGCCTGGAGAGGGTTCATGAGGGAGGGAAGAGGAGGCTTGGGGAACAGCTCTTTAGGAGAGCTTAGTGGTGAGGGAGGACAGAGAAATGAAGTAGAAGCTGGAGGAAGACAGGGGACAAAGAGGGTTTATGAAAGGAGAAATTAACCATGGGAATGCTAACTGGAAGTACTCACAAAGGAGAGGAAAACTAATAGAAGGAGAAGGGAGAAATGCTGGATTGAGGACCTAGAGTTGGCAAGAAAAGGATCTAGCGCACATGTCATGAGTATGGCCTTCGACAGGAGTACGGACACTTAGGGCCAGGACAGAAGACAAAGTAGAAGCAGTAGATGAGTAGATGTGATGGTAGGGACTCCTGAGTATGGTCATAAACCGACAGTGTTCATCTGGTTCTCCAGCTTAGAATCCTACTCCAGGTAAACTCTGGAGTCCTCAGTCTCCAGAAGGAAATGTCTCCTTCCTGATAATGTTGCCCGATTCCCTCATTCCATGTCCCTGTCTCCCAGTGGCAACTCTGCCTTATACAGCTGTCATTGAGTCACTGAACTTTTGAGCTGGAAGGGACCTAAGCAGCAAAGGGTGTCTTGTGTCTCCCTCTCTCATGCAGTCTATGTAATCACTCTATAGCATTGGTAGTAAGTGGCCAGTCAGCTTTATTTTGAAATCTTCTGGAGTGAGGAACACAAAGGCCCTTAAGTCTTATAAAAACTTTTTCTTTTTTTTTGTCCCCAGAGGTCTCACGTTGGCTTCCTACCCATATAATCTTTTCCTATTCCCACAATTTCAGAATATTTTCCACACCACCAAACAATCCATCAACCGTGGTTATTTGACCATCAAAAGTGTAAGCTCAGTGAGAAGGAAGACTGTCCGTTGTGTCACTGCTGGGTCCACAGTTCTTATAAGAGCACATAGGAGGTGCTCCATAAATATTTGGTGAATACCAAAACGAGAGGCTTCCTGGTAACCTCTCAACCGAGGAAGGTATTTCTGTTATTCAGTAAACAACTTATATTCATATCCTATGCTGCTTCCTAGCACCTTGATTCCCTCTTGGTTTAGCTTTCACCCACTGTAACTGCCCACAGTGTGCCCTGCTTACCAAAGTAAAATAGTAAGCACTTGAACCAAGCTAGACCAATCAGACATTTTCTCTTTGACATATGTATCTTAAAAGACAGTGACAAAGAGTCTTAAGTATTGTTCAGCTTTATTCATTCCACATTTATTCATTCCTCTCTGGGAAGCGCCCAGAGAGACCATCTAAGACAAAGGTTTCTATAGTTCCTATTTCCTGGGCCCTGCTTCCTGTCCACCACATAGGCATGGAATATATGCCTATATCTGGCTTTCCCCTCTGGGCTTGTAAGAGGATATTATCTCCAAGGATTGTGGGTGGACATTATACATAATTTTCTGGCTGGAACACTTCATCACCAGTATGAGGCCCTCCAGGGCTTTCTTTCCCTGCCGTAGTGAACCGTAAGTGTTGGTAAGATGGTTTGAAGTTACTCTGAGGTATGGCTTTTCATCCCCCCCATCCCTGATATGTAGCATGGACAACAGACCTTGGATTCTCTGGGGTTTTCCAAGGCTGGTTTTCCAGTCTTCTCCTAGAAGAGGGCTCAGATATCTTCTAGTAAGTTACCAATTGCTTAAGAAAGCCAAAGCTGGTGCTAGTGTTTGCACTGTGAAAGTTTCCATGTATCATTTCAGTCAAGATCAAGGGTAAAGTTCTGATTATTGCCTTGAAGAGTTTCTACCAGGACCCTGTACTTCACTCACCTACTTTTGTTTCCAGATCCTTCTCTATCCTGATGTGCGAATCTATTCTTGCTTTCCAACCCCCCCCCCCCACCATGTCTAAATATATGGACTTGAGAAAGCATTTTTTTCCATCTGGTTTCTAATATCACACCCCTTTCTCTGTTCAGTCACAGACAGGGCTCCTCAGAAGCTGTCCTACCATCACCACCTGTTTCTTATGTTAGAATCAGCCAAATCACAGAACCATCTCCCTCTCCCTGACCCTCCTGCTGACACTGTTCAAGAGTTTATATGCACAGGTAGAGGCAGATGGTTTCACTGCCTTCACTCTCATGTTAAAAAGTAAGTTTCATCAGGGCAGAGACCGAATGTATTTATTGTTATCCAAGCATAACAGTTTTCATACAAATATTCATGGAACAGGAGGGGGAAAGGGAGTAGCCACTTCAAGTGATTTCACTATGGGATTAAGGGAATGTGAGATGTCAGATCACGCCATCTCTCACTTCTATGTCTATCTTTTAATAGGTACTCGTGGGTTCTCATATTCAGTGCATGCAATGGGTTTAATAAATAAATATTTAGGGGGGACTGTCCTCTCTTTTTTAGGAGCTCTAGGGAGGGGGCAAATAATTTTCTCTTAGGTAGGATAGCAAGCACCATTTTTTTGTTTGTTTTTCTAAGTGGTAGCTACAATACATATTAGTATGTAAATTTAGAACAGTGGGAAGGTTGGTAAATGCTGCCTTATACAAAACCTTTTTTGTTTGTTTGTTTTGGTACTGACTCCCACATTCTACTAATCTTTATTTTCTCCATATAGTGAAGCAAAACAGTCCATAAGGACTATACAATCTTCTAGATCCAGAGTCCCTCATGGTCCCCTTTAAAGGTCCAGAAAAGAATGGGGGTAAGGACATAGGGAGAGCCTTGGGATTTCTTGGAAGTAAAAGACAAGCCTAAAGGCGGTGCTGCCTTAATTCAGAGAGTCTCCTGGCTCTTCCATGCCTCCTTTCTTTTGTTTGACGTCTTTTTAAATCTGAAGAGCATCATAGGATAAAGGTGCCCTTCGCCCTACAGCTCTCTAACCTGACTTATCGTCAAAATCACCTGGTCAAATTTTAAAAGTATCAATTCTCCAGGACCACCTCGTGGGCATTCTGCTCTAGTGGGCCTAGTAAATGGTATTGTTAAGGCATCTCCCAGGTAACCTGGATCTTCAGGCAGGTTTGCAAAGAGCTACTTTAGAGTCCAATGATTTATTTTCAGAAAGGTGTGTGTACACCAAAGTGTAATGAATTTGGTTATATTTTAAACACATTTAAACACAATTAAATGAACTCTTTGGTGAATCCTCTTTTTAAAAATAATTCTTTCTAACAGGCATGCAATGAAGGGAAGTGAGAGGTATAGGCTTCCAATTATGGAATGAGTAAGTCAGAGGGATAAAAGGTACAGTATAGGGAATATAGTCGATGATAGTGTAACAAAATTGTACAGTGATAGATGGTAGCTACATGTGCTCATGGTGAGCACAGCGTAACATATAGAGTTGTCATATCACTATGTTGTACACCTAAAATTAATGTAATGTGTGCCAACTATACCTTAATTAAAAATAAACAGAAAGGTGTGTAATCATCTTTAAATCTGTTTTATCTATTCAAATTTCGGCTTAAATTGTTTAAAGTAGATATTGCCAAGATAAGAAACTCAAGTCTATTCAGCTGTGATACTTCCTGGAGACAACAATTGATGAAACAATGTAAAAGTCATCGATACACCAAGAAAAGTCTCCGTGACATGTTTAATCCCATAATATCTCTTCGATAATCTTATGTAGGCTTATGAAGTTAATTATAAAGCAGTATCAATTTTAGATCATGAGACAAAGATGGAGTTAAAAGTATTATTGCTAATGAAAGAATATTAAATGTGGGCAAAGATTTGTCAGTAATGTTCATTGCAACATTACTCACAGTAAGGAACAATTAGAAGCGATGTCTAACAATAGTGGTTAAATAAAAGAACTATATTCCTGTGATGGAATATGTCGTAGGCGTTAAATAAGTTATTTCCAAAAATGAGAATAATTACTTCCATAAGTTTTGTAAAAGTTAAAATGTCAATAGAGGAAAATCCCACTATAAAGTTAAACCAGCCTCATAAAAACAACAATAACCCCCCCCCCAAAAAACACAAAAAAACCCTCCCCCACAAAAAACCCACAAAAAACAAAGTCACTGCAGCTGCCATATAGTGTCATTCATTAACCTTGCTTGTGATTCAGAATCTGTTTTCTGCTGACGTCTCTTCCATTGTGAAGCCACACATGTCATTCTTTTTGATAAACACATTAGCCTGTCTTTTCAGGAGATTTAAAAAATAAAGTTCATATTCTAAATTATACTGTTTTATCACAACTAGAAATCAATTAAAACTCAAGAGTGACCTGATTTCATTGAGATATGAATATTAAATGCACATTACTTCTTGCAGAGAAACCATTTTATTTTTTTATTTCTATTTTTTTAATGAGAAATTTATTGTCAAATTGGTTTCCATACAATACCCAGTGCTCATCCCAACAGGTGCCCTCCTCAATGCCCATCACCCACTTTCCCCTCCCTCCCACCCCCCATCAATCCTCAGTTAATTCTCAGTTTTTGAGTCTCTTAAGGTTTGCCTCCCTCCCTCTCTAACTTTTTTTTTCCCCCTTCCCCTCCCCCATGGTCTTCTGTTAAGTTTCTCAGGATCCACATAAGAGTGAAGACATATAGTATCTGTCTTTCAGAGAAACCATTTTAAAGATAGTGAGTCAAAAAAAAGGAGAAAGAAATGGGCTCATTTCCCCCTTCATTTCAGATAGGGTCACTACCTTCTTCCTTTGTACTCTATGTATTCAGCCTCTTAATAACTCATTTGAAAAATTCATAGCATCAGGAAATTTATCCATGTAGGTAACTCAATTTCTTTTTGTTGCAGCCTAAGCTCATTTTCTATTGTGCTAAGCTCAGCATAAACTGAAATCAACTAGTTTAATCATTCCTCTCATGATTAAAATAATTAAGACACTCCTCCAACTCTGCCATTATACGCACATGCAAATGGCCCTGTTTCCTTAATGTTCTGCTCCTAAATTGAAAGAAGTGTAAAGAAGCAATTCAGGGCTTTATTCAGAATGACTAGGGATTTCCTGTTGTAGACATATGCAGCTTAATTATGTGCAAAATACTTTAATACAATGTGGACAGAAAATGATACAGTGCTTTTCCTTTAAAAATGTACCTTAAATACATATTCACTTAATTCAAGTATGCATCTTGTAAAGGCTGTGTCTGCAGATGTTGGCTCCACCGCTCTGATACAAGCATCTAGTGCATGTAGTACATGTTCTCTCTTCCAACTTTTAGAATGATATTTACCAATTTTGTAGTCACCTCATAGTTGGCCCAGTGAAAGGGACACATGGAGGGGGAACAGAAGGGAAGGGCAAGGCTGCTTAAAGTGGCAACTGTCAGTATTGCCACATTTGCTTGGCAGTAGCTACCAAGAGAGGAAAAAAAAGGAACACAGGCAGACACCCAGGAAAGACCAAATACAGACATATTAATAAAAGCACTCTTTTCTAAGTTCTAAACCATATGAAATAAAGGCATCGTTCTATTTTGATAATTGCCTTCTGTAACAACGCGTCTGAGGCTGTTGGCTGTGTGCTGCCTCTGGGGTTTCTGCAAATGCTGTTTAATTTCGACCCTTCTGAGAATCAGTGCTTTAAGATAGTATCAGAGGAATCACTGAACTGTGAAAAGTGATTACAACACAAAGAGAATGGATCCGTTGGGGGGGATAAAGAGAAATAAGAATAAACCATGCCATTCCAGCGTTATAATTCTGAGCAAATTTTAGGCTTATTTGGCAGGGCCTATTTTAAAAGTATTTTTTAAATTTTTTTAATGTTTATTTATTTTGAGATAGAGAGACACACAGAATGTGAGCAAGGGAGGGGCAGAGAGAGAGAGAGACAGAATCCAAAGCAGTCTCCAGGCTTTGTGCTAACAGCTCAAAACGCACAAACCATGGGGCTCGACATGGGGTTCGACCCCACAAACTGTGAGATCATGGCCTGAGCCGAAGTCGGAAGCTTAACCGACTGAGCCACCCAAGCGCCCCATGGCAGGGCCTATTTTAAAGTATGTACATATATATATATATATATATATATATATATATATATATATATATACACACACACCTTATAGGAGCTGAAGTATAAAAAATTATAACTAGAGATTTTTAAAGGCTTTTTAATCTTTTAATTCTGATAAAGAACTCTAAAACGGGCTCATGTGGATCTATATCCTTCCCCAAATCGCCATAGGGTATATAAAGTAATTTTTTTTTTATTTTCTACCAAGCAAGACACAGATGTTCTGCTATTCTGAATCTTGGATACTATTTAATTTCTAATTATATTATTCTTTTCTTTATATCCATCAGTTGTCCACTAATGATGTGTAATACATATTGTTTAGCTCTGTTTTCATTTCCTTAGCTCAGTGCTCACCGGAATTTTGAAAGAGAGCAGAAATTAATACTAACCTACAAAAGGTTAAAAAAGCAGATGATAGCAATTAGGTTAATTTCTATTTGTATTCATAGCTCTTACACAATGTTTCAGTCATGGGGATGTTAGATACCAATTATCCTGTAGTTTGTCACCTAATAAAGATTTTATCAACACTCAACACAATTTACATGGCTTCACATATTTAGTTTGAGCACATTAATGATTTTTATAAACTGTTTAATTTTAAAGTGTATGTTGTGGGAAAAGATTTCCCTTGATAAAAATGATCTATATAAGATAGCATCTCAAAGCCACTAGAATTCTGTTTCCCCTCTACTTCACAAAGTATGTACTTATGTAGTTAAAATTTTCATTCTTAGCTATCCTGTTTCCCCTGGCTTCATGCCAGCTAGAGGAGGTCAAAAGGTAAAACGAAGTGGCCAGTTCAAGCAGGTGGTGGAAATGGAAAGACTGATTCCTTTCCTTGGCAAGTTCTCTAAAGGGTCCGTAAGTTGCTGGCCTCCCTGGCTCCAGGAGATGCTAAGGAAAGTAATGACCTCACAAACCTTTGTCGCAAGCTCTTAATGTCTGATAATGGATTTCAGAAGTCTGTTGTGATCCACTAAATTTTTTCCTTGTCTAACTTAACTAGGGAAAATGAGAAATGCTTTATCTTAAAAATGAAAACAGGACCAAGGTCTGTCCCCTTCGACAGATAATAATATGGACAAGTTAGCATTTTATGAGTATAGAAATAATCATCCAAACTCAAGGTTTTTTATTTATGAACTTGGACTCCATGGGCCAAAGTCAGGAGATTAATGAACCCCAAAAAGTATGTGTCTATTAGATATAGATGTCCATCTGGCAGTGGAAGGCAGATTCTATCACTTTCTTCAGATTCTCAGAGATCTGAAATGGTGGCCTCATATGGCCTTAAATTCTCATTGTTAATAATGTCACTTTCAAGGAGACACTTGGATTTTTATTAAGGCTAAAGTTCTGGAGACTTCATGCCACTTTAAAGAAAGGGAGCATTCGGAAAGGGGTGTGCATATATTTGTTTGAGGGTTGTTAAGGAAAAAGAGCACATTCCAGGGTGTATTTCCCAACTCAGCAGTAGGGGTCCCTGGACACCCAGGATCAGGCACAAGGTTTTGGGTATCAGGGGAAGTAAGGGCTACAAATATGAATCTTAAAAACAAATGTGTCTAGTTTACATCCAGCCTTCAAGCAGCCCCCAAAAAAGAAAACAATTGTTTTATCAAAGGAATAATGCTACTGTAGGACATGATACATAAATATACACATGAACAAACAATATCTGTATAGAAGAGAATTTTTTTTTGGTAGCAGTTCAAAAAATATATTGTGATAACAGCTCAAAAAAGGAGTTTTTGTTTTTTCCTTTTTTTTTCATTATTATTATTTATTTGTTTCAAGGTTTCTTTAAAGGAGTTTTTGCTTTTTCAAAGCATAGTGCTAATGGGGGACACACCCAAATATATATAAGTATATACATATACACATATATACACAAGGTTTCTTTAACCTTTCTTTTTTCCTTTTTTTTTTTCATTATTATTATTTATTTGTTTCAAGGTTTCTTTAAAGGAGTTTTTGCTTTTTCAAAGCATAGTGCTAATGGGGGACACACCCAAATATATATAAGTATATACATATACACATATATACACAAATTATACAATTACATACATACACTCTACAGAACAAATTATTTCTACATGGTTGAGGGTATATTTTTGGCAGTGCTTAACCTGAAAGTTGTTCTCCTCCAGGGTCTAGTCCCTGCCAATTACAAAAGTCAGACTTGGACCATTTCTCTTTGGCAGAAAGAATGAGGAAAGTCAGCCCATCTAAATTCCAGCCTTTACAAACAGCTATAGGATAGCAAATAAGGCAGAGTCAAAACTAAATAAATGGAGGCAATGATGACAGCTCTTCGAACTTTGACTTTTGAGCAATTGTGGATGGAGTGATCAGAATTTTAATGAACCCACCAGCCTTGATTCAGAAACTTATCAGCATGAAATAAACAGGTATAAGAAGACATCATCCATAAGATCATTACAATTTATTTCTTGAGGTAGTATTCTAAGTTTTGTATAAGTTTTCATTCATTCAATCCTTATAAAAATCCTATGCAGTAGGTTCTATTATTATCTCTAATTTACAAGTGAGACAAACACAGCACAGAAAGGTTGAGACATTTGCCCCAAGTTGCACAGCTACCTCTTGGGGGCAGAGATATAATGTAAACTGAGGATATTTTAAATCCAATTTTTTTTTGGGGGGGGGCAGGGCAGCCTTGGGACAGAGCTATGCAAAAGTCACATGGGGCAGGTTGGGAAGTAAGGCTGTTACCAGAATGAGGTTACCAAAAAGTGAGGTTAAGAAGGGAGGGAGAGGCATCGGGCAGGGGATCCTGGGGTGACCCAGGCTTAATTTAGATTGGAAGAGAACAGCATATTTGCAGGGGGATGTGAAAGAACATAGGAGGAAATTTTAAAATGTGAGCATGAGAGGGAACTCTTGAAAACCCAGGATCTCACTTTCTCATAATGTATCTCTTGATTCAATAAATTGCAGTAGCTGATAGTTCAAAATGGAGAACATGAAGTATGAGACCAATATACAGTCCCATCAATGCATTGTCCTGAAGGACTATGTTTCCTTCTGCAAGGACATAAACACACATATACACGCACAAAAGATAGTGCAATGTCAAGATGGTGACAGTTATTTCTGGTTTGGTGAGACTTGAAGACATTTTTATGTTCTTTTTGCTTACCTACATTTTCTAAAATTAACATCATTTTGAGGGAAAAAAGCAACATCGAATTATTAAAAAGAAATTTTAAAACTCATTTTGTTTAAGATAATGGTAAAAGCAAAGCTTGCCTATCTATTGATACCAGCTGATGCTTTTGACCCCACAGTTCAGGCCCAGTTGCAGCCCTGGGAATTGGCTGAGAGCATCTCCAAAGCGCAAACCATGTATTCAGCGAGAAAAGTACTCAATGCTGAGACAAAGAGAAGGAATCTTTCCTCGTACCGGTTTGCCACAAATCAGGTAGATGGTGACGGTTCCTGGGTGAAGCCCTGACCCTGGAGCCCGCTGGCCTTTCCCTCTCGGTTTCTAGGAACACACTTCACAAGGCTGAAGAAAGGGATTGCTGCTCAGTGGCTTGTCATCAAGAGTAAGCCTCTAAAACCAGTCGAAGAGAAACAATTTGTCTTGCCAAAGATGAAAATATCCCGTGGGGGCTCTCAGGGAAGGCGGTGGGGCAGTTGTGGGGACACTGACAGATGGCTTCATTGTGTGAGCTGGACTTTCTTTTGATGATGAAACAGCAAGACAACAATGAACTCTAAAGTCTATAAGTCTAGCTGGCCAAATAAAATATAAAATTCTCATTCCCACCCCCTGCCCCGTGCTTTCTATATTCTCTCCTACTGCTCATGGTATTTCATATCTTCTATCCAGTCTTTTCTTGGCTGCCCCCATCTTGTTCCATTCTGTCTTCTGAATGCTCTGTTCTTGTCAAACACGGCATTCTGAGTTCTCCTGTCCATACACAACACTGTCTGTTTTCCTCCAAACACCACATTTTCCCACCATTTTCTTTACTTTTTCAAATCCAGATTCATACTTCCAATCACAGCATTTTCTCTTATTGGCTCTCACTGAATATTTTTCCCATTAAGGTCCATGCTTCTCCTCTTTATCTGCTTTTCCTTCATTTGGTGATGTCATATTTGGCAAATATGAAACTCTCCCTAAACCAGAAGGATTTGCTTCAATTCAACATATAGCTACAGAGTGTAGACATGATCTTGGAGATACAGTAGGCTCAGTTCCAGACCACCACAATAAAGTAACTTCACAATAAAGTGTGTCAAATGAATTTTTGGTTTCTCAGCGCATGTAAAAGTTATGTTTACACTATATTGGACTATATTGTTTTCCATTAAGTGTGCAATGACATTATATCTTAAAAAACCAATGTGTAGGGGCACCTGGGTGGCTCAATTGGTTAAGCATCTGACTTTGGCTCAGGTCATGATCTCACGGTCCATGAGTTCGAGCCCCGTGTCGGGCTCTGTGCTGACAGCTCAGAGCCTGGAGCCTCCTTCGGATTCTGTATCTCCTTCTCTCTCTGCCCCTCATGCTCTGTCTCTCTCAGTCTCTCAAAAATAAATAAACATTAAAAAATTTAAAGAAAACAAACCAATGTGTATACCTTAATTTAAAAATACTTTATTGCTGGGGCGCCTGGGTGGCGCAGTCGGTTAGGCGTCCGACTTCAGCCAGGTCACGATCTCGCGGTCCGTGAGTTCGAGCCCCGCGTCGGGCTCTGGGCTGATGGCTCAGAGCCTGGAGCCTGTTTCCGATTCTGTGTCTCCCTCTCTCTCTGCCCCTCCCCCGTTCATACTCTGTCTCTCTCTGTCCCAAAAATAAATAAACGTTGAAAAAAAATTAAAAAAAAATACTTTATTGCTAAAAAAAATTCTAACCATCATCTGAGCTTTCAGTGAGTTGTAATCCTTTTGCTGATGGAGGATCTTGCTTCAATGTTGATGGCTGCTGACCGATCAGGGTGGTGGTTTCTGAAGGCTGGGGTGGCTGTGGCAATTTCTCAAAATAGGACAACAATGATGTTTGTTGCATGAATTGACTCTTCCTTTCATCAATGATTTCTCTATAGCATGTGATGCTTTTTGATAGCATTTTACCCACAGAAGAACTTGTTTCAAACTTAGAGTATGGGGCACCTGGGTTGCTTAGTTGGTTAAGCGTCTCACTCTTGCTTTCAGCTCAGGTCATGATCTCATGGTTTGTAAGTTTGAGCCCTGCATCAGGCTTTGCACTGAGCCTGCTTTGGATTCTCTGTTTCCCTCTCTGCCTCTATTGCACATGCATGCATTCTTTCTCCCTCAAAAATAAATAAATAAGCATTTAAAAAATGTATTAAATTGGAGAAAATCCTCTCAAACCCTGCTGCTGCTGCTTTATGAACTAAATTTACATAATATTCTAAATCCTTTATTGTCATTTCAACCATCTTCATAGCACTTTCACCAGGAGTAGATTTCATCTCAAGAAACCACTTTCTTTGTTTATTGATAAGAAGCAACTCCTCATCCATTCCAGTTTTATCATGAGATTGCAGCAATTCAGTCCCATCTTCAGGCTCCACTTATTCTGGTTCTCTTGCTGTTTCCACCACATCTGCAGTGATTTCCTCCACTGAAGTCTTGAACCTCTCAGATTCCTCCATGAGGGCTGCAATCAACTTCTTCCAAACTCCTGTTCCTTTTGATACTTTGATCTTTTCCAATGTCTCAATTCTTTTTAAAAAAATATTTTAAGTAAACTCTACACCACACATGGAACTCAAACTCACACCCCAAGATCAAGAGTTGCATGCTTTAAAAACTGAGCCAGCCAGGTACCCCTGAACCATGAATATTCTTAATGGTATCTAGAATGGTGAATCCTTCCCAGTAGGTTTTCTATTTACTTTGCCCAGATCCATCAGGGCAATTGCTATTTATGACAGCTACACTCTTATGAAATATATTTCTTTAAATAATAAAACTTGCAAGTTTAAATGACTCTTTGCTCCAGGGCTGCAGAATGGATGTTGTGTTAGCAGGTACAAAAACATTAATTTAATACACTTCTATCAGAGCTCTTGGGTAACCGGGTGCACTGTCAATAAGTAGTAATATTTTAAAATAAATCATTTTTTTGTGCAGTAAGTCTCAACAGTGGGCTTAAAATACTCACTAAACCATGCTGTAAACAGATGTGCTGTCATCCTGGCTTTGTTGTTCCATTTAGTGAGTGCAGGCATAGGAGATTTAGCATAATTCTTAAGGACCCTAGGACTTTTGGAACAGTCAGAGGGCACTGGCTCCAGCTTCAAGTCGCCATTTGTGTGAGCCCCCAACAAGAGAACCAGCCTGTCCTTTGAAGCTTTAAGACCAGGCGTTGGCTTCTCCTCTCTAGCTATGAAGTCCTAGCATCTTCTGCCAACAGAAGGCTGTTTCATATACATTGAAAATCTGTTTAGTGTAGCCACGTTCATTAATTATCTTAGCTAGATCTTCTAGATAGCTTGCTGCAGCTTCTACATCAGCACTTGCTACCACACCTTGTGTTTTATGATATGGACATGGCTTCTTTCCTTAAATCTCACGAATCAACCTCTGGTAGCTCCAAACTTTTCTTTTGTAGCTTCCTCACCTCTTGCAGCCTTCAGAGAACTGAAGAGAGTTAGGACCTTGCTCTGGAATAGACTTTGGCTTAAGGAAATGTGATTGGTTTGATTTTCTATCTGGACCACTCAAACTTTCTCCAGAGCAGCTATAAGACTGTTTTGTTTTCTTACCATCTGTAATGTTCACTCGAGTAGCACTTTTAATTTCCTTCAAGGCGTTTTCCTTTGCATTTACAACTTGGCTAAATGGCATAAGAGGCCTGGCTTTTGGCCTATGCTGGCTTCCGACATGCCTTCCTCACTAAGCTCTATCATTTCGAGCTTTTGATTTTTAATGAGAGACATACCATAGAAATTTGAGATTTAGTACTTTAACCTTGATGTATCTTCATTAAAAACTTTTCATTTTAAAAATAAAGAAAATAAAATAAGAAACATACTACTCTTCCTTTCGCTTCAACACTTAGAGGTCATTGTAGGGTTATTAACTGGCCTAATTTCAATATTGCTGTGTCTCAAAGAATAGGGAGACCTGGGGAGGGGGAGAGAGATGAGGGAATGGCCAATTGGTGGAATAGTCAGAACACACACAACACTTATTAAGTTTGCCATCCTAAATAGGTGCGGTCCATGGTGCCCCCAAACAATTACAATGGTAATAAAGATTTCTGATCACAGACACAGATACAATAATGAAAAAGTCTGAAAGGCTGAAAGAATAACCAAACTGTAAATAGAGACACAGGTGAACAAACGCTATTGGAGAATGGCACCAGTAGACTTGCTTGACGCAGGTTCACCACTAACCTTCAATTTGTAAAATGCAGTATCTGTGAAGTGCAATAAAGCAGAGCACAGGAAAACAGGGTATGCCCATACCTCGTATATATTAGGCATATACTAAGGGATACCAAAAATGAATAAAGCATGGTATTCTCTGTTTTCACAGAATCATGGACATAGGTTAACAAGTAATTCCCATGCATCTGGTAAGAGCTGTGACAGAAACACATATTCCTGAGGTGGTATCACAGCTAAAAGCAGATTGCACCTAACTGTCAATAAAGTAGCATGGAATTTAGCCCCTTACCTGCTTTTATATTTAACTTTCTGTACAATATTTTGTCTAGCCCCATTTGTCAACCTCAGTCCCGTAGTTGCCATGAGTTGTTGCTGTGAACTGGTAGGAGAAAGGCTGACCCCTGACCTCTTTTACCTGCGTACTGAGGTCTGTGCACCTGTTCTCTTGTTTTTCCTCTCATCTCTGATTCTTTCCTGAATCTTGGGTCCTACTTCTCTGCACACTGAAGTTCAGTGAAGCGTGAAACAGAGCACTGGCTGACAAAGTACGATCACACATAGCTGACTAGTATGATGAATGGGCAGCTGGTTATAATAAACCTTCACCCACCCAGGAGGCACACAAACAGTACTCAGATTAACTCAGTACTTTACCCAATTTGTGACCAATGCTTCTCAAATGTTTGTCTGCATCAGTATCACCAGGAAAGCTTTGAGAAAACGGATTCCTGGGCACCTGTCTCAGGTTCTGATTCATTATGTTTGGATTTGGGTTTAAGAATGTGCATTTCTAGGGGCACCTGGGTGGCTCAGTCAGTTAAGCATCCAACTTCAGGTCAGGTCATGATCTCACGGTTGGTGGGTTCGAGCCCTGTGTCGGACTCTGTGCTGACAGCTCAGAGCCTGGATCCTGCTTCGGATTCTGTGTCTCCCTCTCTCTCTACCCCTCCCCTACTCATGCTGTATCTCTCTCCATCTCTCAAAAATGAGTAAAGGTTAAAAAAAAAAAAGAATGTGCATTTCTAACAAGTGCCGAGATGATGCTGATGCTGCTGATCCAGGGAGCACACTTAGAGAATTGATATTGAAATGAAAATACATATAAACTCACTTTTATTTTTTTAAAAACATGTTAGACCTGTTTTTTTAATGTATTTATTTTTGAGAGAGAGCGAGTGGGGGAGGGGCCGAGAGAGAGAGGGAGACAGAGAATCCCAAGGAGGCTTCATGCTGTCAGCGCAGAGCCTGATGCATGGTTTGAACTTATGAACCATGAGATCATGACCTGATCTGAAATCAAAAATCGGTGCTTAACCAACTGGGCCACCCAGGCACCCCAGTAAACTCACTTTTCAAATTGAATAGCATATCAAATCTTTTTGTTATTGTTGTCATGTAATGTCAAAGGCATCAGGGCATATGTAAGATATGTCAACACGTCCCAAGCAATGGGAATACAATGGTATTTTCCCAGCCCTGGTGGGGTCTACTGCCATACCAAGTTTCATTTTCTACTGTGGTGAAGTTATAATATAGAGGACACTGGGCTGAAAGTTCCCTATCCTTCGGTAAAATCTTTGTTGCTTTTCTAAATAAATCCCTGATACAGGCTTGCTCTCTGACTCTCCTTAGAAACATTTTCCCCATGGAAGTTTAATATTTAAAAAAAAATTTAAGCTTATTTATTCTGACATCATAGAGCCTGATGTGGGGCTTGATCTTATGAACTGTGAGATCATGACCTGAGTGGAAATCAAGAATCTGACGCTTTACTGACTGAGCCACTTAGGCCACTCTCCATAGAGGTTTACAGTAGAAAAATTTGAGGGTTTTGTTTGTTTGGTGTTTGTCTCCAAATACATGGCAGTTGTATTTAAGTATGAAGCCACCAAATCTGGGAGATTTGAAGCTTCACAGATGTTTGGTGAATTTCCAAAGAGAAAATCGGTATATACTCCCAGAGCAGAGTGAAACAGAATTGTGTGTTCGTTTCTTTCCTTTGTTAGTATAAAAATAGATTTTTGTTTATTTGCTAGAAAAAAAAATCTAGCATGATTAAAAGGTTCAGACGTTAAGTGGTACATTTTGAAAATGCTGCATAGCTGTATGGCTTCCATTAACATCTGTGGGAGTTAAATCCTCCGCATTGCTATGAAAATGTAATCTACTCAGAGGCCAAGAATATTTCTAGGCTGTGGAATAAAATGAAAACGTATCAGAGGAATAAAAACCTCAGTGAGCCTTCTACGAATCCCACGACTTCTCTCTTAGGGAAGGAGAGGCCACCTTATGACCTCTGCCTGCATATGTTAATGGGAATTTCTCAACAGCCACACATAGGTTACAAATGCGTCACCACCTCACATTCACATACTTATTTGAACACAATCCTCTCACGTGGTACTTGCACAGTTCTCCCTGTCACTGAAAGCAGGCACACGCATTTCATCTGGGCAGGCCATGTGTGTCAATGAAAAAAAAAAAAGTCAGGCAGACCCAGATTTACATTCCAGCTGTATCACTTAAGGGTCATGGGCTTTTCAGCAAGAAGCAGAACATTTTCTTCTACCAAATCCACAGCACAATGTTTATCCTATACAGTTTTTGAAAATACTAAATGAAGTAACAAAAAGCAGAGAAACTCTTCTGACTTGTCCAGACAACTTTCTCCTTCAGGGCACAGTGGAGGCCTTTGGGAGCAGGGAATAGGAGCAGTAAAATACTAGGAGCAGTAGCAATAGTAGCTAAAATTTCACATGCACTCACTATTGGTCAGCTCAGTGCTGGCAAATACAATGACTGTGCAAATTGGGAGGATTTGATCATTGTTCAAGAAGATGTTCTACTAACTAACTATACATATCTAGGGGCGCCTCGGTGGCTCAGTTGTTTAAGTGTTCAACTATTGATTTCCACTCAGGTCGTGATCTCACAGTTCCTGAGTTTGAGCCCTACGTCAGGCTCTGCACTGACAGCGTGGAGCCTGCTTGGGATTCTCCCTCCTCTCTCTCTGCCACTCTCCTGTGCGTGTGCACATGTGCATGTGCTCTCTCCCTCTCTCTCTCTAAAAAATAAATAAACATAAAACAATAATTCTACATATCTATGATGATGATGAGGGGATCTTCTGGAGACGTGCAACACATACATTGTATGACAGGAAGCTGCAGTCCCTGCTGAGCATTTTGCCTGTTTATCTCCATTAATTCTCACCAACACTTGGAGGTCCACCTGGAGGTACTGTTATCATCCTTTGTTTACAGCCCAGGGAGGAGACTGTAGAGGTAATAGTAAAAATGTTAGCAGTATTCAGCCACCAGCATTGACTAAGCATCTGGGGCAGGCAAACCCTGTGCCACACACTTCATGTGAAATATTTAATTTCATCCTCACAACCACCCAGCAGATTCTATTGTTATTCCATCTTACTGATAAGAAAGCTGAGGCTGAGGAGATTACAAAACTTACCCAAAACTTCAAAATGAGCAGACTTGTAGACCTGGGACTCAAATTCAGGATTATTTAGAACAGAAATTCTAAATCATTTTTCTATTTTATCCTGTCTGGCTCTTATCCCTTCTAGCATCTGCTCAAAATCACTCCAAACCTGACCTCTTCCTTAGTCAGGAACTCTGTTCCTGAGAATTCTACCTTTCTTTTCTCTCCAGCCTTGACATGGGCTGCTCAGCTCTACACTTTTAGTACTTTTATTATTAAGAGTCTGGGACATTCTGATTTCTTGAGAAGTATAAAAGACCAACGGAAACCCAGTAGGGAGTTTTTGAAAAGCAAATCTATTCATCTGGTGATTAATCATGTTCTGCTTCATGACACTTCATATATCTTTTGGCTTACATTTGTTACTTCTTCTATTATTACCCATTTTTTTGCATTCATGGCTTGTCTCCTGATCAGTGTTTCAAGGGCACACACCAGCTTTCATGTTTCTTTATATTCCACCATCTACCAGTTAGGAAGCATCATTAATGTATCGGATAATATAAGAGGTTCCACTAAAATAACCTAAATATGATTATCATTTGTATTCAGAGAACTCTTCATCCCCAGGACTATATCCTTGGTTCTGTTACATGGCATGCCTCTGCTTTGCATTTTATGTACCTATGTGTACGTCTGATGTTCCAAACTAAAGAGTGGGCATCTTAGGGACACTTAGGGAAGTTAGAATACTTAGGGTACTTAGGGATACTTAGTATAATGCCTTATTCATCTTTGAGTTCTGTTCTTTGCTTGGCATAGTGCTTTAAACAGAGTAGGCACTGACTGACTGGTTTTTTGAATGAATGGTTACACAAAATAATCTGGTAAAAGGAAACAGGAAGTGCTAATTTTAGGTTAAAAATATCTGGATTGGTTTTTAAGTATCTCATGACTGAGTTAATCCACTTGAGACAAAGGTTTCATTTGAGAATGTCAGGTTAGGGCAGTGTGGTCAGTTTTACAAAATCAAGTGTCTCAAAGGTGGTTCAGCTGGGACAACTTCCAGAAAGATAAATATAAACCTACTTTCTTTTGAGCGACAAATTACACATCCATGAGAAAGGGGGAAAAAGGAATTGAACTTGTAGGAAAAGGAAGGAAGCTTTCATTTATTCAAAATTCGTAAATATTTTCATGAAACATCTACTCTGTGCCACTTACTGTGCTTGCCTAGAGTCTGAGATGTGACAAGGTCTTTGTCCTGAAGAATGGTATAATTTATTCTTAAAGCCTGAATTGCATTGAAATGAAATGATCTGTTACATTGCCATATTCTAAAACACTCCTTTTCAAAATAAAGGACCTTTTTATTTAAGTAGATAAGAATTCAGATATTGAAACATGAATTTGAGTGAATGTTTTATTGTGAGATGACTCTGCTTTTAAGAAAGAAAATATCTTCTGAGTAGGTTGGTTAAATTCACCATCTCTAGGATAAGTTGGGAAAAAAATAAAAGAAACCAAGCATTTAGGAAGGATGCAAATCACTATCATAGTATCTGATAAAAGAAAATCAGTGAATGAGCACTCTGACAGACAATGGTGTGGGCAGTACCTGACTACATCCTAGATCATAGACATGTAGCTCTTAGAAGCTAGTATGGCGGCTGAGGGGAAAAGAACATTCTTGGGTCCAGAAGTCAGGGCTAGGATCTAGGTGAACAATGGCTGACTAAGTCTGAGACTCAAACCAGACCAGTTAGGTAATAGGCAGGGTGCAGAATCTAGGCAGAAAGGAGGCCTTCTAGAGCAGAAGACTTGCAGATCCCATAGGGCAACACTTTCCATGGTATGTTCTACATTACACTAATTGCTTGAGATGCCTTATAAAAAAGGGTTTCCATTTGAGAAATGCTATATACCAATCCCTCTTTCAAAGATTAATGATTTTCATTAGAACTCAAGGGCTTTGAAGAGTCTTATAGTAGTAGTGTGTTTAACTTTGAGTGTTTCCCAAACTCACTTTGCCACATTTTTGCTTAACGCCTACAGAAAACACTTTGGGAAATGTCATGAGATAATGTGACTGTGAATCAAACCTAGGTAAGCGATCAAGGACAGGACACATGCAGGTAGGCAAGGCATTAAGTCAAAGACCAATTGCACATCTTCATTGTTCAGTGAATATTGTTTTTATATAACCATCCTATTGCAAACACTATTTCCAATATTCAAAAGCAATGTATAAACAAATTATGTAATAATATATCATAGAAAAATAGAAATGTTGACAATCTAAAATTATCTCAAAGAAGGAGGGAGAAAGGAGGAGGTGGGGAAGTGGGTGTCAATTTCTTCATTGTACTCAAAGAGTGAAAACTTAAGAATTGAAGTATGTCATTTAAAATTATGAAGGTAGAGGGGCGCTTGGGTGGCCCTCGGTCAGTTGGGCGTCCGACTTGGGCTCAGGTCATGATATCACAGTTCATGAGTTTGAGCCCCGCATTGGGCTCTGTGCTGATAGTTCATAGCCTGGAGCCTGCTTCAGATTCTGTGTCTCCCTCTCTCTTTACCTCTCCCCCGCTCATACTCTGTCCCTATCTCTCTCTAAAATAAATAAACATTAAAAAAATTTTAAATAAAATAAAATTATGAAGGTAAAGGTGCCTGGGTGGCTCAGTAGGTTAAGCACCCTACTCTTGATTTCAGCTTGGGTCATGACCTCAGTTTGTGGGTTCAAGCTCCACATCAGGCTCTGTGCTGATAGTGTGGAGCCTGCTGGGATTCTCTCTCTTTTTCTTTCTGCCCCTCTCCCACCTGTGCACATACATGCTCTCTCAAACTAAATAAACTTAAGAAAATAAAAATAAATAAAATTTTGAAGGTAGTCTGGAAGAACCAAATATAAAAGAAAAGTAAGAGATAAAAATTTTGGAGGAGGTAGGGGAAAGGGAAGGGCGTATATAAACCAAATCCTCATCTCTCAAAGAGGGTAGCCATAAATACTTCTAACAGTTGATACATAAAGAAGAATGTAGTTTAGATTATGAGAAGTCCTACTAATGTATCTAAAAAGGAAATGGTCAAAAATGGTTCCTCTGTGAAATGGAGGTAGATCTCTGGTATCTTCCTCTAAAGGGGGAAACTGGGTTTTGCATATGATGCAGTCCTAACTGAAGAAAGGAGCTGCAGGAAGAATGTGCTTGTGGGTTAAGTTTCTGTCTTGTAAGAGCCATGCTTGTTAAACTTGAGCAGGCCCCACAATCACCAGGAGAGCTTGTGCACACAGACTGCTGGGCCCACCTGGGAGTCCCTGGTTCAGTCTATCTGGTACAGGGCCTGAGAACTGATATTTCTCCTAAGCCCCCAGGTGCTGCTGGGCTGCTGGCCCGGGCACTACACTGTGAGCTAGCACAAGTGCCAGTTCTGAAACTGCACAGACCTGGACCTTGTGGAGTGCTTGCTCCAAGCTGAGCAAGCAAAGGGGCTGAGGTAGAGGCAGATCCTAATAACCACTTAGTTTTATTTTTTATTTTTTTATTATTTTTTTTTTTATAATATATGAAATTTATTGTCCAAATTGGTTTCCATAAAACACCCAGTGCTCATCCCAAAAGGTGCCCTCCTCAATACCCATCACCCACCCTCTCCTCCCTCCCACCCCCCATCAACCCTCAGTTTGTTCTCAGTTTTTAACAGTCTCTTATGCTTTGGCTCTCTCCCACTCTAACCTCTTTTTTTTTTTTTTTTTCCTTTTTTCCTCCCCCTCCCCCATGGGTTCCTGTTACGTTTCTCAGGGTCCACATAAGAGTGAAAAATGAAATATGGCCTTTTGTAGCAACGTGGATGGAACTGGAGAGTGTGATGCTAAGTGAAATAAGCCATACAGAGAAAGACAGATACCATATGGTTTCACTCTTATGTGGACCCTGAGAACCACTTAGTTTTAAATCAACTCCATAAAGGAGTTGCCTGCCTGCCTGCCCTTTCCTGCCACTTCCACCCAAATTACCTGCTTTCAACATCCAAAATCCAACAGGTAACTATTTGTATAGATGGAAAGAGAGCATTCAAAGCAACTGGTGAACTGACTTCAGATGTCTGATATCATGCACAGCTTTATATTCTACATGGAAGCCAAGACAAATATCATTCAGAAAAGTTTTCCTGCAGGTGTAGAAATGGAAGAATAAAACTGAAATATAGCTAATATAGTTATTAAGCTGCCTTCATTAATAAGCTGGCTAGTTTTAAAGCAGGGAATTCTAAGTAGAAAACAAAATCCAAAAGTCATAGAGAACAGAGTTTATACATTTGTGTATATAAAAATGTAACACTTCTATACGGCACACAAAAAATGTAAGGTTATAAAAAAGGACAAACAACAAGGAATATATGGAACTCCTACAACAAAAGGCTGTCATCCATACAGTACAAAGAATTCCTATAAATAGAAAACCCTCCTCTGAAAGATAATAGGCAAAGGACATAAAGACAAAATAAACATCTAAAAAATTACTGAAACTTATAAATCTTTAAATAAATACAGACAAAAATAATAAAATATTACATTGCCTACTAAATTGGTAAAGAATATTGATAATAAATACCTAGTGTTGGGGAAGACAAGAGAAACAGAGATCATCATATATTGTTTGAGAATATATAGTATAAATGGATACATCTAGTTAGGAGGCAATCTAGCAATTATACTTGAGATTTTACATGTATATAACTACCCACAAAATGGAAACATATATGCAAGCGTAGATACATATTCTCCCTCTCTCTTACACACACACACACACACTCAGATTAAGCTACATCCATACCTCTTTGCCCTGGGCCCAGAGTAACAAAGTTCAATCTGATTATACAGACTTATTCTCCTCGAAAACACTGGTGGGTTGAATTACTTAGAGAGAATGGGTGTTCTGACCCTCACTGATCTCACCCTTTACTCGACCACTATTACATCATATCACTTAGGCCCTGATATTCTTTTATTGTTTTCTAATGATTTCATACAAAGAACCTTTTAAGTGACTTGAAACCATCTATTATTTACTTTTTTTAGTTTCTGCCCAGTACCTAATGCAGTACTGTACAAACGAGACACATGTTTACTGAATAAATGTGTATGCTCACTGGTGTTCAAAAGCCTCATGGGTTTAAAATATAACCATTAACATCGTGTTCCATGATTGTAAAATGTAAAAAAAGACTCCATGTCTAATCTCTTTACTTATCTCTTGCTGAGAAGGATTTATGTGGATATTTTTAAGAGAACAAGGGAACATTAATTGGTTAACTCTCTGTATGTTGAAAAGGTTAATTTTACTCCTATGAATACACATATATAGAGATAGCAAGGTTTTCTAATTTTTGCTGGGTAGCTGTCTTCCTGCTTGACCATGAGCATTTTGGGGTGGCATATCTTGTCTAATGCCCGGAGCATGTGTCCAGAAACTTGGGTTAAATACCAAGACAGGTATCTGCTATGTAATGTCAGATAAGCCACCTAACGCCTCTGAAGCTCTGTTGCTTCTCTGTAAAAGAGGGATAAGAACATCTCACAGGATTAGTAGAAGGATGAAATAAAGTGACATCTGTGAAAGTGCCTGACAATAAATGGTGAATGAATAAATGGTCCAGTACCAGATAGGTGAGTTGATACCATAAATCAATTCCTTCACCAGATTGATTTGCAATGATGAAAAAAAGTACACCTTAATCCAGTGGTTGTCAGACTTTACTGTGCATCAGAACTTCCTTGTTAAGATACAGACTGCTGTGACTCGCCCCTTGAACTTCTGATTTGGTGGATGTGGTATGTGGTCTGAGAATGTCTATTTTCATCATGTTCCCAGGTGATGTCGACTGTTGGTCTGTTAAAAATGTGTGACTACTTTGAAACACAGCTTCTGTTTAGCATTAGTGAAAAATAGGCTCTATGGTTTCAGGTGTGACCTTGAACCTCTAAGTCTTGTTCCCTCAGCCCCTTAACCAACACCATGCTTTGCTTTGCTTGTTTCCCTTGCACTGGAAGGTGTCGGCCAAGAAATGGCTTTGTTTCATACATTGATTTAGGGTTCCACATTCTTTTCAGCATGATTAGCAACAGGACGAGCTAAGTTACAAATCCTATGAAGGGCAAAAGGGACTCCTCCATTTTACTTGCTGCTATTCCCCAAGCAAACTCTTGAATATTAAGTCTTTGTCACCCCAGCTAGCCCATCATGAGTTTGGGTGTTACAGAAACCTGGATCTGTCACCCACTAGACCCCAAGATCTGGCCTTTACTGCCCACCTGCTTGCACTCACTAACCTTTGTCTTACAATTTCCCCTCAAGTCTTCTTTCTGGCTTCCTCTGGACTCAGGCAGATGAAACCTGAAACTACCCCCCGGACCCCCATCCCCAGGTGACAGTGACTGCCTGAGGACAAGGCCACCCAATGTCCCAGACCTTTTAAGCTAAACCTGACCTGCAACTGGGCAGATGGACCATGGAGTGACGTCTGGTATGACCTAAAATTACCTTTACCTCATTACAATACTAAATTCCCTAACCAAGGTGGAGCGTCGGCCTCATTTACATAACATACAATGTACGTGTAGGCCTATTTCCTTAAGGCGTATGTGTGACCTTGTGTCCACCTATACACAGGTGACAAGTCTTCCCTATCTAAATATTCATCCTAACCCTAAATAAAAGGAACCCGTGCACCCTCTCTCAAGGAGTCACGGCTTTGGAAACCATTCCCTGTGATCTCCTTATTTGCTGCCAATAAAAGTTTTCTTGGTGCGACAACTCAACCTGGTGCAGTTTCTGACTCACCAAGGAGCGAACTCACGTTGGTTCGGTTACAGATCCTTGGGTTTTAATTACTCATGCACCTGTCTTATCTGTTGCATGAAAGAAAACCTCACATCTGGCCAAAAATGTAACTGGCTGTTTCAGGAAGTATTGGCATTTGACAATCTCCAGAGAGAGTAGGAGGTAGTGACTAAAGACACAGACTTAGTGGTCAAATAGACTTGAGTCTGAACTTCAACTCTGAAACACAATAGCTGTGTGACCCAGGACAAGTAATTTAACCTCCATGAGCCTCAGGCTTCCAGCTGTTAAAGAGAAGAAATACATTAGCCATTTCAGAGGACTGAAACGTTTAAATGGGATACTATACTTTAAGGGTTTATCACAGTGCCTGGGATAAAGTCCCTGTATCTGACACGTGCTATTATTATTAGTGGTAGTAGTAATAACAGTAGTATTAACACTCATGAGATAGTACATTTCTATTTTATATAAGGGGTGTCTCTAAAAGAAAATGTGATTTCATAAGCCATGCAAGAAATCGACTCACAGTTTCAATAGACTATACAGGCCCACAATGCCTGGAACAGAATAACATGCACAAGATCAGTTGTCAGTAACTATACGGTGAGTGAAAAGGAACACAGATAAAGCTAACAGATCTAAAAGGTCTGAGACCCTAACTTCTAAAGATGCAAGGGATGCAGAACCAGTACACATTTCTCTCATATGTATTTATACGGCCATTTCAGTCTTCCCAGCATGAACTGGTTTCTGAAGGACGCTTCCTCCAGGGCTAAGGAAGTGGTAACAGTACAGGCTCATGAGAGAAACACAGGAGAGGAGAAAACACCAACACAAGTTAGTTGAGCAACAGTTGCTTGAAGGAGAGAAATGCAGAACGTTTTTGGTGCAAACTGTTTGGTGTTACACTCGGCCTTTTATTTCCTACTTGAACTTCAACCCTTCATTTAACTTGTGATCTCATGAATTCAAGCAGAGAAGTCAGAAAAAGATCTCTTTCTGCAAGACGTCTACTCAGTCTGAAGGCTGGATTTTATCAGCTACTGGAGAAAGACGTACAAAGACCTCATGTGTTAGAGCTTTGCCAGGCAATGCAAAACTGAAGGAACTATCTTTTAGCTCTCATAAAAATCGTAAGCAAAGATTAGTTAGGGAGAACTGTTTGATGCTGAGGAAGATAAATGCTCAACAAACATATCCGTGAAATGTTCGGTGCATCTAAGATCCACCCCCCACTTCTTTTAACCCCAAAACTCCAAAATATGTGAAAATTCTTCTGCTTCATTTACAACCAGGGCTTCACATAAAAATGGACTCCCAATAACGCAGCTTCTTTGGATAAAATTAATTCACTTTACCTGATAAAAACCACATGAACCTTCTTTCTAAATACAAAGAAAAAGAGAGGAAAATATACAAATAATAGCAATCATTGGAATAGGAACTAGCTTGAGGGGAGAAAGAGAGATTCTCATCCTCTCTGTTCTCTCTTCTACTAGGCACAAATATTCATGGGAAAATAAGAAGCTTCCAAGTAACAGGATCTCTGGACAAATCCCATCTCCCCAGTGAAGATGTAGAGGGAGGAGGTGATAAGAATCAGAAGGAAAGGGGCACCTGGGAGGCTCAGCTGGTTAAGTCTCCAACTTCAGCTCAGGCTGTGATCTCATTGTTTGTGAGCTGGAGCCCCCCCACCCCCATGGGGCTCTCTGCTGTCAGTGCAGAGCCTGCTTTGGATTCTCTGTCCTCCTCTCTCTCTCTGCCCCTACCCCAGACATGTGCACTCCCTCCCTCAAAAATAGTTAAAACAAACAAGCAATATATATATATATATTGCTGTGCTGCCGCACAGAACATATATATATTGCAGGTGAAAAAAAGAAAAGAGCCCTATACAGTTAATAACTATTTTTCTGGAAACAAATGGAAACACAGTGGTGCTGAGACTACATGCCTAATAACTAACATATCTATCATTTACATGTTTTTTTCAAATCGATTGAAAACCATAGTGCTGGCCACATTTATTCAGCACTCACTATGGACAAGGCGCTATTCTAGGGAGACTCAAAGAAGGAAAATGCCTGGTCTTTAAGGAATTTACAGTCAAATGGAGGAGATAATGTACACAAATATCTGTAATATAATATGCATACTAGGAAACATAGTAAACATCAAGCAAATGTATGCTAATTAATTATGGAGCTTAGATGGCAGCTAAGGTTCTGGCTTTAAGAGACTGAATGGGCATGAGGGAGGGGCAGCGAAGTAGGGAGGGAGAAAGAACTCTAAGAGCTTTAAGTGAACAGGGACAAAAACTTGAGAGACTAAACTGATCTTCACTATACCTTGAGCAAGCAATAGGGATCTCCTAAGTCTTCGCATGTTACAGATGAGGGTGGGGGCAAGAAGATATTAAGTAATTTGTAAAAGCTATTCCACCTTTGTCTTGGAGTAGATGAAGCAGGTCCCCTAGGTTGCTCACACCAATCTGCTCAGTCCTGCTTCTCCAGGAAAGACACTTCAGAAACCTAATACCAAGAATCTCTTAAGCCCCAGCTCAAATCTCTAAAGGAAAAACAGCTGGAAAACTACAACTGTGACTGTTACCAAGATAAAAGGGAGAGAAGGTTGGAGGAACAGAAGACGAGAAACATTACAATGTGAGCAATTTAGGTCTGCTGTGCTAGAAAAGCCCAGTTGGACCCTCCGGGTCTGGATGGTAAAGCCGGGCAGGACCCTCATGATCCAGATGGTTACAGCAGCCCCTCACTCACCAGCTGTGGGAGGCGGAGGTGGGGGGGGGGGGGCAAGATGCTGTTGTTCTACCTGTGAGTTCCTTGGGCCCTTCCTTTCTTCCCAGGCCATTGACCTGGCTGTCTTCCGGGGAGAAATAATTTAGCTCTAAATTACTTAAACTGCTTTGTTGGTTTCACATAGAAAATCCCCTAAATCTACTTTCAAAAGCAGAGAATGCCAATCAGAGGGCACGAACGCATTTCCTCAAATGCTTTTCTCTTAGAAACAATTAGCATTTAAACAATGAAAGAGGCCAGACTTACTTTTCTCAATTCCCGTGGAAAACCTCCAATCCAAAGGCTTCCCACAGTTAACAGCACTACAAACATTTAAATATAAAAGGTTCATTTAAGGATTCAGACTCAGAAGGTTTTTCTTTGGGGACAATCAGAAAATAAAACAATGAGGGGGAAAGTCCTGGGTATCCCATCCTTCCCCGCCCCCCATCCCCAAGCCTGTCAATAACCACTAAATAACTCCCCAGATGCATGCTAATGGCAGTCTCCCAGAATGTACATCTGCTGCGTTTATGAGACTTGCTTTGATATACAACTGCCAAATATAAAATTATTCACTTCAATGCTATCACAGACCGGTCCCATACAAAGGCAGGGGCATTTGGGAAGTTCCCTATCTGAAGAAAGGAAATAAAAGACCATTCACTTACATTTTTTAGTCCACGGTCTCTTACTAAAACACGCAATATCTACAGACCATGTAAATTTTTATTTTGAACTTTATTGCCTTGAGACTTTAGGGGAAAACTGCATGGCAGGATAAGGTAATGAGAAAGCTAGCTACAATTCAGGCTGTACAAAGATCCATGGGAGCCCCAGAGAACTCACAGGGGGGAACAGGCAGGCATAGAGCGGCAGGGGACAGCTGCTCAGGCTGGCAGAGCCACACAGAACATCTCAGCAAGCATCCAGAATGAAAAGGTACATCCCTATTACTTTAAAAATTGCTCTCTAACAAGGATTATAAAACAAAAAGCTCAGATGCCAATGCATGAAAGGCATCCAGAAAGGCATTTAAAGTTAAAATAAAATACTCTTATTTTATATTTAAAGTCTAGGTGCACAGTGGCAACTTATTTCTCTGTTTATTTGATTCAGGAATCAAAGTACACAGCAAATGGAAAAACAGAGCCTGAGTAATAAACTCTCCCACACATGATGATAAAATCCTTGCTGAGGGTTTGCCTTTGGACTTTATTCACACACCCACACAAACACAGATGCTAGTGACCTGGCAGAAGGAAGAGCCCACATTTATATAAATGCTGAGTTGAAGTTCATGGTAACCACCAGATCCAGAGTGCAGTAAATGTGGAAGAAAATCATGGACTGAGAGCATAGGTAGGAACCTTCTTCCTACCAGGTTCTTATGGAATGACCCCACCACCTCAGAATTGCTCCTCTGACTCTTCCAACATTTATTTCTCTTTCCAAAAGAAAAGAGGGTGGAGTTTTCAGCAACATTTGTTTGCCAGACATTTACTCTTTTTCATCTTCCTGTGAATTTCACACCTTCCCTTTGAAGTCCCAGACCCCTGCCCCCATTCTCTTTGGTTCAGAATAACTTATATACCTCATTTTGCATGTCTTTGCCCATTTCCATGTCCATAGATTCTGGGTAGATCCCCCTTTGTACAAAATTAAAAATTGACTTTCTCCTGTTAATCTGTCTCATGTCAGCTTGATTCTTAGTCCAGCTGGAAGAACCTTGAAGGGCAGAGGATATTCTTCCTCTCTGACACAGCTTATGAACTACTTACTTCTCCATTCAACTGAAGTTTCGAAGACTCAGGGATGGTACGTTGTTGTATGTATACATGCACAGCGCAGCTGAATTAGGCTCATAGCTTAAGTAAATCGAACAGGACTCTCTTGGTAGAAGGTGGATGGAAGAGGAAGGAAGGGATGCAGAGAGAGAGAATATGAATGAATGAGTGAAAAATAGAAACTGTGAATCTTAGATCCTTGAATTCCTTTAGTCCTTGAGTTCCCCCTAACTATTATCCTATATGCTATAATAAGCCAGGATTGGAGCATTGTCTGATTTAATATCAGATTTAATTTATTTATTTCAATATAAGCTTCTCTGTAAAGATTTCCTTGATTATCTTTGACCAACTGTATGTCCTTGGATTCTCACACTATTTACTTTACAGTATTTCTTGCCACACAATCTGCCTTTTTATCATTAATTTTGTTGATGAGCACAAATCGAGACTACTCTTGTGTGAGGGATGAGACCTTTGGCCCACAGCCCCCTGCCAGCAACACAGGCAGAACATGACCATCCCTTGTTCTGTTCTCCACATGTGCCCCTGCTTGATCTGGGGGAGGAGGAAGGTCACAAACATTCCACAGCCACTGAAAGTACAGGGTCACAGCAGCAATTTTTAGAATGACAACCAATGCTAAAATAAACACTGCCTCAGGAACCTGCTGAACCTTTGCACTTGTTCATTGTCTCAGGATTTTCCAGGGAGATCCCTGCCTGTTAATATTTCCCAATGGAATTCAGCAGGCAGGGCCAGAGAGCCACATGCACTGTTGTCATCATGAGCTTGGCCTGTGACCAGGCACCAAGTGGCTGTGCTTGGCTGGGGCATCTCCATGCCCGCGTGCAGTCCATGATGTCATGGACGCTGCTGTCTCTAGCAGGGTATTGTGTTCCGTCAATCAATTCTGATAAAGAGCCCAGTTTTCCAGTTCCATCCCACCTTCTACAATCAGCTAGACTTGACCACTGAATACTGTGTGAATTGTGAATTGTTCAATGATTGTGAAAATAAACCATTAGGATTTAAGCCTTTCTTCGCCTCCCCCAAGATGGGTGACAAATTTGTTAGAAGAGATGTGAGAAGATATGAGAAACCCCTGAGATGACAGTGCTTCAAGCCTTTTAGATAATGAAGTGGTTCTCCTGGGGTAATAGGTGACTAGAGACATAACACATCTTCGCTTGTTTGCAAAACTGTTCTCACCAGGTAACCGCTTTCATTGCTGCAAAAAAAAGTCACTACCTTCAAACTCAATAGAAAACAAACATTGTTTGCTAAATCTTACAAGAAAAATAACCAGAACCAACATTATTTTTTAATAATACTTTCCAAATAAGCTGGAGTTAAGAACAGCCGTCAGGAAGTTCTTTGCCACCTTTTCTCCTGCAAACCCCAGAGATAAAGAACATAGAACACAAAAATAGCTCCTCGCCCCAGTTCTTCTTGGCTCTTGCCCGGATACTGATTAAGAGAAGGGACTGTGATGTGAGTTGGGTGTTTAATATCAATTCTTTGCCCCCTTCCATCTTAATGGAGTTCCTCCCTAAAATGTGGGTGTATAAAAAATGTAAACTTTTACTGTAATACATGTTTATCTTATGTTTATGGATTTTTAAATTAAAAAATACTTTCTTTTTTCCTCATTTTTTCCTTCTTTCATTTATTTATCTATCTATCCATTTATTTATTTATTTTTTGGAGAGAGACTAAGAGCGTGAGCAGGGGAGAGGGGCAGAGGGAGAGAAAATCTTAATCTTTATTTTTGAGAGAGAGACAGCATGTGAACAGGGGAGGAGCAGAAAGACAGAGGGAGACACAGAATGTGAAGCAGGCTCCAGGCTCTGAGCTGTCAGCACAGAGCCTGATGCGGGGCTCGAACTCAGGAACTGTGAGATCATGACCTGAGCTGAAGTCAGACACTCAACCAACTGAGCCATGCAGGCACCCTGAGGGAGAGAAAATCTTAACCAGGCTCCATGCTCAGTGTGGAGCCCAATGTGGGGCTCAATTCCACAGCACTGAGATCATGGCCTGAGCCAAAATCAAGAGTCAGACATCCAACCGACTAAGCCACCCAGGTGCTCCCTAAAATACCTTTCCTTTTAAATTAACTTTTAGATATTGATGGCTTTGTGTTCTCAAAAGAGAGAATTCCACATTTAATATGTCTGCTAAAGAATAGCCCTGAATCTGATCATCTTCACAATTAATTTTAGAAGTGTAAGATCTTGTATTTTGTAGCTTAATCTAAGAACAGACTTCACATTTATTTTTATCAAGACTGTTTAGAGAATATAACTTAGCTACTTGAAAAATTGGGACATAGAAAAAAAGAGTAGAGGAAAATATGCTACGTTATTAATAACGGTGAATCCTGGGTGTTAAGATTTTTCATGATTGCTATTTTTTCTTTTTATAATCTGTATTTTTCATAATTCCAGGAATTGTATTTTTCAAGATTTTGCAAATAAATTAAAACAATTACTCCCGTCAACAAGCTTAACTGAAAATAAATCTTGTCAAGACATCAACATCTTTGCTTTCCCCTCATGACATTAAAAGGGAGGAAATTGATGATCAAAATTGTTTTTTAATTCAAGGTTGGCTTTTGCACCATTGGCTTGAATAACATGTTTTCTTGGGCCATTACTGGAATAATTAGTTCTTATTTGGATTATCACTGCCCATGCTCTCAGGGAACAATACTTTGTCAAATGGAGCCTACATACTGGCAAAATATTCTCCTACGACTTCATCACATTGAGTCTCTGTAAGGCATTTGAGGCCAAAGATAGTTTAGAAAATATTGCTCTAATTGAGGGAAAGGACAAACTGGCTGGACAACTCCCCAAAGGCTCATCTTCTACATTCCCACAAAAGACCAGAAAGTACTTCTTCACCTCCATAGCAATAGTACAATATTTCTTTCTTCAACAGATTACAGATTTTAAGCCAGTTTCCTCCCTCTGGTGCCTTTCTTCACATGGCTAAATTTAGTCAGTATCATCTTGCCCTCTGATAACTTTAAAGTTCTGCATTTTGGACAGAAGTAGAAAAGAAAACCTGTAAGGGTCCTCTACCTTCTCTTGTTTCTCATTCCTGTCTCCTCCCAGGAAGGACAGAGGAGGAACAGAAAGGAGACATTTCAGAGTGCTTGTCAGGCAATGTAATATGGAGATCGTGCTATGATTCAGGAATAGCCCTGCCTTCAAAGATCTTATAGTCTAGTAACAGCAACCCATACAAAAAGTGTCCAGAAAAGAATGAAATTCACGCTGGGCTGCTTTTGTGGGAGCCCAGAGAAGCAGCAGTGAGTAGAATGCACCATCCCCACAGAACTGGTCTCAAGGATGGTGAGCACTGTAGTGTCCTTAGATCCCTGGTTTATCCATCTTGGGTATGAAATGTCTTCATGGACTCCCCCGAGAATCTGATGTCCTCCATGTTACAAGTTTCATGGGAAATACATTCTAAGTTCATATATATAATTTATAATTCTCTGAAATCATGTGGGAGTTGAGTACTCATGCTTGTCAGCATATATTTACACACTACATATAGTCAGCTACCAGGAAGATCAGATGCCTAGAGAGTTCCTCTGGCTGCATGTTCCCAGCAGGCATGGCATCTACTGGCATCTGCAGTTCCTCTCTTGGGTACTCCCAGCTCAGGAAACTAATACAGCAGTTCCCTGAAGAAGTCCTTGTTCAGTCCCTATGTCCAGGGGCTGGAGGACAGAATGTCCACGCAGTGGCTCCAGCTAAATGCTCTGTACTCCAGTGGATTAGCAACCTTTCTCTGAGAGACTTCCAGGTACAGTCCCACCTGACCTAATGTCCCCATTACCTGGGTCACTATCTGAAGTTCAAGTGTCTCAAACACTCAGTACACTTTCCGATCACCCTATTCATCTAATAGAAATGGGCTGTCTCCCTTAGATACTTCTGTAATCCTTTCATGTGAAGTCTGTTTTACTTCTATGCCTCATGAAACTCAGGGCCTGGCAGGTGTCCTTCTTGCTCTCTTTTGCAATTCCAAGTCATTTCTCCTCCTTCCTCTTTCAAAAACCCAGATCCCCTGAAGCACCAGACTATCACTTATTAGTCTTTCTTGTTGTGTCCATCCACCGAAATCCTCATTACACCCCCTTCATCACTGATGGTGGCATTCTATAGCCCAACATCTTTTTCTCTATTACAGCTCCTGACAGATTTCTTAGCAACTTCAACATTCATGTAGCTATTTCCAAGGCTCTGGCCTTTCAAGTCCTTGGCGTCCTTCATGCTGATCCACTTCAGCCATATACGCACATGACCATGAGCTATACCTTATGACCAACAGTAGCATCACCTCCAAAATACACAGTGTAAGCCTCTCAATCATCCACTCTTTCACCATGCATTACCCCCATCTTGTCTTCAATTTCCTCCTTATTGGCTTATATGCTATCTCCAGGCATTGCAACTGCTCCCTTTATATATTACATCCTTGGCATTTCAACCACACCCTTCTGGAAAATCCCCAAACGCATTTAAGCAAATTCAGTTGCACCTGGATCTGATCAGTTAAAGAATCCCAGAGAAAATCACCTGACCCTGCAGACTAGACTCACTTGAAATTTGTTGCCATAAATCTTGAATGGACACTCCATGGTGCCAGACAGTCTTATGAAACTTCCCTGGCAAATCTGCTTTCCCATCCAAACAAAACAATGGTTTCACATCCAATCCTCTCTCTTCCTTCTCCCAAACTCCTTTCCATCCTTCACTTTCAGCTGTCTCATGCTCCATGGAGAAAACAGAGGCAATGGGATGAGTACTAAGTCAGCTTCTTGCCACCGCCTCCAGCAACCTTCCTGAATCTGTCGCAATGCTATGTTTCCTCTCTTTTTGCAATGGAAGTGGCGTCCCTGCTTTTATGTAAAGCCAAGCCTCCCATGGGGGCACTGGCTCTCTCATGTCATCCAGGTCTTGTCCTGGCTTCTTAAGAAGAACTTAGCTACTGTCATCATTCCCTGTCTTTTGCATTGTCAATTTCTTCACCTCTACAATCTTCTTCCCATCAGTGAGATGCTTTTCCCATCCTTCCTGTGCTAACAAAACAAAACAAAACGCCCCAAACCCAAAACCAAAAAACCTTCCCATGGTCCCATTTCTCCACCAGCTATTACCTTGTATCTCTAATCTCCTTCATCATAAAATGCCTCAGTATAATGTCCTTTTTATTCTTTATCTCCTTTCTTCCTTTAACCCACTTAGCAAGATCACCAGTCACCTGCATCTTACAAAGTCAGTTGTCAACTTTCTGTTTAACACTGTAGAGCAGCTAGCATGCTTGGCCACACTCTACTCCATGAATAGCTTTCCGCCTCAGACAATCACACAGGTGTACCTGGTCTTCTGACCTCAATATGTGTTGCTTTGCAGTCTCTCTTTTGGTTCTTCCTCCTTTTCTACATCTCTAAATACCAGTGTGCCCCAGAGCTCTGTGCTTGGTCATCCTTTGTTCTTTAGCCATCCCCAATCATGTTCCATTGGCTTAAAATCACTCACTACATTCACAGACGACCATCTCAGGTCTCAGGTTTGGACCCCTGACTATCATCCATACTTGTACATCAGACTGTCCTGCTGATGTAGCAACAGCTGGCTGTAGAGCAGACATATTAAGGTTCAATTTAGCTCTACTTTCTACCAATCTTCTTTTGTTGACTTTACTCTTGGAACGTTGGCCACATTTTGGAGCATAGGATGCTCCAGTTGAGATCCATCCCCAGGGGCTTTGCACCTGCTGTTCCTTCTGCTCAATAAACTCTTCTTGGGGGAAAAAAAATTCTCCTTTTAATACTTCAGATCACAACTCAGATGTCATCTCCCTGAGTGGTCTCTTTCATCAGTCCATATAAAGCAGCTCCTCTACTCACTACCTACACACCTTGGCCACATTTACCTTCTTCATAGCATTTATTTCGAAACGAAATGGTTTCATTGGCCTATTCATTTGGGTATTTATTATTTAACTCCCTTCACTAGATGCAAGTTCTATCCTCTGAGGATCTCAGGCTGTCTCATTCACTGTTGCATCCCTGATACTTAGAAAGGTGTCTGGCACAAGGGAAATGCTCAGGGAATATCTGACATTTGACTGCTTGCCAGCTCTACCTAAATGGTGGTGAGGATTAATATCATTAGTAAGGTGTTTTGACTATGCACTCTTTTATAAACACCTGCTAGCCTCCTTTTCACAATGTGGATGACAACCAGTGATACCAGAGCACCCCCGATAGCACTCTTCTCTAGCTGAAACATATGTACCATCTTGACTGAAAGTGCTGCTCAGAATGGCTCCCTTAGAATGATTTCTCTCTGCAAATTTATACCCAGGCTTAATGTGGTGAAGAACTAATAGCACTTCTTCAAATCACACCTACTAAATGAACTATACTTTTTATAAATGCACTCTATCATATATTGATCAGTTTGAGGTTCTTAACTCATATGAATTCTTAGCCCCCAAACTGCTAGTGTGATCCATGCTTTCCTTAGAGTAAATTGGTCTTTTTTAGGTTCCTTTAAAAACAAAGCTAATTTAAATCACAGGCTGGTTTGAATCAAAGGAGTTCAGCCACTCTACTGGAAAGTTTAAAATTCCAAATGATAATGCCAACAAAACTAATTTGACCAAAGTTAGAAGGCTAAGCTCAGCTTTACTATTTATTTCTAAAGCCTCTATTTTATTAGTATTAATAATACTCTATTACTATTAGTAAATAGTATTAATTCAATTAGTAATTCTCTCTGTACTTCTGAACTATAACGAAAAGACAATAAATTCACTGAAAAAGTCCAAAATACCTAGTATTTTCAGAATCAAAAAAACAGTTTTGATAGAGTTTTCATACAGGTTTAAATCTCAGTGTGTGTGCACTCTGTGTGCATGTGTGTGCTCATGAGGATGGGCAAGAAACCACATTTTAGGCTTGATTGTATTCACCTATTTTGACCAAGACCCTAAATAATTAAGCACAGATCTAATTACTAAAAACAATTATTCTATTCCAAGGAGCTGAATGACCAGGATTATTCAGCTAAAAGGTCAAGAAACTTGGAAAATGATATTTGTTTCATTTTATTTCAATAAAGGAGATGTGAAATATTTCTTGCCATGTAAGAAGCAAATTAAGGGCACTATCTAAAACATTCTTTTCCTTTTTAGTGACAGGAGACCTAAACAGACAGGTAGCTGGATTTGTTGAAACTAAAAGTCAAAAACTAAAAGAATTCTTTTGGATGAAAAATCAATTTTAACTTTTGGATCTAATATTATAAACCTTTATCTAAAAAGAGAAACCCAGAATTATTTTTCTTGGTTTCTACTTATGATCTATCCATAAAAGAAAAAGGAAGCTGACATTTACAGAGAGAGATTCTTTCTAAGTGGTTCTTTTTAATTTTTTTTTAATGTTTATTTTTATTTTTGACAGAGAGAGAGAGAGAGAGAGAGACAGAACATGAGCGGGGGAGGGGCAGAGAGAGAGGGAGACACAGAATCCGAAGCAGGCTCCAGGCTCCGAGCTGTCAGCACAGAGCCCGACACGGGGCTCAAACTCATAGACTGTGAGATCATGACCTGACCCGAAGTTGGACCCTCAACCGACTGAGCCACCCAGGCACCCCATAAGTGGTTCTTTTTAGAAAGATGGATGAAAATGGGAAATACCATACCTGATGAAACGATTAATGAAAAACAAAAGTCCAGGTAGGTCTATTTTAGTAAGTAGTTCAATTTAAAATCTTTAGTCGTTAGCCTGAAAACTCTACAGTCACATGCAGGCTCATATCAACAGGAAGATGGGTGACACTGGACATATTCTAAAATCAAAAATTAGATCAATTATGTTTTTTAAAATCTTTCTTCTGGGGCTGCCTTTTCTTTCTCAAGTACCTAAGGAAGTTATCCAATATTCCACAGAACTGATGCGTGCCTTTATCTCTTTTAGTACAATTTCCACTTGAGTCATAATTTTGTTACTTATAATTATGCTACTTCAAAAAAACAAGACAATAGAAAAAATGTAAGTGAACCACTCATGGAAGTTTCCCCCTAAAATTGTGGTCTTTAGTAAATAATAGCAATTTGAGATATTAGAATTCCAAGGAAAAATTTTTTTAAGTATAATTCATTGTCAAGTTAGCTAACATACGGTGTACACAGTGTGCTCTTGGCTATGAGAGTAGATTCCCATGATTCATAACTTAAATACAACACCCAGTGCTCATCCCAACAAGTGCTCTCCTCGATGCCCGCCACCCATTTTCCGCTCTCTCCCACCAACCCCCTATCAACCCTCAGTTTGTTCTCTGTACTGAAGAGTCCAAAGAGGGAATTTTAAATCACTTCTTCAAAGTTTCTATGGTGAATGCCTCATTAATTGGAATGTTCAAGGACTGGGATGTGAATTTAATTTTTGGTTTAACTCAAAGACTTTTCGGTAAATACTTTCTGTTTAGCCTTTGATGTTGAAAATATTTCATAAATGTATTAGTTCACTTCTGTTTCACAGAGTTCAGTCACTTGCTCAGTAAGAAAGGTACTGGCAGGAGTTCATTGTGGTAATATTCATTGTGGTAAAGTGAGGTATTGGGAAAAAATGGAGAAGATACACTCTGTGTCATAATTTGAAAACTATTATTTACAGTATATCCCTAGTTGTAGTTTATTTCATCCAGATTTCCCCACTTTTGTGAACAAAAGAAAAAAGATCCATTAATACAGGTTTTACTGTTAGTTTTGTTCCAGTTAGTGGAGGTTCCATGTACTTTTCTATTAACCTAATGCATATTTCTGTAAAAATTATATTTTCAGGTTTTTTAATGTTTATTTATTTATTTTATGAGAGCAAGAGAAAGAGAGAGAGAGAGAGAAAGGGAGAGAGAGAGAGAACAGGAGAGGGTCAAAGAGACAGAGGGAGTAGAGAGAATCCCAAAAAGGCTCTGTGCACTGTCACTGGAGAGCCCAACATGGGGCTCAGTCTCATGAACCATGAGATCATGACATGAGCAGAAAAATCAAGAGTCAGACACTTAGCTGACTGAGCCACCCAGGCACCCCAAAAATATATTTTCTGATTGTAAAACAAAAACACACATTATTTAAAAAAATAAACAATGCAGGAAAACTTAAGCATTGTCTACCATTTTGGTGAAAAAGATATTGATACATGCACATGCCCCATATGCACACAGCATACTTGATATACTCAGCAACACTTTGATGCTCTTATGATATCCTACATGATCATTTTTAATGCTTTCATAGTGTTCCATTATCTATTTAACCCAACTCCTAATGATGAGTTCGAATGTTTCCAAATTTTATTTTAAAACATTGTTACTAAAAAAAACACCCAAACTTTGCATGTATCTCTTTGCACACTGGTTTAATCATCCTCTTTGGATAAATTCTAGAAAGTATAAACTATATTTTAAATTCTATGCCTACTCCAGCACAACCAGAATATTTCCTATGAATAGATACTTTGTAGACATTCTCAATTCAGAGAGCTATACTGATTGTTATGCTGAGCTAAGATTTATATCATCAAGACACCAAATGACTATAACTATTTAAAACTATGTATAAAAATTCTAGGAAAGCAGAAAGTCTAGTGCCCCAAATGTGAATATTTCTATCACACAAGCGCCAGCAGGATTTTGGCAAAAAGCTCCCCATAGTACCTTAATGAATACAAGTGGTCAGGGTTGTGGTTTCACATTTCATCAAGGGAATGCCCAGGGGCAAGGATGGAATGTCAGGTGGAAGTGAGATCTCCTCATTCAGCACTCTGCACTGACCTCCAGCAGCTGGCTTTAGGCAACAATCAGGGGATCCACACACACTACACACTCATTCATTGTTTCAGCAAACCTCACTGAACACCATCTCTCTGTTACCACGTGTGCACAAATGGTCCTTGCCAGGGAGCACCATCAGTCTAGTTGATGATAGCTTCAGGACCAGCTGTATTCGCCCAGAAGAACTCTGCCTGAGCAATTCAGGGACATGGGGCATGAGTGCTGGCTCTGGGAGGGTGAATGGATTGGGTTGCCTGAGACGGAGGCAGACTTGTTCCCTGGTCAGCCACTGAATGACCCCAACACCCCCTTCTTTTGTTACCTTCACAGTAGAAAGGCTAGCTACTCCTTTTTCCAGGCTCCCTTGTGGTCAGAGAGAGCTAGAAGAGGCAGTTCTGGTCAGTGGGACAAAAGTCTGCTGGGAGCTCAAGAAGAGGCATTTTCTTTTTCTGAAAAAGCCACTGCAGTAGTTACCCTCTCCTTCACTTCTTTTTGCCTTAAATGCAGGTCTGAGGCATGAAGCAAGGGGTGAAGGTCAACATCACTAAGCTTCTGAAGTAGCCTCAGTGGCCCTCTACTTTGAGATGGAGCTTTATGGGGAAAAGCAAGCTCTCTGTTTACACCACTCCTAGTCAGATATACTGCTATTTGCAGCTGAAGGCACTCCTACCATTCCTGCAACTAAGATGGTCTGTGGGTAGAGTCAAGGATAAGGGGCCATGACCAGGCAAAACAGCAAGCAGGTTTCAGAACGTGCACCTTCAACAACTCTCTTATCCTCTCAATGGCCCTTTCAAGCTCAGGACGCATAGCTAAGTATACAGGGTGATGTTTCTCCTAAGTGTCAAGGCCTAAAAGTGTGTTTTTATTAGAAAAAATATGAGGACACCATCTGATAATGAACCCAAAACATGGTTTCTTTGAGATGCAACAACTTCAAAAGTTCCAAAAATAAAACAAACAAATCCTAATGTGAATTATAGAACCAAAGAGTAAATATAATGTGGAGTCCAAAGTGAGTGTGTGAAAGGCAGTACATCTAGGCAATGGGTATGTATGCATATAATGTCCTTTCTGTATCCCTTTTCTCTGGCAGAAACTTTAGAAGTTTACATGAAGATAGAAGGCAAATTTCTAAAAAAGCTAACAGCCAAAACATTACCAGCACAGTGGAGTTAAAAGGAAGAAATTTTCTGTTTTTGTTTGTTTGTTTGTTTGTTTGTTTGTTTAATTTTAGGAGAAAAGAACGGCATCTAGAATATCATGGATCTTGGCCAACTGAACAGCCGAAAAGATTATTCAAGCCTGCTCAGTATCACAGAAATCATGTAAAGGGGTGTCTCACAAGAAGAAAGATCTAATGACAAAAATGTATACAATTCGTTAGAAAAATAAGACAATATTCTATGCAGACTGTTGTTATAACAAACCCAACAACCTAGGAAACTGTTTCCCAAGGTATGAGAAAATAAGCCAATCATTTTTAATTATGGACAATTTACAAAATCATAAATAAATGGGGAAGAACCATGCGTCTTAAAGGAAAGAGTAGTAACAGCAAGGAAACATTAGAGACATTTTCTGCATATTCCCAAAGGGTGAGGGACACTATCCTTGGTGGTGCTTTTTTTGTGGATCTATTTCACTGTAGTGACCAAGGGCAAAACAGTGACTGTTATTTACCACTATTTGCTAGTATCTTGCACAGCACCTAGTAAATAGGTGCTGAAATGCTAGGGAAAAAAAAGGGGAAAAAAGAGAAGGAAAAGAGAAGAAAACAGGAAACTTCCTTCATGAACAAGATTTTCTTTACAAAGGACTTAGTTTTTCTCAGTCACAGAAGTACCATTTGGTATAAAATACACATAAGTTGCAAAACGATATTAAGGAAATAAACAGCACAGGAAACATTCTTATGAGGCAGGTTATAGATGAACGTGTTTTGAAGAACACTCTCAAATTTCATTCTCAATAACCTGATAGGTAATATGTATCATCATTTTCACTGAATAATTTTCAAATATTTGTTGTATAATAAATCTCTAGAACAAAGGGCAATCTGCTCTTGAAAGGGAAGACTGAATTACATTGAATGAGGTAACAAGCCTTTACCAAGGAAGCCTTTCCTTCCTTGTAAGGAACATTTCTCTCTTGGTTGCCTAATGTTTAAGAAATGTCTTCTGTTGGCCAATAATGAAAAACCTCTTTAGGAAACTCTCTGACAAGATTTAATCTGAAGTTATGTTCTTTAATGGGACAGTAAGAAAGCATCAGAGATTTATTGAGCACTTCTGCAACACTTTATGTTGACCATTCCAGGAAACTGTCCCAACAATCACCTTGAGACAGGGATTATTGGTATCTCTGTTTTATAGATGACCAAACAGACTCTGTGAGGTTAATTAATTAACTTCAGGTGAGTAAGCAATGGAGGTGAGACTGGCAGGGAATCTGGGAATCTGACAGCAGAGCTGACCCCTGATCACTGTCATGAATTGTAATTGTATCAATGGTAGTGACAGTGATAATAATAGTTGATGGTAATACTAACACAGGCATACCTCATTTTATTGTGTTTCCTTTTATTGTACTTCACAGACACTATGTGGTTTTTGGTTTTTTGTTTTTGCCAATTGAAAGACCATGGCAATCCTGTGTCAAACAGGTCTACTGGCACAATATTTTCCAACAACATTTTCTCACTTTGTGTCTCTGTGTCACACTTTGGTAAATTTTGCAGTATTTCAAACTTTCTTGTTGCTATTATTAAATTTGTCACGGTGATCTGTTGTCAGTGATCTTTGATGTTGCTATTGTAATTGTTGTGAGGTAACCAGACTGAGCCCATGTGCGGAGGCGAACTTCATCGATAAATGTGTGTGTTCTGCCTGCCCCACCGTGCTTCTCTCCCTCTCATTTCCTGAGACAAATGATATTAAAGTTGAGGCACTTAATCCCCCTACAATGGCCTCTAAGTATTCAGGTGAATGGAGAAGTCCATTGATGTGGAAAACTTCAGTGTTGTCCTACATTAAGATATTGCCACAGCCACCCCCACTTTTAGGAACCATCACCCCAATTAGTCAGCAGCCATCAACATTAAGGCAAGACCCTCCACCAGCAAAAGGTTACAACTTGCTGAATGCTCAGATGATGGTTAGCACCTTTTAGCAATAAAGCATTTTTTTTAAGTTTAATTATTTTGAGAGAGTGTGAGAGGGGGAGGAGCAAAGAGAGGGGAAGAGAGAATCCCAAGCAGTCTCTGTGTTCTCAGCAGGGAGCCCAACTTCGGGCTCAATCCTGTAAACTGTGAGATCATGACCCGAGCCAAGATCAAGAGTTGGGTGCTTAACCAACTGAGCCAGCCAGGCACCCCTAGCAATAAGGTATTTTTAATTAAGGTATGTACATTGTTTTTTTTAAGACCATGCTATAGCACACTTAATAGACAACAATATAGTGTAAACATAACTTTTACATTATTGGGAAACCAAAAAATTCATTTAACTCGCTTTCCTGGCAGTATTTGTTTCATTGTGGTGGTTCGGAACCGAACCCACAATATCTCTCAGGTATGCCTGTGATAATATACACGGTTGCTGGAAGAATTTCACACACATTTAGTCTTTGTAAGGTATACCAAGCCTCAGTTGTCCCTTGCCTGCCAAGAGCAAAAATACTTAGTTTTTAGGACCAAAGTATTAAATCACTGTATTTGGAAATTCTTTATCAAAAAAACAAAACAAAACAAAACAAAACTGTTTTCTCTCCCTTTGTACCTCAGTGCTAATGACCCTGGCAGGAAACATTTGTAGCATCTCCTCCAGGCCTCTCAAGATACTATCTAGACAGGACTAAACCTTTCTTTACTGCTCTTACTCTGAAATTGTTCTATGTCCGCAATTGTTACTCTGGCCCTAGTAGGTATTACACTTTTCAGTTTGGTGCCAGAGAGAAAATGAATAGCTACTCTTACTGTATTCTGAATGCATACTTAAGAGATATTATCTTAATTTTCTGATAGAAATTATATAGAAACAACAAAATAGATGTGTTCATTTTCTCAGCTTAAAGAAATTCTGGGAACTATTATCCGTTGCTGTGGTCCTAACTTTGTCTTCTTTTTCCTATTTGAAATATTAAAAAAAAGTACCTTTCGGGTTTCTAAAATTCTAGTTCACTGATTAGGGAATTGATTATTTAAAAATAGATCTTAACTTTAACATTTTATGTTGGTACAAACTCAGCCTCTACATGTTTATGGCACGTTACAGTAATATTAGAAACACATGATTGGCATCCCCGATTACTTCTGAACTGAAAGACAGGCATTAGTAAAAATGAAGGATAGGATATATGTGAGTTACATGAGTGGCAATCCATAAATGATAAATGCACATGACTACCAAACATACAAAAAATACTCATTTGCATTAATAAAACAATACCGCAAATTGAAACAATAATGGCACAAACACTGTTCAACTGTGAAATTGGTGAAGAAAAGGAACAGTTAACACTTAATGCTGGAGAGGGTATAATGAGGTCAACATATTGCTGCCGTGTAAACTGGCTCGACTAGAATAGAAAGCAACTCAATAGTATGCTTTATCAAGACACGAACATTTCCTTTACTCTCCAGTTTTTGTCTCATAGCGGACACACACACACACACAATTTATATTTTAAATTTGGAGCCAAATACCACTCCTTTGTTTCAAGACTTGAACTGTGCTCCAGAGAAACATTGGAACCTAGTGATGCCACTTTGCCTGGCCCCAGGATGTCCATGCTCAGATGAGGACATTCTATGCTCTAACATGTTCAAGGAAGGAAGAAAGGAAGGAGGGAAGGAGGGAGGATAGCACGAGGATTCAAAGTAACTTGGTAGCCAGCTGACCTTGAACAAGTAATATAACTTCTTGAAAACGAGACCATCCTTTTCACAGAATTACAACGATCAAATGTGATAATGTACATGAAAGTCCTTTGTAAACAATAAATTGATACACATGTTTTGAGATTTCAAAATTTTTACTTGTTCAGTTTTCCTCCTCAGTGTCCTTTGATGTCCCTCTCAAAGCACTATAGTATCCTATCACTTCCTCCAGTGGACACACCTGCTCTAACATCATTTGCATTCTTACTAAATTTACATAATTATACCACTGCATGGACATCCTATTGTACCCTCTGGGGTAAGGACAGCCCACCCCTACCCTGGCCAATATTGTTCCAACAGAGTAACATTATTAAAAATTTCTATTACACTTAAATTAACCAAGGCAGAAATACCATAGTCTTCAGGGAGAGACAAGAAAGCATTGGAGCCCTACATTCACGATAGATGTCTACTCGTTAGATAGAGGCATATCCCGCCTTACATAACCGTTCCTACCAAAGGGAAGCTTCGTGTGACATCTGACAAAAACTTGCTCCTAAAAGAGTGTGCTTAAATTTTTTATCAGAATGCCTTTATAAAAAATTGAAACAGAGTATTCTCCGAGTGGGGCAACAGTTTGCTAAACAGATTAGAATTTACAATTACCTTTCTAACCATCTTTTTAGAACTCTATGCTGTTTTATGCCTAAAATGCCAAGCAAGTGTTTGGCTTTGAAATTAGGGAAAGAAAAAATGAATTCTTCCTCAAGCCTGAGAAGCTCTTTCACTTTTACATGCCTTGGTGGTAATTCCCCACTAGTAAAAGCCTTTGTCCTTCAGGCGATGGAGAAAAATGTGCTAGAATGGCAATGGGTGCCTCATTTCTGGACTCATCATCAGCGCATGGTGTGAAAATGCCATTTGCTTTCCTTCCCAAGGTGAGTAGCCTGATGAGGTGATGAAAGCACCAGAATTACCAAGCCGGGAGCCCATGTGCTTCCTCTGCTGCACTGCAGATTCTTTCTGACCCAACTCCCCCGTCCTCAGTGACATTTAAGGACAGAAATTGCACTTTCCCTTTAACACAGACGCGGCTCTGTGCAAAGGACGGAGGAGGTGATCCACTGCTCTTAGAAACTAAATATTATGATTCTGTCAGTCTCAAATACTAAAATGTTTCAGTCCTGGATGCTTTAGAGAGAGGGGGCGGGGAGGAAATCTGTATTTTGGGTGGTGGGAGCCTGCTGTGAATACAGATGGAAATTTTATGGCTTGTTTAATGCTTGTCTATTTCAATAAAAAGAATAAATTCCGACAGCAGCACGATTTCATTCTATACTCCATGTGTTGCAGTATGGAAATAAAAGTAGCTCTCTATCCTGGAATCTTTTCTTTCTCTGTAGTGTTCAGTTTATTCCAACCCTGCATCTGAAATTTATTGATGAAGAAGAGCATGTTAGCTTAAAAGGAGGGAAAGAAAAATCTCTAGGGGTAACATGGAATGCTCAACTCTGTCTCTGTCACACACACACACACACACACACACACACACACACACACACGGAGAACAGAAATACTCTTTGGTTACGATAAGAAGCAAATGATGGAATGTCACCTTTGAGGCAATGATATATAGCCATGGAGAAGAAATAGATGCAAAGACTATTCTACTTGTTTTTATCACCCCACAGAAGCTAAAAGGACCAAAGTGAACCCTGTTTCTCTACAATTAAGGCATTATATTGAACTCTTCAGCTTCATCCATGGCATTTAGTGGGCATTCTTACTAAATTTCCATTAATTGGTTAACCCACCCTACAGAAGGGTGAATGTACTCCACAAAATTAAGGTATAATCTACAAATCATTGCTGGTTATTTTTACCAGAAGTGGAAATTGAACTGGAGACAAATTAAAATACAACAAGAAAACAAATTACTTAAAATCTTGTTTGACAGGCTGGAAAGAGATCTGCTCCTCTCTCAGTAAGAATTTAACACTTAAGATACACTTAAGATACTGTTTTAGAAGCAATATACAGAAACTCTACATCATCCTATGCACATGCCTCTGAATGCCTCCCTGGGGTGGGGGAAGCTCTTTAAAAGGAAAACACAATTTTAAAGATCCTTCTTTGACAGAGAAGCCTCTAAGAATTAACGTTAAGGTTCAACAATGGCGCTGGGAGTCCTAACACTGGCTGCTTCGGGTAGAGGAGGGACTCTGACTGGCAAATGGCACAAAGGAGCTCCCAGGGGTGATGAAATGCAATTCATCTTGTTGAGGGAATGAGATAAGCAACTGTGCATTTGTCAAAACTGATTAAATATATACTCAGGATCATTGCACTTGACTCAAGTAAATTACAACTGAGTTTAAAAAACTCTTCCCAGAAACATTATAAGACAATAAGATTCTGTGCGCACAGTTTCAGAATTTTCTGGACATAGAATTGTAAGGCAAATAAACAAAAAGAATGCCTTTTGCTGAGCATTTATGCAAAAGCTGAGGGCTTCCTGGTGCCACGTGTCCCTGCTTCAGTGCCATGCTGTACTGAGACATCACCATGAAGATTTTATTGTTATGAGATGAAAGAAAATATTGCTGAGAATGCAATTAAAAGCTCTACATTAAATTGCAAGTGCAAGCTAAAATTCTAGGCTAGGCATTCCTGCCATATTCCCTGTGATGACAGAAGGGACCTTGGGACTTCCCAGTCACATCTGAAGCAAATGTCCCAGCCGTGATCCACAGCGTAGAACAGTGGGTATAGGAAGGTCTCTAGAAAGAATGTGTGTGTGTGTGCCTCATTTTTTGATAACTGGATAGCGGACCTCAAAGACAGATACATCAAGACCCAATTATTCTGATATAAAAGGATTCCTTTCCATGGTCAAGTACCACCATGTATTTTACATCAACTCATCCAGGGAACTTCCCATGTAACATAACAACCTACTGAACTGAGCAATAGATCTATGGTTTATCTTTAAAAAACCAACAAACTGGATTGTTTTCTCTCAGCTGCTTTGACTCTCAATGAAGCTCAGTTCTTTCATGACATTAGATGTCTGTTTATTTCTACTAGAAGGAATAGCTGCAGATACTGAGATACGGTTGTCAGGTTCATGAAATTAAAAATACATAGAGATATTCAAACACACATGAACACAAACATATAAGAAGAATTAGAAAAAAATCATCTCATGAATTTTGGGGTGATGAAATTCCTTACTGGTAATTAGGGCTTTAATATTAAAGCAACATTTTTCATCAAAATACTATGTATGCTTGCCCAAAAGGGTTTTTACAAAAGGTCAACTGAGTGCATTTTAATATTTTTGCAGAAGTCTTTAAAATGAAACTTCAAACTGGAATTCTTTTTTCAATAAAAGTACATTTCAGAAAGGTTAAACCTAGTGCATGTTATTAGAATCAATTTGGCAAATTTTCAGTGCATTCTTATATCTCAAGTGTAATCAAGCTTATTTTTATTAATGAACATATTTGCAAGAAAAACCATCCTATTTTTTTTCAAGATATATTCTTTTTCATTTCTCTAAGCTTCTGAAATTTAAACATTTAAAGATGTTTTGTGGAAGAAATGAATTAAATTGTTCATGCAGTTTAACGCAGATGATTTTCTTCTATTTTTTTACTACTCTCCTTTTAAAATCACTGTAGGGGCACCTGGGTGGCTCAATTGGTTAAGTGTCTGACTCTTGGTTTCACCTCAGGTCATGATCTCATGGTTCATGAGTTCGGGCCCTGCACTGGGCTCCGTGCTGACAGTGTTGAGCCTGCTTGGGAGTCTCTCTGCCCCTGCCCTGCTTGCATTCACGTGCGCGTGCGCGCGCTCTCACTCTCTCTCTCTCAAAATAAATAAACTTAAAAGAATAAAAAAATAAAATCACTTTAAATCCATTGCTCACAAAATGGAAGAATACATTAAAACATGTCACTGTTTTAAAGGGTTTACTGTAAATATAACAAAAACTTGTAGGACAGGGGAGAGCAAGAACATAACATCACAGTTCTTATCATAAAGACCGTCATAATCTAAATCTGAGATGCCTTTCAACTAGCATTTCTAAATCCATCATACCCCATGACAATGGATGGCAGCCTAGACAGAAGGCAATGACTTCCACATTTCTCAAAGCCATTCACTATTTATTCTCCAGGCTCATCGTGTATCAGCTCAGTGGGGTTCTGTTCTTTCAGGTGCAAGTGCAGAACTTCATACTGGAAACCCAAGTTAAAAGTCAGCCTAAGATACTATTTTTGTAAAGCAAAAATGTTATTAAGAGTTAACAGGAATAAGGGAAAGCAGGAGGAGAAGATATCTTAGACAAATGCAAGCCAATCCCTCCTCATTCCTTTCTTAACACAAAGTATAACTAGCCTCTCAGATGCTTGCATTTGACAGCCCCTTCATCTTGCTGGGCTCCTCCCTCTCTCTTGCGCCCACATTAAGCCATCCTGTCTGACAAGTTCTACTTGTTTCTGCAAGTTTTCTAACTATGCTCCGTGCCTTCTGCTCACACTTCTCAGTCTTCAGGGCCAGGGTCAATGTCCACCTGTCTCTACTCTCTGGCCCCTCACATGGCCTCCATCTCACTTTATAGACATTCCATATTAACTGGAAGACTATCTTAATTCTTTTCAACTTGTCCGTCTCCCTTACTACACTACTAGTTCTCAAAGGACTAGGAGCATGTCTTACTATTCTTTGTATTTCTAAGGTATATAAATATTTATTGAACTGAAGTGTTATTGAATCAAAACAATATGTGTGTTTCATATGCACTGCACTACAAAAATATTTTAGAATTTTGTTACTTTTACATCCTTATTATTAGCCAAATTATTGGCAAACTCATTTGGCTCATTTTTTTGTCCAAATAGTTCTACATACTTTAGTGTCTAAGGATTCAGTCCATAAAAGTCTCTAAGAAGCCAGCTGCTTACCTAGTAAATTGGTTAGTCTGAAATATAAAAAATCAACCTTTGATAAAGCTTAACACATTACATTATTTGTTCCTCTCTAGTATCCAGCTGATACTGAACTATTTCCATCTGTTCTAGTGAATTCTAGTGAATACTTTTAGGTTTAAAGAAGAAAGCGGAAACAAGAATAGGAGGGCAGAAGCCAAGAAAAAAAGAGAGAAAGGACAATGTGTGTATGTTTGGTACTTAATAATTACTTAGAAAATAATTTTTGAGTCTGAGGGATAAAGTAATGGGAGATAGGAGAGTGGAAAATACAGAAGATAAGGCATTTTCCGGAGGGGACAGAGCTTTTGTATCTTTATAAAACTGTACTTAAATGCTGTTTATAAACGTTCCAATGTATTCACAGATCAGTCAAATGTATATGTTTCAATGCCAACAGAGAGCCAAAGCTAAAAGTGAAAGAGGAAGGATAAATCCACATGCAAAACAGAAACAAAGTTCCTATGAAAAGGGAGTATACAGGTGCTCAATTGTCTTCTCCCTAAAATGACTGTGACCTTGGCCTCTTTTACAAATAGTGGCAACAGCCGAGGCTGAGCTGTGTCATACAGTATGACATGGACAATTTACATACAGAAGACTGTCAATTCGGGGTAGCAAATGATGGCTAAAGGGGGAATAAAGGGGTCTTGCAACCATATCTTATGAGGACTGGCTGAAGAAATAGGGAGCATTTAACTTGGAGAGAAGACACTGGCACCAGAACATCACTATCTTCATCTGTATAAATAACTGGCATATGGGGGGACATGGTAGGGTGTGAGATTTAGTCTCAAAATAAGAGAGCATATTCTAACAATTAGAAGTGTCCAGAAATGGGGGTGGACTATGTTTAGAGGTAGGACATTTCCAGCACCAGGCGATTCATAAGCAGACTGACAAGCAATTCATAAAGCCATCTTCAAGGACAGGCAGGTTCTGCAGAGGCCCTGGGTCCGTGACCTCCAAGGTCCCTTCCACCTCGAAGACTGCACGACTTGGAGACACTCTGTGGGAATTTTCCACACCGCTCTGCCCTTCAATGTATCTGTCCTTTACATAAGTCCTATAGGTTCAAATTCAGACTTCCACAGGAGCTCTCCTTTTCACTGAATCATATGTTTAAATCTGCGATCCATAAAAGTCATAACTAACACATTAAATATGATTTGAGTGATTGGTATGAAAATGGAGGAGTGACAAACAATTTGAAGTCATATGTTTATCTCAATCATGTAAATTTGAGCAAAAGGTGATTTTCTTGCACTTAAAACATTTTACTTATGTAGCTTTGTAGTGGCCTACATCAAAATGTTTTCTAATAAAACAGTGGCAGTTTCCCTCTGACTAAGGGAAAACTACCTGAGAATGAAACTGGAAAGTAGTAAAGTTCTTTACTGTGTCCAGTCCCCCACTGCCTGGTGAAAGGAGCGTGCAGGCCAGGAGCCTCTCCAGGGGAGAAACGGGGTGAAGGTCACAGTATCCTTCCCTTGTTTCAGGTGGCATGGGGGGAGGAGACAGCTTTGGCAAGTCCAGGTTGGGAATAATAAAAATGAGGTGATTGTGCTAGAGCGTTTTATCACCTTGCCTATATTTTTACTCCTTTTGCCCTGAGCCATTTTCCAGAAAACTAAAGCGTATATAAAACAAGCAAACAAAAAACCCCCTGTATGTACTGTATAATCGAAATTTGTGTGGGGTCAAAAATAAAGTTAAGCAAAAGATACCAAAAAAAAAAAAAAAAAAACCCAAAAAACCAAAAACCTTAAGAAGTAAAACACGTGATCCAGGAGTTAAAGAGCCAATGAAATAAAAGTAAGGCAAAAGACGGGTGCCTGGGTGGCGTAGTCAGTTAAGCATCCGGCTCTTGACTTCCGCTCAGGTTATGATTTTGTGTTCAGGAGTCTGAGCTCACATTGGACTCTAAGCTGAGGGCATGAAACTTGATTGGGATCCTATCTCTCTCTGCCCCTCCCCAGCTTGCTCTCTATCTCTCTCTAAAAATAAATTTAAAAATAAACTTAAAAAAAAAAGTAAAGCAAAAGCCAACTGGGTCCTAGATGAGACCCTATATAATGAAAGCAGGAGTCATTGCCCAAAGCTAGATTTTAAGTACTTCCCTGTATGTGTGATGGCATGGCACACACAATGGTCCACTGTGCTAGTATGCTCAGTAGATAACAGAAAATTTAGGAAAAAGTAATGCCCACTGATGACATAGGAAATTAAAAAACAGGTAAAAGACTCCTAGAGGAGAAGGAGTGACATCATAATCAGAGATGGAAGGCAAGCCTCTCAAAGTTACCAAAGCTGAGAGAGTTTTAGAAGCAGGTAGTACAAAGGACCTTTCCCTTGCACTACCATTTGCCCTTGCCCCACCACATTCCACCAAATCTAATACACCCTTGGGTTTGTCTCAGTTTCATCACGGGGAGCCCCACATCCTAGGAACCCCCCCAGCTGTGGACAAAGAAGGCTGGCTGGTCACACCAACCCCAGCTGCATAAGGCAGAACCTCTCCTCTTGCCAGTTGAGAGCCACAGGCCTCAATAATCTCTGATGAACTAATAAAGGCTGGAGAAAGAGCACAGAGCCCTGGGCAGAGAGCTGTCATTATTGGTTGACAGGACAGAGCCAAGGGGGCCTAGAAGAAGACACCCCAGGAATCAGTGGTAACTCTGCTCCAAGGAACTTGCAGTCCAGTAAAGTGTGCGAAGGAACCACTGGAGTCCCTCCACACAACTGTATCAGGGTCCTCGACATAACACGGACAAGGAAAGAGCAGCTGAAGCTGCAAACTTAGAGGCTATGCCAAGATCCAAAATCAAGATTTGTGACTTTTTTCATCTAGGTATCTTCATACACAAGGACTATCCTCCACATAAAGTTCCTCAGAGATGCAAATAAAGTTGTAACAGTTAAGAGGAGAGACAGGACTTCCAGACGGAACAGAATGGGAGAGGGAGGCACTGCAGGCAGCATGAAGGACCCCCCAACCCCCATAGTGGGGGAGCGGAAATGTACGCTCTGGGAAAGGAAAGGTAGTCAGTCCCTCGACTAGAACTAAGTAAGGCCAACGAGTGTACGTGTGGAAAATGAGGTTGTACGTGTGGCGTTGGCTTCAGAATGAAGGACCTAGAATGCTGTGCTAAAGAGTCACTAACATAAGGAAAGCAGAAAGTGAGAACCCTTCAGTGTGGATAAAGATGAAGCCCTTGTTGTCCTTTGTGCCATTTTTCAAGGTAACAAAAGTTGAAATGAACTAAACATACAAAAACAAGACAGGGGAACCTGGGTGGCTCAGTCGGTTCAGCGTCTGACTTCTGCTCAGGTCATGATCTCACAGTTCGTGGGTTCGAGCCCTGCACTGGGCTCTGTGCTGACAGCTCAGAGCCTGGACCCTGTTTCAGATTCTGTGTCTCCCTCTCTCTCTGTCCCCTCCCCTGTTCACTCTCTGTCTCTGTCGCAAGAATAAATAAACATTAAAAAAAATTAAAAAAAAAAACCAAGACATTAGTTTGGTACATTTTGGTACACCCATAAAGTCGAATACCATAGATCCATTAAAAACCTTACAAAAATGTATTTACTGACACAAACATAATGCTCATATTATATTGTTCAGTAGGAAAAAATCAGGTTACAAAACAGGAGGTGCCACCATTATCTCCATTAATTTGGGGTGGGGGGAGAAAGAAAAGGGAAGAGAAGGGAAGGAAAAAAAACAGAAGAGGGAAGAAGAAACTAAGTATATACATGCAAGAAAAATATTGGAAAAACGTATTTCAAGATGATAGCAATAATGCTTTCTCTGGGTGACCTTAGCCTCCCTGTGTTGAAGGCTGTGTCTACAATGTACATCAATTATTCACATGGTGAGAAAGAGGAAGGTAAGAGAACTGACAGAATGTCCCAGAACATTATAGGTAATCAAGCAGGGAGTAAAGGTGGCAAACAGGTAATAAATGCTGTCAAAGGCTCTGAAAGAAGTCTTTGATTGGACAGTAACATTTAGCAAGAAAATCCATCTGCCCAAGGTTAGTCTATTTCTCTGTAATTGTCCCTGAGAAACACATATCAGAGACAGCCTCAAAAGCCCTCTTAGGAGAGTCACCGAAACTGATCTTTTGCTGACTAGCTTCCTCCGAGTGGGTTTCACTCTGGGAGTCAAGGAGCAGCTGCCCGAGGGAGACCTTTAAATGCAAAGGTGAACCCATTAAGGCCTACCCAGGGAAAAAGGACTGGCTTCTTACTCAGTTTAGAAAATCTATCGAGGCACCTGCAACTGGACGTTGGGTGCTGCTGCGGAATAAGCTGGGGCTGTGCGGAGTGATCCTGGGAAAGCCACTGCACCTGCACAAAAGCCAAGAGTCCCTATACCCCACACCACGCACAGTGCTCTCTCCAGAAACCACATTTCTTTCTACAGAAATTAATAAAAATTGGCTCTGGGCTTAACTGCCTTATTTAGAATATATATAATACACATTTGGAATACATCTCAAATCTAAACACACATATGTACATGTATATGTAATTATTAATATTACACTTTATATAAATGTATATTTTTCTCCACATATACACATACATGTTTTTCATGTATTTTTTACCCTGCTTGGAATTACCTTCAGTGAATTCACTTCCTTCTTTTAACTCACAACTCTCACTGAATACACTTAGCATAACATAAACTCATTTCTTCCAAGTGGATGAGGGCAAGAGGAAAGGAGTGGGGAGGTGGGAGGAATGAATATCGGCTGAATCTCTGACTTGTGCCAGGCACTTCATGTTCAATTTAATTTTGTCTTCATAACATCTCTTTGCAATAGGTGTTATTGGGGATGAGGGCATAGATGCTCAGAGAGGTTAAGTAACCAACTGAAGACTACACAGCAAAGAAAGGGTGGTGAGGAAGCTCAAACCCAAACCTACATGACTCCACAGCTCACACCCAAGCCCACTCCTCATTCCACGCAGCCTCCAAAAATCAATCTCCCATTATTTCAGAGATCCTCAGCAGCACTTAAAAAAAAAAAGGCTGGATTAGGCTCTATGTGCAGATACAGAACAGATCGCATTAATAATTTAGGTTCTGCTAGAGCTGCAAAGCAGCTCTAGGAAAGCAGGTCAAAGCCGAGAATGCCAAATGCACCTAAGCACACTCTCCCTTCCTGACACTGCAAACAAAACCCTAACTAATCCACCAGAAAACAAAAAGATAATGCCTATCAGATGCCAAATGGATGGCTATGTAATTATTTTAATCTGATCCCATAGAAAATCCACTGAAACATGTTATGTAAAATCAAGTTACAACCAGCCAGTGGAGACAAGGCTCTCTAGTGGAGAGCTAGGACAAAGCCCAGGAACCGGATCCACGCACAGTGGAATGGGAGGAAGTCAGGCTGCCGTAACCACGCTGAACAGCTGTGGAAAAACCAAGCCCAGGGTTTATGTTAACACAGCAAACAGGAAAAACACCTATTTTAATGTATTCATGGTCACCCTCAAACACCCAATTTCAGCTAAGATGAGGCGCAGTCAAAACCTTTTGAAGTGAATTACAGACAGGAACTGGGGAGGATTACCAGGATGGCTAATTCTACACTAATGAAGATAAATGAATGAGCGAGTTTCATATGCTTGGGTCACCGGTATTAATATATTAATTCTATTTGAAGTAATTGTGGTTAGAATAAATGTCCACAACAAAACCATTTATTTTTAGGTGGCAATGACTCCAGCTGAAGAGGAAGAGTAAAGCAGGGATCCTTAACAATGGCCATTCTTCAAAGGAAAAAAAAATTAATTGCATTCAGCATTTTTCAACATCAGTACGGTTATCTTCTTACTTTGAAGCAGGCAAATATATTTTGAGTGTTGACAGAGCTAAGTAAATACACTCATTATGTTATTGAATCAGGTAGCAGTGTCCCAACCATTGCACAGAGGGACAGCAGGTCCTTACAGAAGAAGGGGGAGCAGTGGCCTGTGTGGGGATTTGGTGACCTCAGAGCCTTCCAGCCCATCCTCTCTCATTCACCCCTAACCAGCCAGGTAGTAGGAATGTGGCTGGGAATTATGAGATCGGGCATTTGGGGGATTTACTGATAGAAAACAAAATGCACTGCTCAAGATAATGGTTTTGACAAACATTGCTTCTGTAAGCAATGGTAAATCCACAGTACCAAGGTCAATCATGATTCTTTTCCTGATTCAAAATTGCTCTGTGCTTTGCAGTAATACTTAACGTCGCCATGTAACATTTGAAGATAAAAACACAGGGTTTAAGTCACGCATCATTATTTAAAAAGCACTTCTTATCTAGTATTTGTCACATAAAACAAATGAACAATAACATTAGTAATGAGAAGCATAAAAATGATTTAATAACCGATTAGAAAATAATAAAAAATAAAAGTAAAAGCTTTCTCCAAACGCAAGAATCTTACATGAGCGGTGAAAAACCTATAGGCAGAATAGTGAAAGAAGGGAAAGAGCTTAGTCTGAAGGCCATGAGTTCAAATTCTGCCTCTGTCCGGTGGTCACTGTGACTGTTAAAGTCAATGTCTGAGCCTCAATCTGCTCATGGGCAAAAGGAGAAGAAAGCCATGTAACTCAGAGACTCACATAAGTGTGAAGAGAGAGAACAGCCTTTCACACCTGCCAATTATTTTATTATAAACAAAGCCTAACTTTGCTAGCAGAGCTCCTACGGATTCAAAGTGAAGTGTGCTAGAAAGCCTAAAATCATCTGTCCTAAATAATCAAGTTGTTTTGTTTTTTTTTTGAGATTCCAATTTTTGCCAACTCCCTTCCCCAAATTAAAGCTTTTTACTCATAGTTCTTACCATCAAGGAAAAGAAAAAAAAATCACTTCATAAGGACTAAGAGGTCCCTTCTATCCTGGCAAAGAACCTGGCAGCACCTATGGTGACTCAATTCTAACATTTGTTGGTGTCGTCGGCTAAAGGGTTTTTTTTTTTTTTTTTTAATGTTGGTGCTAATTTCTTACCATTCTACAAATTGTTTTTTTAATTTCTAATTTAGGCTCTGAAAATTAGTCTGTTTTGAGGCCGAGTTCTTCAAAATCAGCTTAACAGTTTTCTCATAAAAATGGTAAGCATGAAGCACAAGGCATTGGGAATATACTCATTTCAAACATCAAGAAATCAGCCAACACAAAATGGTTTCACTATTTGTGTTCACAAATGCCAACAGTTTGGAAATAAACTGCACTCACACTTATTTTACCATTAATATAATTATGGTCCTGTTGAGGCAGGATGCATTTCAGGTAACTGTACGATGTGAAAGTTAAATTATTTATTACACCCAGCATTATTACCCTCCTGCTGTCCATGCCCCAACGTGTATTTTTCTTTTGGGAGGAAGAAATCAATCACAAGAAGGATTTTGTGAGGCATTTTCTAGGTGTGGAAACCCTTGCATGGTGGCATCTCATGGTCCAGGAAAGATTCACCTCACAGATCCCAGTCTCCAGTGAAAATGGCTCTCAGTGGGGACTTGGAAACAATCATGACTGACAGGGACTGAGGGGGGAGAAGTGGCGGACTAAGCATGGGCTGGGAATCAGACTCACCTGGGGGGAAATTCCAGCCTTACACTTACTAATTATGCAACCCTGGGCTTGCTGAAATGTTCAAGAGTATGCCTCCCCTAATCCAGAGAAGTAGGATAATAGCCCCCATTCGTGAGACCTGAATACAATAATCTTCTTAAAGCACTCAGCAGAGCGCCTGGCCCACCACAGTTCCTCAGTGAGTTACAGCTCAATAAAAGAAAGAAAAGGTAAATTCTTCTCCATATACTTTTGCTGATAGGCATCTCTCTGTACTGCCCTTCTTTGAAAAGAAAACTCACTTAGAGTCTGTAACAAAAGTGTCTAATGAGAGATGTCCACATTTCAGGTTCTGTTTTTCTTTTTGGTGTAAGGTGAATAGGGCTGTTTACACACCGATAATTCTTAGTGGCAGTTGCTGACGTGGTTCAATTTGGTCCGGGCAGGGTGGCTTGCTTTGTCTGACTAAAAACTGTTTGGCTTCAAGGGTGGCAGTCTGAGAAGAAGAGAAGGGGGTGTGCTGGCAAGGAAGACAGTCCACAGGCCACTGTGGGTTCTGAAACCAGGTACAGATGGTGACATCTCCCTATTGACCAGATCATCCACTCTCCCCTAGGTCCCCAGCTACCCTGAAACCATCCGACACCTCTTTGGTGGCCACATTACCTAGAGGGGGTGGAAAGCCGGTTGGTAATGAAGTGCATATACTTTATGGACATATTTATAGGTAATGTTTTTGTTTCAATAAATATATATTATATATATAATTATATTACATATAATATATAATATATATAATAAGTATATCCAGTGAAGATTGCTTCCATTCAGCCCTAAATACTCTTCCCCCAAGTATTTTAACATCTATGCCCAAATCTGCAAAATAAAGTTGGTTTGTTAAAAGAATTATTTGATACTTCTTCTATCTATACATATGATTCTTAAGCTTTCTTTACTATCTACCTTGGCTATCATTTAACTCCTGAGAGAAACTATTAATAATAGTGTTAATGAATGGAAGGTGTAACATGTGAGTCTTTTGAAATATTTCTCAAAATGACAGATTTAATTCCCCAAGGACTACAAAAAAGTTTGCAAAGACCTGAACTGCAGGACTCAAATGACTTTTTTGAGTATACCAGTTTATCAGTAAAATTTCATTCATCAAATAATCTTCTGAGGGATTGCTAGGTATAAAAGTTCTTGTTTTCTCAGCTCCTCTGCTCTGTTCTTGACTATGGTCACTTGGTTACATTTGAGAGCCCATATGATAAGGAAACTTTAGCTAACTGCTCCCTTTATGTCAGACCCCTGGCAAAATGCCTTTATAGTATTTTCACTCCTTACAATATGTATGCAAGGAAAGGGTTAATATCCCCATCGGACCAATCTGGAAACTGAGACCCAGAGAAATTTAGTTCAAGGCCACATAGCTAATCAGTGGCAGCTGCGATATGAATTCTTATCTAGGCCCAAAGCCCTCTCTTTCCATCACCATGGATTGTAATACTTAGCCCCTTCCCCACAACTTTCTCCTTATTGCTTGCCTGCTTTATTAATGTTTTTGATCCTCTACTAAACACAATTTACCACATTTTCATACCTTCTTCAATTGCATAGACTCTTAGAAAACTGTACTTCGTGAGGATAGAATAATGCTATTCCTAGTACTGAAACTACAAAGCTTTCAGGGATACCTACATGTAGATTATAAATGTTTCAGTATCACTGGGTTCCAGTCATTAGAAAATCTTCGGCTTCCAACACTCTCCAGCTAAGTTATCTGTCCCTATGCTTTTCCACACAGTCCATATACCCTTCCTCTCCTATGGTGATGGTACTGGTTGGCTTTTGTTCTGCCAAACCTGGCAGATAAAAACATTAGTCTCTATCCATTCTAATGGGCTTCATATAAATTCAAACAGAACTGATGATACGATCCTAACTTGTAGAAGGTCACCTATGGTTTACTGCAACCAACTAAATCTAAATTGAAACCTATACATTTTATAGGCAGCTCCTATATTTGACAGGGACGGGTCATTCCTTCTCATGATGCCACTTTGGGTCCAGGACAGCATAATCCTGAACGAAGGGGATAATCACCAGAAAAACCTGAACCATATGTAGAAGATCCAGGCGCCATTTCCATTGCTTTGGAATGAACTTTTTTAACTTACTTTTAACTTACACAAACAAGAAACAGTCTGAGTAAAAACACAGCAGATTCCTTGTTTTCAAATGTTATCTTTCTATACAAGTATTTCTTTAGATTACTATTTGGAGTATACAGCTGACAGTGTAACATTGTATTTAGACATCATCCTTCAACATTTAACCTATTCGTCAATCAACAGATAGCTTACAATTCTACTTTGTTTCAGTGACTGGATTCCTCTTAAAAGTTATTTTAAATGTGCACTAATTTAAACGTACACTAATTTAAGTGTTACGATTTAGACAATATTTAGATTTTGCAGTGAATGATAAATAATTTATAAAAATTCAATTATTAAATTATTTAATTTTTAACATTCCAACAGTGACCATTCTTCTCTTGACATAAGAATTCACCATAGATATCTATTAGTAAGAACCTCCCTTAAAAAAAAAAAAAAACCTATCCTCTAGAGGTTCTGATGGCCCAAGAAGGGGAGCCACACAGACCTTGATTCCAAGACCAGTTATTTTTGGACTGAGGCAAGTTACATAGTTACATAACAAACTTAAACTTAGGCTAAAGCGTCTGTCCATGTCGATAACACTATGGCATAGTGTTAACATAAACCAGTGCTAACCCAGCAACAAAAAATATCTATTTTTCTCTCTGGTCCTTCACCCTACCTGCATCAAGTAGTACAAGCAGCATATCAAAGAGCAGGTAGATGGGCCCACAGGTCCCATCCTTTACATGCCAGTCTCCAGCACAATAATCGGCACAATGTAGCTGCACAGTACATTTTTATTAAATGGATACCAATTAAATGTAATAGGATTACTATATTTTTTCTAATAATATAACTACCAAAAAGTACAAAGCACTGTCAAATCCTCTTGTTCCTCAAGCTTACATATTGAAAACATTTTTCCATATTGAGATTCAATAAAGCGTGCGCGCGTGCACACACACACACACACACACACACACAATAATATGTCATCTTACCAAAGGCAAATTAAGAGACAGAAAAGACCATGAGCCTGAAGAATGAAGAAACACTTCAATAGCTACAGTATATTGGTGACAGTACTAACAAAATTTTAAATAACATGTTCAGACATTAATAAATGTATAATTTATACCTAACATGATCTTGTACTCATTATAATGGTAATTCATCAAGGTCAAGAAAGTGTTAAGTTTTTTTTTTTTAGCAAACATATGACTTTGAGAATAAAAAATGTTATCATGATAGTAACAGAGAGCACAGAGAATCAATCAGCAGACCAGTTTTATTTAATTGCTTCCCTATCCCTAAATACAATGGCACATCAAAGGACAAAGGTTTACAACTTTTCTTTTTTATTAAAGAAATTCTTTTTTAATGTTTATTTTTGAGAGAGAGAGAGAGAGAGAGAGAGAGAGAGAGACAGCATGCAAGCAGGGGGAGGGGCAGAGAGAGGGAGACACAGAATCCAAAGCAGGATCCAGGCTCTGAGCTGTCAGCACAGAGCCCAACGTGAGGCTGAACTCACGAACCACAAGATCATGACCTGAGCTGAAGTGGGATGCTTCACTAACCATCACCCCGGTTTATAACTTTTCTACTGAGCTAAGCCTTATTCCATCCATCCTCTTGCAACAGAGGAAAAGTGGAGACAGGACAGCTGCTGTGCTCCTAGGGAGCTTACCTGCCGGCTTCAGTCAGATAACTTGCTGGCACAACCCCTAAAGGTTCAGGTTGGAAACAGTCCGCTCATTCTTCTGTTCACTATGAACATCAATAAAAACAGCAACAACTACCACTATATGGCTCTTCTTTTGTGCCAAGCACCATTCTAATATTCATTCATTCATTCATTGAAATCTCATTACAGCCCTGTGACTAAAGCACAGGACTAATAATATAATAATAATTCTATTATATTCATTTTGCATGTAAAAAGACTGGGGCACTGGCAGGTTAAATAACTTCCCAAGGTCACAGCAGCTAAGAGTGTTAGTACCTGAACTCAGACAATCTTACATATAGGCCATACTCTTAATCATTGCATGGTACTGCCTCTCATCCATCCACCTCCTCCCTCCCTCCCATCCACTTCCTACCCTGCAAGCACCAGTTTGGTAGTAGAAGATTGTGACACCACCTCTGCCCTCAAGGAGCTTATAGTCTCCTGGGTGAGACACATGGAGCTTATAATTATACTGCAGAGCAGAAAGGATGCTGAGAGAGAAACGAGGCTCCCTGGAGATCTGGAGTCTATGTTCTCAGCAGAACAGGATGCAGAGTGGGTTCCCTTTATCTGATACCGGTACCCTCACAAGTCCAGTCACTATAGTACAAAACCTCCCCTGCCTGGTATCTTCCATCATGGGTGCCATAGGTACATCGGGAGCTAGGCATGGAGAAGGCCTATAAATGTCAGGAAGCATCAAGCTTCTATAGCAATAGATAACACTCAATAATTTATCTCTCTTGAAATTTATTCTCAAATCTTTAAGCTGCTTTAATCCTAAATGAGACTGGTAGATTTTTATGACAATAAACCTAGTGGTTAAATATGGATTCCAAAGTCCTATGATCCAAGTTTAAGTGTAGACCCAACACTTAGAAGCTGCATGACCTCAGGCAAGTTATTTGTTCTCTTTAAGTCTATGTTTTAGCTATAAAAAAAATGGGGATGAAAATAATACCTGTCTCATACAGAAGTTGTGAGAAAAATAGTAGAATAATCCATGGAATCACCCTGCACATTGCCTGGTATACAGTGAGCACCTAAGACATTGTTATGTTATTATAGCAACATGTCTTTGAGGAGTTGAAATCCTGGTGTTGGCAATTTTCCATTTATTTTCAAAAATTAAAAAAATAAATTCTTCTGGTAAAACATTAAAATCTATTGCAGAGGGTAAGAAAAACAGACACACTGCCATAGTGCACTGGGTTACTTAGCGATATAAAGCTTGTTATTTAAGGCTCCCAATGTCTAGGAAATAGCTGATCACTTAGAAGGTTCTTTGAATCAAATCCATTTTGATATGTAGCTGTGAAAATATTAACTACATATGCTGTTCCGTGTTGTAGGTAAAAGAACAAGTTGGACAGCTAGACTTTCCACACTGGAGTCTTAGATCTGCCACTAAATACTATGGGAATGCTTAATGGGTTCCTGCCTCAGTTTCCTCATTTGCAAATGGGGATAATAAATACTTTCTTTGTAGGGTAGTTATAAAGATTAAATGAGCCTCTACCTACAAAGCAATTTAAAACCCTACCTGATACATTTTAGGTGGTCAATAAATGCCCTGGAATAAAAGACATGAATCCAGGAAATTTAATTATTCATCTTCCGCTTCAAGCCAGGAACTTGGCAGTTACCCTAGAATCCGATCTCTCCCTCTCACATCCTACACCCAGTCCATTGCCAAATTCTGTTGAGTCTTCCCCTAAATATCTCTTGCATGCAACACCCCCTCTCCACTGTCATAGTCTCTGCCCTGGTTCAGACCCTCAGCATCTCTCATTCCTGAATCACCACCAGTGCTTCCGGAAGGCTCTCCCGGCTGCTATCTGCAGCATGGATGCCTGAGTGATGGTTCTAAACCATAAAGCCATTCAGTTACTCTTCCTACTGCCTCCATTTAAGTCGATTCAAGTCCCGCTCTCCTTGGAGAAGGTAATTTCCCACCCTGTGAGATGGGATACAAAGGTCTTCATGATCTGGCTTCTGACCACTTTCCAAGCCATACACTCATATCCCTTTTGCTCCTTATTTATGTTTGCTTTTCACACATGAATGTTCCCTCTTATTTCCACCACACTGGGCATGGGATTCCTGTCCTTTTGCCTGCCTGTCTTGCTCACTCCTCCGCCAAGGCTCAGCTTCACCGAGAACCTTCTCTGAGCCCATTTGAGTTGAACTGCAGTCTTACAGTGGGCTCCTGTGGCTCCCTTTACATGTGTTATGAAGGGTGATTAGTGATCTCCTCTCTCTGCAGGGAGTCACTGTACTGTTGCCACTCTGCCTCCTGTAGCTTTGTCTCCAACACTGAATGCAATGCCTGATCCACAGAAGTCACTCAGTAAATGTTTGCTGAATGAATACGTGAATGCAAAAATGAAGCAATAAATATTCATTCCTGCTCTGCCACTGAATAGCTGCATGAGTCTGTTGTCAACAATCAGAAAAGATATTAATCATAAAATTGACTGTTCCTTTATCCCAGTATACCCTGTGTCAGCAATGCATATAAATGTTTCCTTTTTTAGTATACATATCCTTAGATCACCTCAAAGTGGTTTTTTTTTTTTTGATAGGACATAATAAATATATACAAGCATACTTGTGAACATTTAAAAAATTACTGAATAAATTAATGTTATTTCTCCTAATAGCCCTCATTATTGAAATGTACCTTATAGTTAACATGGAAAGAAAGCAAAATATCCAGGTAATGTGGCACCAGAGGCCAGAGGCAACAAGGGAAGTGTGGCCCTGAGAGCATTTGTGACTTCTAGTCCTCATGAACTCATGGTAGCTTGGGTTATCCATTGACCACCACCCGTGGGCCAGGACCTTGCTCGGTGCAGGGAATATAAAGAGTTCCTCTCTGCAACTTTCTCAGTCAGAGCATGGATCCAATATTGTCCCTCCCAAAGGCACTCTGTCTACCTTTGGCACGCCACCCCACTCACTGCCAGCATTAGCGGCCCATTGGGAGAAGAGGAGAGTGAAGGCGAAAATCTATCAGGGAAGAGTGATGGGACAGTGTGTGTAAAGGAGATGGGTAAATGCAGTAGAAAGACACCTTCTAAACAAAATACTCAGGGAAAGTTGCTTTTTGTTTGCTTCAAGTCAGAAAAATTGGGATAAAAAGATTAAAGGTTTGTCCATCTTAAATGCATTTCCTTTTAGCAAATAGAAAGATTTTTCCTTTCTTTGACACGAATGTTGCTATGGCAAGATAAAACACACCATTATTAAAATTCAAGTAATTATAAATTCCAAAAGTTTCCTATGTTTTTTGATTGGTAACCACTTATTCATGGTTATCAATATGCATAGCAGACCAAATGTGCAATCATGGATTTTTTAAGCACTGATGAAATGTGAATAGAATGTTAATTTTATATACGCATTCTGATTTGATCATAATACTTAGTAATATCTCATACTGTATGAGGTTATGTCATATATATATCAGGAAAAGTTCATCCTGGGCTTGTTTAAACTTCAATTACAGGGGTACCATGAATCAAATTCCTTTACAAAATAGATACTCTTCACGTGTATCTAAAGCTTTTCTATTTTGTGACTTTATGAAATTACTATTACTTTTATGTAATTAAAAGATCCTAGAGGATATTTCTACATAAAAGTAAGAGCAATGAACCCCATAATAACCCACAAAGTACATAAGAGAAGCTTTTCCAATTGCTATGGGGCCTATAACGTGGAGCAAAGTAACCCAAAAGCCTTCATCAGGATCTTAGGAAAAGGTAGGAAAAAGACACTCCAAGTAAAAACAATTCACTTTGTAGAGAATAAGTGGTATATATACTATATGACTGAAAAAGAATCTAGATTATGTCTTGAAAGTAATCTAATGCTGACTTTGTACTTTGAAAGCAGTCCCTAAAATCCTTGGACTGTGAATGTTAAATCTGAAATGCATGTATACTGGTTTTAGTGTGTCGTGAATTAACTAGTACAATGGCAATGAAAGTGTTATCCACAGGCCACTTTCTGGATCAACTCTGTGACTGTCCTGAGAAAAAACATTTAAATCTGCTTGCACATTGACATAGCGATATTGATATTTCTCCATGTTCCCTCCTGGTTGCTAAGAGATTTACATTGGACAGACTCTGTTGTACTCATAACAAAGCACTTTGGTCCACAAAGCATTTGCTTCAGCTCAGTGAGCCCAGAAGCTCCCTTTGCCTCACGCCTTCCCTATTTTGCTTCCAAGTCAAACAGGGGCCCAGGCCCCAAGGCAGCAGGCCTGTCATCACTACAGGAAACTGCGGTGCATAAGCCTGGCTCGGCTATCAAGTCTTATACAGAGTATTAACAGCAACGATGTGATTGTATCTTTATACAAATATATGTACCTTCTTTCCTCATGTTTCTTAGAAGCCAGCTTATCACGGTGGGAGTGGGTAAAGATGTGTGAAGAGTGGGCACTCCGTAGTGACCTCCCACAGATGAACCTAATACAGTGCAATTAGACCAGAACCTGGCAAAATATGGCAATTCCACAACTCTGCTGTGCATGACTCTGAAATATGCCTGCCAACAATTTCCTAACCTGAGTTTGTACTTTTGTGAAAATCTGTTCAAGAAGTTTATTTACAAGAATATTGAAGTAGGAAGCATCTATATTTAACATCCTGCAGCAAAGCGACTGTACCTCTCCAAACTCAATCTCATAAAGTCTGCCACATAACAAAACACAGAGAGCCTTCTTTCACAGATCCTCACTCTGAAGAAAATGGCAAAGGCACCAAAAATATTCATGATCAGCCCTGAAGAGAGGTACATGTGGTGGATGAAATCTGCATGTCATTTAGAAGGCACATGCATCACTGCTCACAGCAAATTAAGATTATCTTTCCCTTGGGAATTCTCACAAAGAGACATAAAAATGCTTTATGACCTGACTTTCATATTCAGATCACAGAGTTTTAGTCAATTTTTATTAATTGCCATAGAGGAAAAGTGCTTCGGGCCCTCACTCCCCAGTGGGTACCTAGGAGTCACATTTAAGGGCACAGCCACTAAACACTCAGTAAGTACTCTCCGGCTGTAATGAAACACCACTGACCTAGAATATTCCTCCTATCTTCCCCCTGCCATAGAATATCAGTCGGGGATGATCAATGCCCATGCTTTAATCAGAAGCAATCAGCGGTGAAGGCTGCAGGTCCCTGCCCTGCCATGGGAATTCCTGCGTTCAGGATAATCCCTCTCACCCAGCAGAGAATAGCAAACCTCTGTGATTTCAGCTTCATTTAACAAAAGAAAGTCATTTCTGGCAGCTTGTTTCCATCGCACAACCTAACTAAAAGCACCTTAGAGAAAAAAGAGGCAAAAGGAGGGGAAGAAAGCAAAGCAGGAAATGACTTTTCTGCTACGTCTTTAAGGTCACAGATGTGCCTGAGAAATGCACACATGTGACAGTAGTTCTAGCACAAAAGCTCCTTTTCCACGAGCCTAGACCTCCAACAAGTACAAAGACCGGCTCGCTGGCCTCTCCCTCAGACCCAAGTCACCGCAGTCCATTTAACCTTGACCGGGCTGGGAAGAAACTACTTTGAACTCCCTTGCAACACCTTTCTGTGTCATGGCAACATGCCCCTGCCTGTGTCAAGTGCAGGCACACCTTCCGCATCAGCACTGCAATCACCCCCACACAGGACAGACTCTCCCCCTGCCTAGCCCATCCTCTGGCCATGGTCGGCCACTGGGTTTTATCATCCGTTCCCAATTTATACTCTACACAGCACGTAAAAATAGCCCTTAATGCTTCTAACAGACGCCAGGAGGAGATTAAAACAAAAAGAATCCAGGCAAGATTTATGCTCTGGCGTATACAACTACCTTTTTCTTCCGATCCCGGGACCGTTTGCGGTGTTTCCTTTTCTTCTCAGTCTCCTCTTCAGCATTGATTTCTAAATCCCTGTTTTTCTTTAATTGTGAGGCTGCATGAGCCATAATGCATTGAAAAAGCTCTTCTCAAGCACGCAGGGCTTCCTTGTATAAGGTGATATCCTCGGGCACCTTTAACCAGGCTTACAGTAGCATTCCAATCACTGAAGAGAAACCTTTGACCAGAAGCAGGAAGACATTCAAAATGCAGAGATGCTGTCGAAGCTGAAGCTTTTAAAAACCCAAAAGACGGCTTCCAGACTTCATCCTACACCTTCCTCTACCTGAACCTTTACACGAGAGTGCAGCCATCGTAATGCATTTATCGTAGTGAAAAAGACAGCTGGGACAGAGGAAGCTGTATTATGGCTGTATCCCCTGCCACCAGCTGGAAGTGTCTAAGTGATTCCTCGGAAGGGGGAATGCTGCAAAGGATGGTTCTCTGAAGGGAAAAAATCCAGAGTCACCACACATGCAGGAGCGAAAATCCAGCACTAATTCGGAAAACCTATTTTAGAATCCTTTGGAAAAAAGACAGGGCTGCAATTTATACATCACCACTAGTTCGGCACAGAGCATAATTTAACCCGTAATAGAATGGAGCTGTTCCTCCTTTAGTTTAACTGCTGCTGGTGACAAAATATATAAAATAAGATTTCACAAAATACACTAAATTTTGCTGAGGAAACCCGGACTGAATTACAGGGAAAACAATGCAGGCATTGCTGGCCTCAACAGTGCATCCTTTATGCTGAACTATCAGCCTAAATGCATTTTGTGGGAGAGGACTACAGAGGGGCCTGTTGTCTTTTAAAAACAACATGCTGATTACAACACATCATACAGAAAGACGTGAGCATGTTGGTGTATGCAACAGACGCCTGATTCACAGGAGTTCCCCAGGACTCTCCTCTCATGTGGTCCACGGGTCAGAGGATGGGTGCAGCACTCAGGGCTGTGGAGACACTGAAATGCAGCCCTGGCTTTCGTGTCAGGGTTTGCTTCCATCACCTTACTATTTTTGCCACCTGAGTCCTCAATGACTGCAGCCTCTGAATATTCATGATGTGAAGCGGAGCGGCGGCAGTGGGGTGGCTGGGTGGCTTCTGCCAGGAGGCACACACTGGAAGAAACATACTAAGTCAGGAGCCGTTTATACACACGTGGTATTCACACAGCATTAGCAAGACATGGCTAAATGGTAGACTGGACCTAAAACACTCGGGCTCTGGTAAGAAACCCTAAATTCACTAGGAAAAGGAGCAGAAAAATTTTTTTTAAAAAATGATGCTCTGTTGAAAAGACTTTGTATGTGTGCTTCCTATACTGTAAGTCCATGTACTTCTCCCAATACAAAAAAATCTGTAACTTTGGAGATGGGTGCACTTGGCTTTGCAGGAGTGACAGCTAACGTGTGCGAAGGCTGAAGCAAGAAGTCCGAAGGTGCCACGTGAAGAGCTGCTTGGGTTCTCTGGGGCTGTGGTTTATGTGCTTCATAAAGAACCCCCAGTGGGAGCTCCTGCAAACATCCGTCCACTACATTTCTGATTCGGACATCCCAGACCTTCTTCCCTGTCCCCTTGTAGGGGGCTTTACCCTCTGCCGGGCAGTGACAGGCAGTGAGAAGGGAAGATGCTGGGCCCATGGATTTCCAGTCCTGCTGCCAGTGGATGGCACATTCCTCTGGGGCCTCACCGTGAACCACCTGAAAACCAGGCGGGTCAAACTGTTCCCAAGGGGCTACTGCGTGCGCTGATGTTCATGTGCTGCTTCCCCACAGAAATCATCTTCAGCAAGAGAGAGTCCTGGAAACGTTCTCCATTGCCTACCAAACCATCATCTCGCAAGAGGGAGGAGAAAAGGAAGGAAGGGAAGTAAAGGTGACTCAGATCCAAAAGCAATAAGCCATATCTGGATCTTAGTAATAAAAATAAGTGTTTTTCTACCAGAAGAATTTTTTTTATTGTCATAGGAATAGGTGGAGTGGAGAAAAGAAGGAAAATTCAAACTTTTTTATAGTCTCCCTTTTATAAATTACCTTGCACTTTTGAGGAACATTCATACAATTTCCTTTCCTTATTTTCAGCAAGTTGAAGGACCAGCCAGCTAAAGAACTGGCTGGTTTCCCACTGGCTCCTAGGCCTTTTTTTTTCCTTCTTTGTAGACACTAATGAAACTTCAAAATATATTTATAAGTATCCTTGATCAGAGTAACCTCTTTGTCTGAGGCTGGCAAACCTATACTTTCCCATTGATCTCTATCAGCCAAAGCATACTTGGAAATTAGGAAAACCAACACTCACAGGTATTTCTCAAAACACTTTCTCTAGAATAATAGTTTGCTTTCCCCAAATTATCCCAAAGTTGAGTCCATCACAATCTTTATGTCAACAAAATATAAAGTTTTTGTTATGTTTGATTTTGGAGTATTTCAGTAAGTGGTGGATCCATCAAAAATAAATTCTAAGGCTTGCTTGTTTAGATTTCCAATCTCACAAAAAATGTGGGGTTTTGTCCTCCATTTCTAAATCAGAAGAACTTTTGGGGCACCTGGTGGTTCAGCTGATTAACTGTCTGACTTTGGCTCAGGTCATGATCTCACTGCTCATGAGTTCGAGCCCTGCATTGGGCTCCGGGCTCTGTGCTGACAGCTCAGAGCCTGGAGCCTGCTTCGGATTCTGTGTTTCCCTCTCTGCCCTTCCCCTATTCATGCTCTGTGTCTCTGCCTCTCAAAAATAAATAAATATTTTAAAAATAAATAAATAAACCAGAACTTTTAACAGCAATGCTGCCAAGGAAGAAGCCCTGAGGGTCTGAGATGTTGATGGTTATACTACTAAAGTCTTAGTTCCTTTCTCCCTATCCATCCTATGCCCTGACAGGTAACTCCCTAGCTTCTTGTGTACTTACTCTCAATACAAAGGCATTTACCCAGGATAGCCACAAATACTAGTTTTTTTCCTCTCAAAGTGAACTGACAGTTCTGTCGGTAATTCTAGAAAGCAAGCCCTTATAAGAGCTAAAAATAAAACATGGAAAGAACTTTTAAAAACTTTATTCTTTGAAGATTCATAAAATTTTTCCACTTAAGTCTGAATAGGTTGCTCTCTTCTGCAAGGTTACAGAATTAGTACGAATCCCCAAAGTAGAAGGATGGTGCAGCTGGTACAAGAGTGTATCTCTGAGCAGAGAGGCAGCTCTCCGACAGCAAGAAGGAGATACAGGAATAGTATTATAGCAAGGAATAGCATTCCAATCCTGCTTCCTGACACTGGCCATGGGGGTATACTGGACAGGATGGGGATGGCCTGGGCATGGAATATCAAAGCTGTTGAAAGTTAAAGAAAAACTATTCTTAAGCCACTCCTCTCCAGGGAAGGCGGGAGGAGAATCTGTTCTAGTTTTAGAAAAGTCCCAGGTATAGGGATTTCTAAAGCATCCTTTCTACAATAAAGTAAAAGACTGATCTTCCAAACTTGTTAGCTACAGAAATCCTTCTTTGAAGAAATCCTATGGGAAAGGCAATTACAACAAACATAACAGTGGAGCCACTTGGCTGAACTGAAAGAATGGTAGCCCAGCCCTACTGCCTACCCTTCCCGCAGAAGGCAGCCTGGGTAAGCAAATTTGAAAACCAGCCAACTGAAGCAAGAAGGAGTCCTGGTCTTTTCCTTTCCTGAACCTTGGTTACCAGAACTTATGTTGAAAAGCAACTCTGGTTAAAACTTTCCTTATGATTTTGTCCAAAATAATTCCTGATTTCTTACCAAAAATGACAAATTTCATTTACAGTACTTCCTATCTGTGCGTAATGCACATAAAACTAGTACAAAAAAGTAAAAATCCCTTTTTAGCTGGATTTCTGGTGGCTGGAGTAATATTTGTACCTTGAGTGATTTCTAATCCAGGAATCACAAGTTGGTGACTAAATATCCCACTGAAACAAAACCAAGTCAACTCATTAAGATGTTTTACAGACTTTAGATGCCAGTGAGGGAATTTTTTCTTCACAGTTGAGGTATACACCTTGCCAGGATTTTGAGATAAACTTTGACTATTACTTCAGCCAATTAATAACTTGATCCCTCTGAGGTGTCATTCTATATTGTGTCTCCACATTGTTGAACTGGGTTGACACACAAACAACGTGTGTGTGATTTCTATGAGGAGGATACTATCTCTTGGTCGTTTTGAAGTTACAGTAACTGTGCATTCTGAAAAAATATTACATAGCAATGTAGAGAAGTGAAGGATGAGAGTATACAGAAAAATGGAGGATGGGAAACCAAAAGAAAGGAAGGAAAAAAAGAAAAAGAAAGAAAGAAAGAAAGAAAGAAAGAAAGAAAGAAAGAAAGAAAGAAAGAAAGAAAAAAAGAAAAAAGAAAAGGAAAAGGAAAGGAAAAGAAAAGAAAAAAAAAGAAAAGAGAAAAGAAAAGAAAAGAAAAGAAAAGTAAAGAAAAGAAGAGAAAAAAATACTCCCCATCTGCTGGGGAGGCTGTACCTTCCCAACGCTACCCTCTGCTCTCGGTAATGAGCAAAGTGTGTATTTTGATGGAAGGAAAACTATTTCATACTGCACCCACTTCAGCTTCCTCAGGAACAGAGCAGCCTCACCGTGAGAGTCACAATATTTTTCCTTCACAAAGAAAAATGGATCCATCGTCATTTCATTAACTTTGGCATCCTAGATAAAGATGATGTCAAGAGACCTTGAGCAGGTTCTGAACAACGTGGGGAACAAGAAAGAAAACAAGCACTAAACCTGTCAATGGTTGTAAATGACAAAAAAGCACCCTGGGAAATACTCAACTCATCGTCATGCATTCTTCATTTTCAGATGAGACACATGAAATGCTAAAAAAAAAAAAAAAGTTGGACAATACTGAAAGATTGGAGGTCCTTCCCACACCATTGTAGGGGTGGCACCTTCGGATAAATGAGCGCTGGCTTTGGGCCCATCTCTCTTACTGCTCAGTCTGCCCTCTGTCCCTGGAGAAGACTGTCTGTCCAACTAACTGGCCTGACCTCAGTGCTAGAGAGCCAGCTGGCCCCAAGTTTCCAGCTGCTTCTGTCACCTCACAGGTGCAGCAAGGACAGGCACATGGGGACGGCTTCCCCAAGGTCTCTCTATCACAGCCACACTGGCCAACAGCAGGGATCCCTCATGCTCCAGGGAAGACCCCCACAGGGACATCCCTGTTTTCCATCTGACCCAAAGGAGGAGACGGGTAGTGCCTGGCAGAGCACTGCGTTGGAAGCCAGCACCAAGAAGGGTGGGTGAATGAAATGTATTGCACAAGCTACTTCCTCTCTGGGCCCCTGTTCTTACGGAAGGAGGTAGCTTGGACCAAAGAACTTTGAAGCCATCATCTCACGAATCCAAAATGCTACGACCTAAAGTGATAGAAGGTTGTGGGTGTTTGGAAATAAATCTACCTTTCCTATAATCTTCCTTTAAGGAGAGTTTGTAATCTATCTGGCCAATACAGTAGCCACCAGCCATATTTGGCTATTGGGCACTGAAATGTGACTAGTGTGTCTAGAATTTAAATTTTAAACTTAAAGACATATTCAGTTCAGGGGTGCCTGGGTGGCTCAGTCAGTTAAGCGTCCAACTTCGAGTCAGGTTATGATCTCACGGTCCGCGGGTTCAAGCCCTATGCTGGGCTCTGTGACAGCTCAGAGCCTGGAGCCTGCTTCGGACTCCGCCCCTCCCCTGCTCGCACTCTGTCTCTGTCTCTGTCTTTCTGTCTCTGTCTTTCTCAAAAATAAATAAACATTAAAAAAATCATATTCGATTCAAATACTGGAACACATTTAAGTGTGTCTAAAACAACCTGGATTTGGGAATCTACTTTTTCAACTTTAAACTTTATTTGAAAAATACAGATCAAGTATTTCCAGTAATTTAGCATCCAAATTAAGACATAAAATAAATGGATTTCAAGAAAAAAGCAATATAAAATACTTCAGTAATAACTTTATATATTAAGTCATGTTGAAATGAGACTATTTTGGATATGTTCAGTTAAATAAAACATATTAAAATAAATTTAACTTTTTAAAAAGGTCTTGAAATGTGGCTGTTAGAAATTTGAAAATATATGTGTGGCTCACACTATAGTGATAGTTTATATAAAGAGTGTATATTAACAAAAAGAGGGCCTTATTTGACAGAAATTATCTTCCCAAAGACAGATATTTCTCCAAAAAAGCATTAGAAGACACTCAGCACTCAGTCATGCTTTCTGTTTGAAAAGGCGAAGCACACAAAGGTAGTATGTTCTCAGGCATTTGTGCTAAAAGAACCATTCAGGCACTCATGGACTCGCCCATTCACCCTGTTGGTCATTGTGGTTAGCACCTGGGACATACAGATGACTGGAACTTGGTTCCTGCCCTCAAGCAATGGATGGGAGAGAGAGACAAGTCAACCAGCAGTTACAGCGCATGTTCAGATGCTGTGGAAGCAGAGTGGGGCATAGTGAAGAGATCACCCAGAAGAGTGCTACTCAGTCAGGAATGAAGTCCCTCTTTATCAGCCACAGAGCTCACAGTTTCACAATTTGACCCCGCACAGTCCAGTCACTTAGCCAACTGCTCACGCACTGTGGATTTCCCTTTATGGTCCAGGTGCTGTTATAGGCACTGGCGATGCCAGTGGTGAGTAAGACAGAGGAGGCCCTGTGCCTTGCAGCTTCCATTCTTGTCAGTGTGGGATGGGGGGGGGGGGGGGCAGGGAGTAAGCAAACAGATACAGGAAGAAGATAGCTTCGGGAGTTCCAAGTGTTGTGAAGGAAATAAAGCTTCGTGACCAAATTGAAAGTGACTGGGTAGGAACAACTGTTCATGGACTCCGCCTCTTTCCATTTTTGATTCTCCAGGAAAAATAAATGAAGATGGTGAGGAGACAATTGAGTTGAGTCTTCCACTCCATTAGGGTAGGGATTCCCTCACATGGCCTAAACTAGGACACTGATTACAGTGGCGGATGGTGAATGTAAATGTTTTCTTAAGTAATGTGCTCGCTTCAAAGATAGCTATTACTAAAGATAAACAATAGATGCTTTTGTATCACTTCTCTCGTGAACTATGTGGATACTTATAGCTTCCATCACCTTTTCTTAATTGACAGTTTAATAACTATTCCAATAGCATGGATGTCCTATGTCTACTAAGTAATAGAATAAATTTTCCTATGGATCTTGTGGAGATAAATCTCATTGTTTCATAGGAAACATAACATATTTTATGAGAGGATATTCTTTAGATATTTCACTAAACTCTTGTTATTTAATGTTTATACAATAATCATATTTGAAGTGGCCCAATGCAAAGACAGTGCAAGCAAGCAGGGTCAAACAGCTCTTACCCCAACCTCGCTACATATGGCTATGAGACCTTAGAGAAGTCCCTTATCCTTCCTCAGTCTTTACTCCCGTATCTGCAAAAGGAAAGGAACTCTAAAATCTTTCTCCCAGAATACACACTCTGTGATGCCAAAATACAATTATAGGAAGGACAATGATTGACTTATGTGCTCTTCTTCTGTTGGTATGTTCTGGTCAAGATATAAGGAAAGCAAGCCCACTTTTAAAACATTTCTTTTAAGGGGCGCTGGGTGGCTCAGTCAGTTGAGTGTCCAACTTAGGCTCAGGTCATGATCTCATGGCTCGTGGGGTCCAGCCCCACGTTGGGCTCTGTGCTGACATTTCAGAGCCTGGAGCCTGCTTCAGATTCTGGGTCTCTTTCTCTCTCTGCCCCTCCCTCACTTGCACTCTGTCTCTCTCTGTCTCTCAAAAATAAATAAAACGTAAAAAAATTTTTTTTAATATTTCTTTTAAGAGGAAACTGAAAGTCAAAGGTATGAAGGAGATAGGATTTAAAAATTCAGGAATCTGCTGGCCTACTCTGTGATCATTTGCAAACACTGTATATGAGGGATAGAGTGGTGCATAAGAAAGTAAAGGTTCTTGTGGTGCCTGGGTGACTCAGTCAGTTAAATGTCTGACTCTCGGTTTTGGCTCAGGTCATGATCTCACAGTTTGTGGGTCCGAGCCCTTTTTCTGGCTCTGCCCTGCCAGCCTGAAGCCTGCTTGGGATTCTCTCCCTCCCCGCTCTCTCCGTCCCTTCCTGCCACCCACACTCTCTGTCAAAATAAATAAATAAATAAATAAATAAATAAATAAATAAATAAATAAATAATTTTTTTAAAGAAAGAAAATGTTCTTATTTTTAGAAATTTTTTAGTTCACTCATGAGGTCATCTATAGTGACCAAGGATAGTGTAATAATGACGACTGAGCACTGTGCCAGAGAGGTTGGAAAGGAAATCAGCCAGATATTCACACTATAACTCAGGTAATAATTCACCGTACTTTAGACCATATCAATCATGCAGAGATTTCCATCTGACAAAAAAGAAAAAAGTCTATTTTCTCAGATTTGACACTGACTTACTGCTCTAGAAAAGACCTATATACAAAGTTTATAGCCCTTTTCCTCATGTAAAATGGAAATAATGGTATCTGCTTATTACTAGTATGTTTTGATCGCTAATGTTTATGAAACAATATGATCACAGAAGACAAAAGCAGTACATGTAATTCCAAGGCATTCCACAGGGTCTCCAAGTGCATTTAGGATCTGCCTTTTCCTACCTTACTATGGTAAGTCTTGGTAGGCTTTCTCTCTTACATTGCTTCACAAGGCCAATTATAAATTAGACAAATTAAACTTTCTGTTGTATGTTCCATAACCTTGTACCTTTTTACCTGCCCTTCTATTATATCATGTTAGAATATAATCACAAGGGTTAGTAACATTTGAAAAAAAAACAAACAAACAGAAGTAGATTCATAAATACAGAGAACTTGTGGTTGCCAGAGGGGAGAAGTGTGTGGGGATGAGCAAAACAGGTGAAGGGGTTAAGAGGTGAAAACTTCCAGCTATAAGATAAACAAGTCATGGGGATGAAAAGTACATCATAGGAACTATAATCAGTTATATTACAATAACTTTGTATTGTAACAGGTAGTAACTAGACTTATCGTGAGCACTTTGTGATTTATAGTGTATCCTTGAACAACATGGGGGTTAGGGGCACCAACTCTCTGCACAGTTGACTTCTGACTCCCTAAAAACTTAACTGCTAATAGCCTACTATTGACTAGAAGTCTTACCAATAACATAAACAGTTGATTAACACATATTTTGTATATGTATTATATATACTATCTTACAATGAAGTAAGCTAGAGAAAAGAAAGTGTTATAATGAAGAAGAAAAAACACATTTACAGTATTGAACTATATTTCTTTAAAACAAGTATGTGTTGAGCAGATCGATGCAGCTCAAATCCATGCTGCTCAAGGGTCAGGTGTAACGGTCGAATCACTAGGTTGCAGGCTGGAAACTAATAGAATATTGTCGTGCCAACTGGACTTCAATTTTTAAGGAATAAAGTTTGACTATTCAAAATATTGTTTGACATATAAGGTTATATGTCTGGAAAAAATAAGTTATGATACCCTTTTAAAAAAGATAAGAGTTGAAAATAATTTCTTATTCTTTTCCAATTTTTCTTTTTTAAAAAAGGGTGGGGTAGAGGGTGTATCTTTCCAAATACTATGAAGTGTGGTTTGATTCAGGCAGATTTCATCCTATTCATTTTTTTGTATTTTCTAAGGTAAGGGTCAGCAAACATTTTTGTTAAAGGCCAGATAGTAAGTATTTTGGGCTCTGCAGGCCAGATAGTCTCTGTTGTAGTTACTCAACTTTGTCGCTGCAATGCAAAAAGCAGACAGAGACCACATATAAACCAGTGAATGTGGCTAGGATCCAATAAAACTTTATTTATGGATACTGCAATTGGAATTTCACATAATTTTCACGTGTCATCAAGTATTATTCTTCTTTTGATTTGTTTTCAACCATTTAAAAATGTAAATACCATTAGCTTGTAGGCAATTCAAAAACAAGGTCGGATTTGGCCCAAGGTCCACAGTTTGCTGACCCCTCTTCCAAGGCATCATATCGCTTGCGACATACTGTTCTGAGGGTTTCTGAAAAATAGAGTGAATGAACACTAGTGTCCAAAACGGATGCTTGGAATGTTTATGTGTATACACATGTATATACATATATAGTGTGACTGTGTGTATATTTGCAAAAGAATCTACCCTTTGTATTTGAACATAGTAACTGTCATTTGAGTCATGGAAAGACATTACTATGGGTGTTTTCTATCCTATGTACAGACAAGTCGAAGTTCTTTATTAACTCACTCATTGAAATACATTTGTTGGACACTTCCCTTATGAAGTAGTATGATCCGACACATGTATTTATGACACCCAAACTCAGCAAGTGTTCGGTAGTATGAGGAAGAGAGCAATTTGAAGTAGAACAACTGATCCCATACATAGTTCTATTTGAGGAGCATTTGCCCTGGAGTGAGCCCTCAACAGGACCCAAACCACGATATTCTCTATGCAATACACTGGCCATGTGGTTCACTTCTGTATTCTATTTCTTCCCCTACAAAGTTCCAATGTTTTATTTGTAATTTACTATCATATTCTAAATATTTCCTGTTAAGTGACTTCAAATCCTTTGTAGAGCAAAGCACTGGAATAAACAAATATTTACGGAGTATCTCCTGTATTTCTAATACTCTACTAAAACTAATAGAAAATTAAAGAGAACATGCATAACCTTGTGTTTTAATATCAGAATCACGATTACAGACTTACATGCTTCTTTTCGGCATTATTTCATTACAAGAACTAAACTTGGACGTTTGTCAATATTAAATGAATGGTACGATTTTCAAACAACTAGCTGGCAAAGATGTGGACGCAATGGAAGAATGCGCTTAGAGCTATGATCTCCAAGGACCTCTATCTGCTCTGATGGAGAGTGGATTGTCCTTTAAGAAACATAAGATAGGTTTACTCCTCTTCTTCTGTCTCCAACCTCCTCCCTCACCCCAACACATACACTCTACCGTTAATCAGAGAAAGGGAAAGGCCAGATGGTTTGGGGGATTAGCAATGAGGAAAGGCCCAAGTTTCACCTCATGGTTGTTATTAAATTCTAGTGCAGATTGGCAGGGATACAAAACTCAGGCCATCTGAGAGCTCTTGGGGAGTGTTGGTCCATTTCCTAATGAGCAGGTGTTGACATGGAAAAAGCTGCCTATACAACAGTGCTGCAGGCACAGAGCCGCTACAGATCCGGAGATGTGGAGAATCTTCCTCAGTGTTTCCTCCCAACTGAGAAACCATGCATTCAATTCTACACACCCAGACGTGTTCTGTACCTTCCTGCAGCATACCCAGTAAAATATATCAATAAAATATTCAATCCATGGTCTATCCTGCAGAGGTGGTGATTTCACAACACTTTGCCTTACTTTAAAAATTCTCTCCAGCATCTACTTAATTAAAATCTAATTTAATTTGGGTCCCACAAAATTTCAATAACCCTTTGTAGACATGCTTGTGCATACAGATTGCACACTGCATTAACTATTTCCTGGATGGAAATTGGCCTCAATAGTCCAGTCAATGAAAATAAAATATACACCAAAATCTTCAATATGGAGATTTTTTTTTCACAGACATGATACTAAAATCTAGTAACATTTAGCTGAAGTCTATATTCCATAAGTGGTGATAGTAGGGTTTACTAAATAGAAATACCACTTTACCACAGACATGTAATGTGTTTTACCATGTCAGGGAGCTGATCAGTTAGACTGGAAAGAAAAGCACAGAATTATGGCAAGTAGTTTAACACAGATCCAATATACATGCCATTTTCAACTATGATTTTCCAGCCAACTGATTCTTTTAAAGACTCAGGAAGCCATGAATATTTGACTTATAAGAAAGGAATAAGAATGCTGATTCTGCTTCCAACCAAAATGTCTGTAAGTCATTTTAATAACGGTGATGTTTTCAAATAAAAACATGATGCTTATAAGAAAAGAATTTCCCCATCTTTATGAGTTCTTGTGAATGTTAACGGCAAAAGCAAAAATCCTAAGGAAACTACTATATTTCATGATGCCATGTTCTACTAGGATGATAATAAAATCCGTCTTTTGTATAAGTAGATCATCTCAAGCTTTAGGTAACTCTAGAGATTTTATAAAGCTCCATAGATCTTATTACATAGAGTGCAGCAATTTAAAAATGGAAATAATTCTGTAAGTTGTGGCTGTGTAAGGCTTTTAAAAGTCATTTTTATTTATTTTTCATGTCTTCAACATATATGCTAAAAATTTTAAATTGTGGATTAAAAACAGGAAAATCATATTGCATTACCTTATACCTGTTAGAATGGCTATTCAAAAAGACAAGAAATAGCAAGTGTTGGCGAGGATGTGGAAGAAAAAGGAATCCTTGTGCATTGTTGGTGGGAATGTAAATTGATGCAGTAAAAACAGTATGGATGTTCCTCAAAAAATTAAAAATAGAATTACCATATGATCCACGGATTCCACTACTGGATATTTACCCAAAGAAAACTAAAACACTAATTCAAAAAGATATGCACACCCCTATATTTACTACAGCATTATTTATAATTGCCAAAATAAGGAAGCAACCTATGTGCCCACTGGGAGATGAACGGATACAGAAGATGTGATATATGTATGTAAGTGTATGTACACACACATACACACACACACACACACAGTGAAATATTAGTCATAAACAAGAATAAGGCCTTGGCATTTGTGACAACATGGATGGACCTAGAGGGTATTATGGTAAGTGAGATAAATCAGACAAAGGCACATGCTATAATTCCACTTATATGTGGAATCTTAAAAAAAACAGCAAATGAGCAAACAAACAATAGCAAATATAGACTCATAAGTACAGAGAACAGGTGGTTGTCAGAGGGAAGAGGGACAGGAGTTGATGGGTAAAACAGATAAAGGGGATTAAGAATACACTTGACAACAACAGCAAAACAACAAACAACAACAAACACTGAAAACAGAATTACCAAATGAGTCAGCAATTCCATTTTTGGGTATGTATCTGAAGGAAACAAAATCACTATCTTGAAAAGGTAACTATGCCCCATGTTTTATTTACAATAGTCAAAACATGGAAACAGTCTAAGTGTCTATGGACAAACAAGTGAATAAAAAAAAAATCTTACACACACACCTACCCACCTACACACGCCCCCCACATGCACACACATACAGAGGAATATTAGTCAGCCACAATAAGGAAGATAATTCTGCCATTTGTGACAGCATGAATGGACCTTGAGGGCATTATGCTAAGTGAAATGAGTCAGACGGAGAAAGACAAATACTGTATGAACTTACTTATATATAGAATCTAAAAACACTAAACTCATAGATACAAAGAGGGGGTGGGTGAAGGTGGTCAAAAGGTACAAACTTCCAGTTATAAGATAAATAAGTTCTGGGAATATAATGTATGGCATGGTGAGTAAAGTTAACAGTAGTGTATCATATATTTGAAACTTGCTAAGAGAGTAGACCTTAAAAGTTCTCAACACAAGAAAAAAGTTTGTAGGTGATGGATGTTCAATAAACTTATGGTAGTAATTATTTTGTAATATATACATTTATCCGATCATCATGTTGTGCACCTAGAACTACTACAATGCTGTCAATTCTATCTTAAGTAAAACTGGAAAAATAATCATATTGCCATCATTCAGAAATAACCACCATTAACATTTTTGTTATATATCCTTTTAAGCCTTTTTTGTGCATACAAGTATTTACATGTAAGTATCTTACCAAAAGTAGAATACCACAAGTAGCTTCACAATCTGCTTTTAAATATATATTATGTACCAACTATATATAATGAACATCCATACAGGTCACTAAATGTTCCTCTATAACTTTTAAATGGTTGTATACTATTTCATGTGATGAATCTGTCATATTAAAAAAAAAAATCAGCCCCCTTCCGTTAGACATTTAGGTTACCTCCAATTTCCGCATGAAAGAATCAATGCTAAAAATGACCACTCTTTTCACCAGATGAGTTCACACACTCATAAGTAATATTGGATAAATGTCCAGAGGTACATTTCCAAAAAGGTGAAACAAATATGACTTAACAGCGAGGCATAAATATATACTTGCAGATTGGTAGAATTAAACTGCATTTCCATTATCACATGCCCAACTCCACTTACATTTTCTGTGTCCAACAATTGCTCTACTGACAGACAAGATGAGAAACCTAGAGAAATATCTTACCTATGATAAGGTACTTAATTACCTTTCATATTACCTATAGTTTATCTACAACATCGAAGACTCAACCCATTATTAAGCCCCAAATCAACATATCCATGATAATTTTCACCAGTGCCACATTTTCAATTCTTAAAGTATTATGGACCAAAATATAGCTTGAAACTCTATTGGTTTGGGATTGTGCAAGTAACCAAAATACACAATTACTTATAAAACAAAAACATATAAACAATCAAAATCTTCCTAAGTATTAACAGGAGAAAAGGAGTTGCTTTTGATTAAACACCAAAAAACTCAATGTTATGTAAATTCCAGAAAGATACAGCACGAAGACTGCTGTATCATGATACTGATAAGACTATTTGCACAAAATTGCCAAATTTATGACAATTTCTCCATAATAGTATATATGTGATAGATTGCAAAAATGGTACTAATTCTCCCCTGCCCCACAACCACAGTCATTTGGAATTGGTGATGAAGTCCATTTTTCAAACTTGTAAATCTGGGTTCTTCTTGTGACTTACTTTGATCAAAAAAATATGGATAAAAAGCAATTCTGTCATAAAACAAGACTAGGCTTCAAGAGAATTTGCACATTTTCATTCTGTCTAAGAACACTGCAGAGCCACTATATAACAACTCTGGCTTAGCAGAGCCTCCGAGCAGACTGGCAGCTGAGCAAAGACCCCCATGTGAACCTGCCTGGACTCTAAGAACTTCTTAGGTAATTCCAGCCCAAATGGCCTACTCACAGATAAATAAATGATTATTATTTTAATTTACTAATTTGGGGTGGCTTGTTATGCATTACAAGTAATTGGTACTAAAAAAGTCAAAGAACACAATTTACAATACTATAAATAATTACTAGGGACTAGATGTTAAAAAGATAAGTGAATATTATGAGTAACTTTATGCCAATAAAGTCAAAATTTAGATGAAATGGACAAATTCCTCAATAAAATTACAACTTACTAAAACTGACAAAAACTGAACAGGAAAATTTGAGAGGCTATTTTTTCTTAAAGAAATTGAAATCGGGGCGCCTGGGTGGCTCAGTCGGTTGAGCATCTGGCTTCGGCTCAGATCATGATCTCGCAGTCTGTGAGTTCTAGCCCCATGTCGGGCTCTGTGCTGACAGCTCAGAGCATACAGCCTGCTTCAGATTCTGTGTCTCCTTCTCTCTCTGCCCCTCTCCTGCTCTCTCTCTCTCTCTCTCTCTCTCTGTCAAAAATAAACATTAAAAAAATTTTTAAAGACATTGAAATCATGTAATATCATCTCACAAGAGAAACTCCACACTCATATGGTTTCACTGATGAGTTTAATTAAATTCCTAGGTAAGAAATATCAATATTACACCAACTCTAGAAAAGCCAAACAGACCAATAACTAGTAACAAAATTGAGTGATAAATCAAAAAAACTCTCAACAAACAAAAGCCTAGGACCAAATGGATTCACAAGTGAATTCTACCAAATATTTAAAGAAGAGTTTATACCTATTCTTCTCAAAGTGTTCTGAGAAATAGAAGAACGAGGAAAGCTTTCAAATACATTTTACGAGGCCAGTAGTACCCTGATACCCAAAACAAACAAAAGACACCACACAAAAAAGAAAGAAAACTAAAGGCCTCAATAAAATATAAACAAATTGCATTAAACAACACATTGAAAAGATTATTCACCATGACCAAATGGGATTTATTTCAGGGATATAAAGCCGGTTCAATATTCACAGATCAACATGAAACACCACATCAACAAAATGAAGGTTGAAAATCATGATCATCTCAATAAATGCAGAAAAAGCATCTGAAAAAATTCAACATCCATTCATGACAAAAAGTCTCAACAAAGTGGGTTCAGAGGAAACATACCTCAATACAATAAAGGGCATATATGAAAAACTCATAGCTGACATTATACTCAATGGGGAAAAACTGAGAGCTTTCCCGTCTAAGATCAGGAACAAGACAAGGATGTCCACTCTCACCACTTTTATTCAACATAGTACTGGAAGTTGTAGCATAGTAATAAGAAAGAAAGAAAGAAAGAAAGAAAGAAAGAAAGAAAGAAAGAAAGAAAGAAAGGAAGGGAGGAAGGGAGGAAGGAAGAAAGAAAAGAAAGAAGGAAGGAAAAACAGAAAGAAAGGAAGGAAAGAAGAAAGAATGAAAGAGCAATCCAAATTGATTAAGAAGAAGTTAAACTGTCACTATTTGCAGGTGATGTGATATTATACATAGCAAACCCTAAGGACTTACCCAAAGAAGAATTAGAAATAATAAGTGAATTCAGTAAAGTTGAAGGATACAAGATTAATACACAGAAATTGGTTGCATTTCTATACACTAATAATGAAGTGGTGGAAAAAGAAATTAAAAGAACAATTCCATTTACAACTGCACCAAAAAGAATAAAATACCTAGGAATAAACTTAACCAAGGAGGTAAAAGACCTATGCTCTGAAAACTATAAAACATTGATGAAAGAAATTGAATGGGACACAAACAAATGGGAAGATATTCCATGCTCATGTATTGGAAGAACTAGTATTGTTAAAATGTCCATCCTACCCAAAGCAAAGTGCAAATTTGATGCACTCTCTATCAAAATACCAACAGCATTTTTCACAGAACTAGAACAAATAATCCTAAAATTTGTATGGAACCACAGAAGACCTCCGATAGCCAAAGCGATCTTGAGAAAGAAGATCAAAGCTGGAGGTATCACAATTCCAGATTTCAAGATATACTACAAAGCTGTAGTAATCAAAACAGCATGGTACTGGCATAAAAACAGATATGTTGATCAATGGGACAGAGAGCCCAGAAATAAATCCATGCTTATATGGTCAATTAACCTATGACAAAGGAGGCAAGAATACTTATGGGGAAAAGATAGTCTCTTCAATAAGTGGTACTGGGAAAACTGGACAACTACATGCAAAGGAATGAAATTGGACCACTTTCTTACACCATATAAAAAAAACCTCAAGATGGATTCAAGACATGAAGCCATAGAACTCCCAGAAGAAAACATAGGGAGGAATCTCTTTGACACTGGCCTTAGCAGCATTTTTCTAGATAGGTCTCCTCAGGCAAGGGAAACAAAAGCAAAAATAAATTATTGGGACTACATCAAAATAAAAGGCTTTAGCACAGTGAAGGAAACCATCAATAAAATGAAAAGGCAACCTAGAGAATTGTCGATGATATTCACAAATGATATATCCACTAAGGAGTTAATATCCAAAATATATAAAGAACTTGTACAACTCAACACCAAAGAAACAAAATAATCCAATTAAAAAATGAACAGAGGACTTGAATGGGCATTTTTCCAAAGACATAAAGATGCCCAACAGATACATGAAAAGATGTTCAATATCACTAACCATCAAAGAAATGCAAATCAAAAATACTATGAGACATCACCCTATCCCTGTCAGAATGGCTAGAATCAAAAAGACAAGAAATAACAAGTGCTGGCAAGGATGTGGAGAAAAAGGAACCCTTGCACACTGTGGGAATGTAAGTTGTTGCAGCCACTGTGGAAAACGGTATGCGGTTCCTCAAAAAATTAAAAATAGAAATACCATATGATCCAGTAATTTCACTACTGGGTATTTACTCAAATAATATGAAAATACTAATTTAAAAACATATGCATCTTTACATTTATTGCAGCATTATTTACAACAGCCAAGATATGGAAGCAATTCAAGTGTCCATCAATAGATGAATGAATTAAGATGTGAGATATGCAGACATACACAAACACACACATATATCTCTAAGATATTATGCAAAGTGAAATAAGCCAGAGAGGGAAAGACAAATACCATATGACTTCACTTATATGTGGAATCTAAGAAATAAAACAAGTGAATAAACAAATACACAAAAAAGCAGATAAAGATCCATAAAAACAGAGAATTGATGATTGCCATAGAAGAAGGGAGTCGGGCTCTGGGCAAAATGGGTGAAGGGGAATGGGAGATACAGGCTTTCAGTTATGGAATGGATAAGTCACAGGAACAAAAGGTACAGTATAGGTTATATAGTAAATGGTATTGTAATAGCATTGTATGGTGAAAGATGATAGCTACATTTGTGATGAGCACAGAATAATGTACAGACTTCTTCAATCACTATGTTGTACTCCTGAAACCAATGTAACACTATGCATCTATTATACTTCATATATTCCAGTCTTTCAGGAAATAGAGGAGGTAGAGACACTTCAACTCATTTAATGAGGTCAGAATAATCTTAATACCAAAATCTACCAAAGAAATTAACAACAAATAACACAAAATTATCTCTCTCATCAAGATATATGCAAAAACACTTTGGAAAATATTTGCAAAATCAAATTGAGCAACAAATAGGTTTACTCCAAAAATACAAACTTGAATTAATCTTCATAAAAGTCAATAAAGACAATGCATCAAAAAGTTAATAAAGAAAAAAAATCATATGATTATCTCAACAAATGAAATCCATTTGACAAAATTCAATCTCCTTACGTCATTAAGAAAATTTTCTCGACCGAGGGAAGATGGCGGCGTAGGAGGACGCTGGGCTCACCGCGCGTCCTGCTGATCAATTAGATTCCACCTACACCTGCCTAAATAACCCAGAAAACCGCCAGAGGATTAGCAGAACGGAGTCGCCGGAGCCAAGCGCAGACGAGAGGCCCACGGAAGAGGGTAGGAAGGGCGGCGAGGCGGTGCATGCTGCACGGACTGGCGGGAGGGAGCCGGGGCGGAGGGGCGGCTCGCCGGCCAAGCAGAGCCCCGGAGTCTGGCTTGCAAAAGCGGAGGGGCCTGACGGACTGTGTTCCGACAGCAAGCGCGACTTAGCGTCTGGGAGGTCATAAGTTAACAGCTCTGCTCGGAAAGCGGGAAGGTTGGAGGACAAAGGGAGGGAGAGCTGCTGAGCCCCCGGACGACAGAGCTCAGTTTGGTGGGGAACAAAGGCGCTCGCCAGCGCCATCTCCCCCGCCCATCCCCCAGCCAAAATCCCAAAGAGAACCAGTTCCTGCCAGGGAACTTCCTCGCTCCGCGCAAACACCCAACTCTGTGCTTCTGCGGAGGAGCCAAACTTCTGGCAGTGGATCTGACTCCCTCCTGCTGCCACAGGGCCCCTCCTGAAGTGGATCACCTAAGGAGAAGTGAGCTAAGCCTGCCCCTCCTGCCCCTGTGCACCTTGCCTACCCACCCCAGCTAATACGCCAGATCCCCAGCGTCACAAGCCTGGCAGTGTGCAAGTAGCCCAGACGGGCCACACCACCCCACAGTGAATCCCGCCCCTAGGAGAGGGGAAGAGAAGGCACACACCAGTTTGACTGTGGCCCCAGCGGTGGGCTGGGGGCAGACATCAGGTCGGACTGCGGCCCCGCCCACCAACTCCAGTTATACACCACAGCACAGGGGAAGGGCCCTGCAGGTCCTCACCACACCAGGGACTATGCAAAATGACCAAGCGGAAGAATTCCCCTCAGAAGAATCTCCAGGAAATAACAACAGCTAATGAGCTGATCAAAAAGGATTTAAATAATATAACAGAAAGTGAATTTAGAATAATAGTCATAAAATTAATCGCCGGGCTTGAAAACAGTATACAGGACAGCAGAGAATCCCTTGCTACAGAGATCAAGGGACTAAGGAACAGTCACGAGGAGCTAAAAAATGCTTTAAATGAAATGCAAAACAAAATGGAAACCACCACAGCTCGGATTGAAGAGGCAGAGGGGAGAATAGGTGAACTAGAAGATAAAGTTATGGAAAAAGAGGAAGCTGAGAGAAAGAGAGATAAAAAAATCCAGGAGTATGAGGGGAAAATTAGAGAACTAAGTGATACACTAAAAAGAAATAATATACGCATAATTGGTATCCCAGAGGAGGAAGAGAGAGGGAAAGGTGCTGAAGGGGTACTTGAAGAAATAATAGCTGAGAACTTCCCTGAACTGGGGAAGGAAAAAGGCATTGAAATCCAAGAGGCACAGAGAACTCCCTTCAGACGTAACTTGAATCGATCTTCTGCACGACATATCATAGTCAAACTGGCAAAATACAAGGATAAAGAGAAAATTCTGAAAGCAGCAAGGGGTAAACGTGCCCTCACATATAAAGGGAGACCTATAAGACTCGTGACTGATCTCTCTTTTGAAACTTGGCAGGCCAGAAAGAATTGGCACGAGATTTTCAGTGTGTTAGACAGAAAAAATATGCAGCCGAGAATCCTTTATCCAGCAAGTCTGTCATTTAGAATAGAAGGAGAGATAAAGGTCTTCCCAAACAAACAAAAACTGAAGGAATTTGTCACCACTAAACCAGCCCTACAAGAGATCCTAAGGGGGACCCTGTGAGACAAAATACCAGAGACATCACTACAAGCATAAAACATACAGACATCACAATGACTCTAAACCCGTATCTTTCTATAATAACACTGAATGTAAATGGATTAAATGCGCCAACCAAAAGACATAGGGTATCAGAATGGATAAAAAAACAAGACCCATCTATTTGCTGTCTACAAGAGACTCATTTTAGACCTGAGGACACCTTTAGATTGAGAGTGAGGGGATGGAGAACTATTTATCACGCTACTGGAAGCCAAAAGAAAGCTGGAGTAGCCATACTTATATCAGACAAACTCAACTTTAAATTAAAGGCTGTAACAAGAGATGAAGAAGGACATTATATAATAGTTACAGGGTCTATCCATCAGGAAGAGCTAACAATTATAAATGTCTATGCGCCGAATACCGGAGCCCCCAAATATATAAAACAACTACTCATAAACATAAGCAACCTTATTGATAAGAATGTGGTAATTGCAGGGGACTTTAACACCCCACTTACAGAAATGGATAGATCATCTAGACACACGATCAATAAAGAAACAAGGGCCCTGAATGACACATTGGATCAGATGGACTTGACAGATATATTTAGAACTCTGCATCCCAAAGCAACAGAATATACTTTCTTCTCGAGTGCACATGGAACATTCTCCAAGATAGATCATATACTGGGTCACAAAACAGCCCTCCATAAGTTTACCAGAATTGAAATTATACCATGCATACTTTCAGACCACAATGCTACGAAGCTTGAAATCAACCACAGAAAAAAGTCTGGAAAACCTCCAAAAGCATGGAGGTTAAAGAACACCCTACTAACGAATGAGTGGGTCAACCAGGCAATTAGAGAAGAAATTAAAAAATATATGGAAACAAACGAAAATGAAAATACAACAATCCAAACGCTTTGGGACGCAGCGAAGGCAGTCCTGAGAGGAAAATACATTGCAATCCAGGCCTATCTCAAGAAACAAGAAAAATCCCAAATACAAAATCTAACAGCACACCTAAAGGAAATAGAAGCAGAACAGCAAAGGCAGCCTAAATCCAGCAGAAGAAGAGAAATAATAAAGATCAGAGCAGAAATAAACAATACAGAGTCTAAAAAAACTGTAGAGCAGATCAACGAAACCAAGAGTTGGTTTTTTGAAAAAATAAACAAAATTGACAAACCTCTAGCCAGGCTTCTCAAAAAGAAAAGGGAGATGACCCAAATAGATAAAATCATGAATGAAAATGGAATTATTACAACCAATCCCTCAGAGATACAAACAATTATCAGGGAATACTATGAAAAATTATATGCCAACAAATTGGACAACCTGGAAGAAATGGACAAATTCCTGAACACCCACACTCTTCCAAAACTCAATCAGGAGGAAATAGAAAGCTTGAACAGACCCATAACCAGCGAAGAAATTGAATCAGTTATCAAAAATCTCCCAACAAATAAGAGTCCAGGACCAGATGGCTTCCCAGGGGAGTTCTACCAGACGTTTAAAGCAGAGATAATACCTATCCTTCTCAAGCTATTCCAAGAAATAGAAAGGGAAGGAAAACTTCCAGACTCATTCTATGAAGCCAGTATTACTTTGATTCCTAAACCAGACAGAGACCCAGTAAAAAAAGAGAACTACCGGCCAATATCCCTGATGAATATGGATGCAAAAATTCTCAATAAGATACTAGCAAATCGAATTCAACGGCATATAAAAAGAATTATTCACCATGATCAAGTGGGATTCATTCCTGGGATGCAGGGCTGGTTCAACATTCGCAAATCAATCAACGTGATACATCACATTAACAAAAAAAAAGAGAAGAACCATATGATCCTATCAATCGATGCAGAAAAGGCCTTTGACAAAATCCAGCACCCTTTCTTAATAAAAACCCTTGAGAAAGTCGGGATAGAAGGAACATACTTAAAGATCATAAAAGCCATTTATGAAAAGCCCACAGCTAACATCATCCTCAATGGGGAAAAACTGAGAGCTTTTTCCCTGAGATCGGGAACACGACAGGGATGCCCACTCTCACCGCTGTTGTTTAACATAGTGCTGGAAGTTCTAGCATCAGCAATCAGACAACAAAAGGAAATCAAAGGCATCCAAATTGGCAAAGATGAAGTCAAGCTTTCGCTCTTTGCAGATGACATGATATTATACATGGAAAATCCGATAGACTCCACCAAAAGTCTGCTAGAATTGATACATGAATTCAGCAAAGTCGCAGGATACAAAATCAATGTACAGAAATCAGTTGCATTCTTATACACTAACAATGAAGCAACAGAAAGACAAATAAAGAAACTGATCCCATTCACAATTGCACCAAGAAGCATAAAATACCTAGGAGTAAATCTAACCAAAGATGTAAAGGATCTGTATGCTGAAAACTATAGAAAGCTTACGAAGGAAATTGAAGAAGATTTAAAGAAATGGAAAGACATTCCCTGCTCATGGATTGGAAAAATAAATATTGTCAAAATGTCAATACTACCCAAAGCTATCTACACATTCAATGCAATCCCAATCAAAATTGCACCAGCATTCTTCTCGAAACTAGAACAAGCAATCCTAAAATTCATATGGAACCACAAAAGGCCCCGAATAGCCAAAGGAATTTTGAAGAAGACCAAAGCAGGAGGCATCACAATCCCAGACTTTAGCCTCTACTACAAAGCTGTCATTATCAAGACAGCATGGTATTGGCACAAAAACAGACACATAGACCAATGGAATAGAATAGAAACCCCAGAACTAGACCCACAAACGTATGGCCCACTCATCTTTGACAAAGCAGGAAAGAACATCCAATGGAAAAAAGACAGCCTCTTTAACAAATGGTGCTGGGAGAACTGGACAGCAACATGCAGAAGGTTGAAACTAGACCACTTTCTCACACCATTCACAAAAATAAACTCAAAATGGATAAAGGACCTGAATGTGAGACAGGAAACCATCAAAACCTTAGAGGAGAAAGCAGGAAAAGACCTCTCTGACCTCAGCCGTAGCAATCTCTTACTCGACACATCCCCAAAGGCAAGGGAATTAAAAGCAAAAGTGAATTACTGGGACCTTATGAAGATAAAAAGCTTCTGCACAGCAAAGGAAACAACCAACAAAACTAAAAGGCAACCAACGGAATGGGAAAAGATATTTGCAAATGACATATCAGACAAAGGGCTAGTATCCAAAATCTATAAAGAGCTCACCAAACTCCACACCCGAAAAACAAATAACCTTGTGAAGAAATGGGCAGAAAACATGAATAGACACTTGTCTAAAGAGGACATCCGGATGGCCAACAGGCACATGAAAAGATGTTCAGCGTCGCTCCTTATCAGGGAAATACAAATCAAAACCACACTCAGGTATCACCTCACGCCAGTCAGAGTGGCCAAAATGAACAAATCAGGAGACCATAGATGCTGGAGAGGATGTGGAGAAACGGGAACCCTCTTGCACTGTTGGTGGGAATGCAAATTGGTGCAGCCGCTCTGGAAAGCAGTGTGGAGGTTCCTCAGAAAATTAAAAATAGACCTACCCTATGACCCAGCAATAGCACTGCTAGGAATTTATCCAAGGGATACAGGAGTACTGATGCATAGGGGCACTTGTACCCCAATGTTTATAGCAGCACTCTCAACAACAGCCAAATTATGGAAAGAGCCTAAATGTCCATCAACTGATGAATGGATAAAAAAATTGTGGTTTATATACACAATGGAATACTACGTGGCAATGAGAAAAAATGAAATATGGCCTTTTGTAGCAACGTGGATGGAACTGGAGAGTGTGATGCTAAGTGAAATAAGCCATATAGAGAAAGACAGATACCATATGGTTTCACTCTTATGTGGATCCTGAGAAACCTAACAGGAACCCATGGGGGAGGGGGAGGAAAAAAAAAAAAAAAAGAGGTTAGAGTGGGAGAGAGCCAAAGGCCAAAGCATAAGAGACTGTTAAAAACTGAGAACAAACTGAGGGTTGATGGGGGGTGGGAGGGAGGGGAGGGTGGGTGATGGGTATTGAGGAGGGCACCTTTTGGGATGAGCACTGGGTGTTGTATGGAAACCAATTTGACAATAAATTTCATATATTTTAAAAAAATAAAAAAATAAATAAATAAAAAAAAAAAGAAAATTTTCTCAATTTGATAAAAAAAATTCTATGAAAAAGTTACAGAAGCTATTATTATACATAATGGTAAACTATTGAATGCTTTTGTACTAAGAGTAAGAACAAGGTAAGCCTGTCCTTTCCACTACTTCTATTTAACACTGTACAGGAGATCTTAGCCAGTGTAAAAAGTTAAAGAAAAGCAATAAAGTCATAAAGATTGGAAAGGAAGAGTAAAACGGACTCTTTTCATAGATGACATAATTGTTTACATAGAAAGACCCTAAGGCATTTACAAAACAACTCCTAGAACTAATAAGTGACTTTAGCTTGGTTTTAGGATACAATTAGATCTATTTACAAATAGCAACTCTATTTTATATGCTGGCTGCAAACAAGTGGAAAATGAAATTCAAAAAAAAAAAAAAAAGAAAGAAAAAAGAAAAATTCTACTTTTAAAAGCACCAACAACCACTAAATACTTAGGAATATTTTTTAAAAGTAATCTCTATGCCCAATATGGGGCATGAACTCACAACCCCAAGATCAAGAATGGCACATTCCACTGAATGAACCAGCCAGGCGCCTCCACTCAGGAATAAATTTAATGAAAAACATGCAAGATGTTCACATTTTTACATTGAAATAATGCTGAAAGAAATTAAAGATCTGGACAAATGTAGAGATATACCACATTCATGGATTGGAAGTCCCAACATTGTTAAAATACCCATTTTCTTCAGATCTACAGATTCAATGAATTCCCCATCATAACTTTTTCAGTTTCTTTTTAAATGACAAGCTTATTCAAAAATTTGTAATAGATAAAAAGGATCTAGAATATCCAAAGCAATCTTGAAAAATAAAAACAAAGTTGGAAGACTTACACTACCTGAATTTAAGATTTATTATAAAACCACAATAATCGAGAGAGTACTGGTACTGGTGTTAAGGTAGACAAATAGATCAATGGAACAGAAATAGACCTATACTTAAATCTTTAATTTATTTATAATAAAGGTACAAAGCAATTCAATTGGGGGAACAAAGTCTTTTGAACAAGTTGTACAGGACAACAGCATGCCCGTAAGGAGAATAATGAACCCTCTATTCCCATTTCATACTATACACTAGAAGTAACTCAACTTTACCAGATACTTACAAATGGCCAATACATAAAAGGGTACTTATTAAGCATTATTAGTTATCAGAGCAACACAAATTTAATCCACCATGAGATACCACTAACCACATACTGGAAATGGTAAAGTTAAAAAGACAGAAACAAATCAAATGGTGCCAAGAATGTGAAACAACCAGAACTCTAACACATTATTGGGGGATAGAGGGGGTGGGTGAAATTCTACAGCTACTTTGGCAGTTCTTTATAAAACCACCCTACAACTTAACAATCTCACTCCCAGAAGTTTACACAAAAAAATAAGAAAGCATATGTTCATGAAAGAATTGGTACAAGAATGTGCACAGATTTATTCATAATAACCAAAAGCAGAGACCACCTAGGTGTGGACCAACAGATGAATGAAGAAATAAACTGGTGCCTTCATCCAATTAATATCTCTCAGCAACAAAAAGCAACCAACCACTGTTCTACATAACAAAACATTGAATCTCAAATACAACAATATGCTGAGTGAAAAAGATCGGAGCAGCAGTTGCCTCTGGGAGTGGGGTGAGGTGGGGAACAAGTGAGAAGGGGCATGAGGGAATTTTCTGGGGTGATCATAATGTTTTATATCTCAACAAGGGTCACTTGTAAAAATTCATCAAATGATACACTTAAATTTTGTGCATTCCACAGTATGTATGTTTTACCTTAAAAAAGTAGACACACATTGACCTCCAGTTAAACTGGTGTGCACATCTCACTTTGAAATGCATAAAAAATAGGATGGAATAATGGGTGGATAGAGAGATTGGTAGATAGATACACAGGTAACAAAACAAATCTAGAAAAATGTTAATCGTAGACTCCAGGTGATGGGCATATGGGCATTCACTGTGCACTTCTTTCAAATTTTTTGTATATTTGAAAATTCCCTTGGGGTTCAGCCAAGGGCTCTGAGCGGCCCTACCAGATGGCAGCAGTAGTCCTAGGGGGAGACACCACTGGCCCCCAGCGTTATCTTCCCCAATCAGACCGAGGAATTAGGGCCACACCAGGGCCCTATGGAAGGCACTGGAGATTGGAGCAGCGAGGAGCCTGAGGAAGAGCAGGAGAAAACAGGGGCAGGCCCAGCTGGCTACTCCTACCAACCCCTGAACCAAGATCCTGAACAAGAGGAGGCAGAGCTGGCACTGGTGGGGGATGGAGAAGATGTAGTTGCTGATATTGAGGATCCGATCCAGGCCCTGGGCTTCATTTGCCACACCTGCCATTAAAGGGCGAGGATGAAGAGGAGGAGGGAGCCACAGGACCTGGGTAAAGGGAGCATGCTTTCATTTTGGAATAATGTTGGAGGAAAGGAACTGGGTAGAGCCAATAAACGGGAGTCATAGAGGAACACCCTGTTCCTAAAACAACGGTTTGTTATCTAAGACTTTACAGACTTCAGAATCCAGGTGAAAGGCTATTGTGCTGGACTTGGGTTGCAGGTGGGCTTGCCTGGAAATAACAAGATGGATTTGGCCACATTGCTAGCCCAAGGGTTATGGGTTAATTCAAAGAATGGGGGAGTGGAGCTGGTCCCATTGTTTCTGTTCTCCCGCTTTTTGTGATTTCAGAACATGTGGAGTTGGTGAAAAGGACAATGGCTGGAGTAAGCCTGCCTGTGCCAGGGGTTCCTGCCTGGGCTCTGGAGATATCAGATGCCCAGTGGGAAGATGTGGTGCAGAAGGCCCTCCAAGCCTGGCAGGGATCGACCCCAGCCTGGAAGTGACTACCAGCATAGGACTGAACACATCCCTGGTTGTAATGTCTATCTTCATATTCTCCATGTCCCTTTCCACATCAAGGCAAATCAGACTGCCTCTCAGAGACCTGCTGTATTCAGTTCTGTACGTATAGGGACATTGGCCCAAGCCCAACCCATCTTAGCATGTATCACTCTGTGGTGAATAAAGCACTCTATGTACACAGCCAAAAAAAAAAAAAAAAAAAAATTCCCTTAATAGTATGATGGGAGGAAAAAACTTAAACTATACTACAGGGTAGACCACTTTTGTTTCTATACGATTTTCACATGTAAGAGATTACCTTCTCACAACAATTCTGTAAATATAGACAAGGCTGGCATCAACCATGTTTTACAGCAGAAGACACTGTCTCATAAGGAACCTCACCCAAAGTGTCAGGGCAGTAGACAAACTCATAGTTCCAGGGGCCATGAGACGTTTTCAATGTTTATTTATTTTTGAGAGAAAGAGCATGAGTGGGGGAGGAGCAGAGAGAGAGGGAGACACAGAATCCAAAGCAGGCTCCAGGCTTCGAGCTGTCAGTACAGAGTCCGACGCGGGGCTCGAACCCACAAACTGTGAGATCATGACCTGAGCCAAAGTCAGACGCCCAACCGACGGAGCCACCCAGGCACCCCACGGGACTTTTTCATAAAGGGCCATGTAGCAAGTATTTGGGGCCATACAGTCACTGCCACAATTATTGTACCTTACTTTTTGTAATATAAAAGCAGGTGTTAGACAATTTGTAAATAAGTGGACATGGCCTTGCTCCAATAAAACTTTATTCACAAAAACAGGCAGGGGCCAGTTTGTTGATCCCTAGATGATAATCCAGGTGTTTTCATTACAGAAGTTATAGAAAAGGATTGATTTTAGAGTCAGATTTACCTGTGTTTTATATACTCCACGGGGTTACTATGACACCTCAATTTGGTAACTCTTATAAAGTACCTAGCATTGTACCTGTTTTAAAGCAGATAATAATTTTTTTTACTACCTTGCCTTTGTCTCATTTGCTATTTTTGCCACTATACCTGGTGGCCTGGATGAATTACAATAAGAAAAACAAACTGCTTAATGCTGTTCAACCAAATTAATCAACCATGGTAGACTTTTGTTCAGGAAATCTATAAACGATTGCACTGTCAATGGAAATGCATGATTGTTCCTGCATTTTCTGGGCCAACTTTCAGATAGAAATTCACTGAGGGCCCTCCAGGTTTTCTACTCTATTATATCACAGGGAGGTCCCAGTTACTCGCCCCCATTCCACACCTGAGTAAACAAATTGTTTAAACACACGCTTTCTCTCGGGCCATTTCTGTAAACGGCATGATTTCATTTACTCCCTGGTGCCAACCTGTGTGTCCCTTGTATCCAAAATCCCACTGAAAATTGAGTGGGTGGCACCTCTACACTCTTATCTTTGGCTTCTTTCCAAAACCTTGAAGCAACTGAGGCAGCAAAATGCTAATAATTCAAATTTATTCCTTTCTACAGAATTGTGAGGGTGCAAATTACCCAACCATCCCCTTGCTCAGTATGTCAGTGGGCAAAGTTGGAAGGGTAGAGCCAAACATTAGGTTACCAGAGAAGAGACTTCTTCCATTTTCTTTAAAGACTTACAAAATAATACCACAATAACGATAGGTCCCTTAAATGAGCATTTATTATGTCCCAGACACTATGGTAACCATTTGATTCCTTTATTTACAAATTCATCCATATGTATGAAATACTCACCGTGTGCCAGGATTTACATGAATTATCTAATGAATCTACATCAAAATCATATAAGGTAGATGTTATGACTCCTGTGTTACAAACTGAGTACATTGAGTCTAGAGACTCATTATGTTCCCAGTGCTCCCTTGGCCCCTGAGTGGCAGAGATACAATCTAGCAGAGATGAACCTTCTGGAGACTTAACAAATATTGTGACTGCATATTTGAGGTCACTTGTTTAATGTGGTTCTGTATTGCTTTGCCCTTTTCCAGCATATTTGTCCTGTCTCTGCCACTTAGCTATTATCTCTGTAAAGAACTGGTCCAGGAGGCCCACCACCTACGACTGTCCCCCATCCCTCCCCACTGCTATGCGCACAGTGGAAAATCAATAACTTTTGTTGCTTTTTGCCCTTAGCCCCCATCACCGTCTGTTCAGGCAACTCATTTCCCAGCACACCCCCTGCAGGATGTTTTTTCACTTTATTCCCAGCCTCTCCAGAATTAATCTGCAGAAGGCAATAGAATCAGAGACTCCCCCTCCTACGAAACACTCCCTCAACTTTGAACTTTGCCATTACACTTAGCAATCTGCTGTGCCGCTCAGACAAGGAAGGACTCTGGAGGACTGACAGAAAAAGAACGAAGGCATCTGCCTATATGCTACTGGAGAGAATGAAGTGCAGTCTGGAGAGACACCTCCTCCCAGTGCACAAGTAGAATGCGTCAGTCACCGGGGCTGAAGTCGCTGCATCCTCCTCTAGCTGGGGATTCTTCTCTTTCTTCCCATTTTCCCCCACTCAGGCTTTTACACCAACTGAGATCCTTCTGGGTAGACTCCACTTCTCAGATGTGTTTCTGACATCAGCTAATAACACTGGGTACATTAACTAATTAGAAACAGTAAGGAGTTCGGAAAACAAACAAGCATGAAGCAATGTTATTATTATGTGGCTTTTGCCTGACACTGTTGTCCTCATTAAGCAGGCAGGGATGTCAATATATCTACGAAGGAAGGCAAAGTAAAATCCTTACTGCAAGTGCCAGCTGGGTTCAAATTCCTTTTCCTGAAATCAGACATAGCTACTGCTGCAGTGAGACTTGCAGCTGATTTCTCCACCCCCTTTTGTTTCAGTTTGATTTTTTTTTAAGACTCTCTTCACTACTATAGCCGTTCAGCCTCATTTTGCATTGCTTGAGAGTTTGGTTTATGAAACTTTCCAAACAGCAACTCCTCCAGTTCTGGAAAGACCAAGAGAAAATCATAGTATTATTTTCACTTTTCTCATCAGTCGGAATTCACGGCACCTTCCTGAAAGGACTTATTGCCACATCCCTCATGTATCACACTGTAGGTAATATTGGCCTACTTGTGTGCTACCTGTTAAAAACAACAACTCTTCTGATTAAGCAAAAGATGAACATAGAAAGGCCTTGCCTGATTTATGTGCCATTGGTCCTTTCTCTCTTTCCATCCCTCTCCCCCTCCTTCCCTCTCTCCTTCCCTCCACCCCCTCCTCTCTTCCTCCCTCTTCCTCTCATTCATTCTTTCACTTATTTGAAACTGAAGCTTAGGAAGTAGCTGTTGCAGAGGTGTTTGGCTCTTCTCCCTACTCCGCAGACCCAGCCCGCTTTCCCACTGAACATCAGAGTCCTTCGATCTCCAGCTGGGACCTTCCCCTCTTCCCGCTCTAGTCTCCGCTCGGGGCCATGCCATCCAAACACACAGCTTCAGTTATCTCTTGCACTAGATGACTCGTCCCAGACTCTGCTTCTGAGCTCCCCAAATCCAAAATTCAACCATCTATACAACATCTTCCCTTGGAAGCGTCCCACTCCACCATGTCCAAAGGTAAATGCAAGGCGTGCCCCCCACCGATCTACCACTGTTTCTTTGCTTAGCGAATGGCACCTGCATGCACAAGACAGAAGCTTCCCTCCCCAGCCTTTCATCATGGGCCACGTGCTGTGGCCTCCTTCTCCCTTTCAGCTTCATCGTCTGCCAGGCCTGCCCCTACCCGCTGTCTCCATTCTTCACCTAGATGATGCCTCTCTATCTTACAGTTTCATGTTCCTGCCATCCTGACAAAGTAAGCTTCTTCCATTGTAGGATTCATAGCTTCACATGCCTCCCTTCAGAGGACAAGGCATGGCTACAACTTTCCATTTTGTGTGTGTCACGATGTGATTAACCTCTAAACTTCCCAGTGCCAGGCTGCAAACTCCACCAGAAGGGGCAATGTCTGATTTTGTTCACAGCTGTATTCCATAGAGCTTAGAGTGCCTGACACTTAAAAGGAGGTTCTCACTAAGTATTTCTTGGAAGGAAGGCAGGGAGGGAGGACAGAAAGGGGAAAACAAAAAAAAAAAACTTTATTAGGAAAGTTTTAATAAAACCAACTTTAGTTGGTATAGCAGACACTGGCTAGTTATTCTCCACACAATTCCCATTCTCTTGCTGGGCACATATCTCAACTTGTGTTCTCAGTCTCCCTGCAGCCAGGTGAAGCAATGTCACGGACATCGGAAAGGGATGCACACTGATGTGACACATGGCACCTCAAAGCCTGGCCCTTAAGACTCCCACACAGTCTTTGTCCCTCTTGTCCTGTCCCTTTCTTCTCCTGTCCCTCTCTTCTAATGGCTGTTGACCCCTCTCCAAAGATCCACTGAAGGACTCCAAGGGCCCAGTAGAGACGGAGTTTCAAACCACGTGGGGTCTAGACTCCAAATAACTCCACGGCCCCTCCACCAAGCCACACTGGTCTGTGATGTGAACCAGAACTGAACTTTTACTGGGTCAAATTTAGGGGTTGTTTTAGCAATCAGGCTACACTAACTTGCAGAGTTGGGAAGAGACAAGATAAAGCAGTTATCACCCTCCACCTGTGAATTTTCTTACACAGATTATTTTGCTTTTCTAACCTGGAAAAGAGAAAACAATTATGCTATGTTTGGGGATCAAAGGTACGTATGCTTCAAACTGACAAATACAAGTGGTGAACAGTAGCTGTACTTTCTGGTCACGGCAACCTCAACAGAGAAATGCTAAGCTTCTCTAGGCCGGATAAAGCCGTTGGGCTATTAAGGACACAGTCTGTTTTCTTGCTGGTTTCTGTGTGTGTGTGTGGGGGGGGACAATATCACGAACAGCAACCACAAAAGGAGCCCTTCTGATAGAGCAGTCTTGGGGAGGAGGGACCAGTTTGGAGCTAGTCTGCCTCTAACACCTGGGAGGGGTAGCAGAAAGCTGGGCCCCAGTTGGGGGTGGGGGACCTGGGTGCCAACCTTTCCAACCTTGGGAAGTCTGAACACAAATGAATTCAGAAGTGGAAGTTGCTGAGAGAATAGGTCATAAATGTTCTCATCACAAGAAAAAAGAAATTATTAAGCTATACAAGGTGATGGATGTTGACTGAATTTCTGTGGTAAACATTTCATATGGCGTATGTCAAATTGTTACATTGTAAACCTTAAATAAAGTTATATGTCAGTAAAACTGAAGAGAAAAAAAGAGATGTCATAGGGTAGTGCCAGAGTGACCACTTGCTAGGGGAATGGCCTCAGACAAGTGACCTAACCTTTCTGTTTTCACACTTCTAAAATGGAGAAATGAGGGCATAGAAGAAACTACTCATAAGGTTGTTATGGAGATGACTTAATATTTGTAATATTTTATTTGGAAAATTAATATTTGATTAAAAAAGACTAACGGGGGCACCTGCGGCTCAGTCGGTTAAGCATCTGACTTTGGCTCAGGTCATGGTCTCACAGCTTGTGAGTACAGTCCCGGTATAAGGCTCTGTGCTGACAGCTTGGAGCCTGGAGCCTGTTTTGGATTCTGTGTGTGTCTCTCTCTCTGCCCCTCCCCTGCTCATGCTCTGTCTGTCTGTCTGTCTCTCTCTCTCTCTGTGTGTGTCTCAAAAATAAATAAACATTACAAAAATCAAAAAAATACTTAGAGAGCCAGGACAATTAATTTCAGTTGTGTACTGTCCAATTTAAATGGGTCCTACAATTTTTCTTAAAGAGAAACTACTTTTGAATCTCTAAGAAGCTTCTAAGCACCACAGAAGAACCAAGAGAGGATAGGTCAAAAACGACAGGTGAGAAGGCATGTGAGGAGGGCGACTCTTCGTCTGCTGCTAGGTAGGAAGTATTTGGAGACATCATTGCAGGAACCAGATTGATAAACTGTGCAAGTGTTAAAAACTTCACTGCGCATTACTACCCAGCTTTTGCGGAGGTTAAGCCATAACAGCTCCTTGAGCACTGGTACCGTTCGTTATTTTCACAGAGAAAATGTGCAACAAACATTCAACTCATTGATTTTACCTTTCTAATGACAACCAAGACTTTCTATTTAGGATTCTGATTATTTTAATGTGCATATAGTATTTCTCTGTAAAGCCACTTGCGGGCAGATTCCATACCTCATTTATCTTTCATGCCCACCCAGCACAATATCTTGTACATAATAGGGACTCAATAAAAGATGGAAAGAATTAATGAATCAATAAAAATATGGATCATCCCTAAGTCTACTCATGAATCATCTTTCTCCCAAATTTGTAGAATAGTACAATCTGAATTTACAAAACTCAAATGTGAAGGACAAAATAATGATCTCCTTTCTATGGTATTAATCTCAAACCCTTTTATAAAAGGGGATTATAGAAATTTTAGCCACTTCTTTCGCATTAAGTTTTTATGACCTTGAAGGATGGCTTCACTTTGGCCAATTTACTAGAAAGGATATTGAGTTCATAAAAGAATTTTATTTCCCCCTCTGATATTGTGGCACATAGTACACAAGTGAAGAGTTCTCCATAAGTGAAAATGCTGACTACCACGGTGCTTTATATCCGTACCTGTTACACTTCCATGCCAAGTGCCTCAGGTAAAACCCTACAGAGGACACTTTGAAAAGATACAGATAAAATCTTCATTACACTGACAAGTTTCTCATCTAGCTCCCACCACAGTTACTAAGTAATTTCTCTTCTCTATGGAGACAATATAAAAATCAAAAAGAAAGTGTTGACCCCTCACTTGCATTCCAAAATTATATCATTTACCAGGAAATATCCCATTAACTTCTGAGAAATCTAGGAGGCTCTACAAAACGAAGTAAGTATATATTTCTGCAACAGTATAAAAGAAAAGCAAGTTTACTTCAGATAAAAGAGCGTTTTGAAATGTTTTATTCAGCATGACGCAGGAGCATTTTATGGATATTTAATAAATAAACTAAAATATACTCTCAGGCGTTATATAATTTATAATAAAATTGACAAAAGGAAACACTGACATCGATATAGGCACTATTATTTTTGCCCCAATTTTTAAAACATTTGCAATTTGAAAAAGATGGTTTCTATTATTCTTACAGCACAAGAAAACAATGACATTTTATTTTAGCATGTATGTTCATCATGTAAAAACATGCCTACAAGAGTCCTGTTCTGCTAAATAGGTTCAATCCTGTTGCCAGCAAATTCCCAAATCTACCCCCTGCTGGGCAGGTAGGCACTGAACTGTAGCCTCCCCGAGTACAGCTGTTGAATGCGCTCCCCACTCTCCAGTGATGTAGACTCCAGCACATAACGGGAATACACAAATCCTGAGTATTTCTCAGAAGCATACAAAGCTATTTATATAATGATCGATCTTCAGTGCAATTCAACAAACACAAGACATATCCACAAATAACTATCGTAAAAGATCTTATAGGCAATTACCAACAGAAAAGGAGGTACAAAAAGCAGCTATGATATCCGGGGGAGACGTCCTTTCGAGATCAAGGAAGAAAGCCTCTGTGAAGGAACAGGTTTTGGAAGGTGGGTAGGGTTGAAACGAATATGCCTTTCTCTCCTATACGGGATGGACCACAAAAAAAAGGTCAATGGTGTAATGCTGCCAAAATCATATGCATGTTTAACAGGATGTTCAATGAGACTGCTTCAATCTCCCTCTTGGCTGAGGGCATAAAAAGCTGGTGACGAGCATGTCTACCTTGCAGAGTGAGTTATTAGACGTCTCAGCAGCATTTGCAAAGGCAGGCTCTGAAAGCCAGTTTTGTGACCTCAGTTGACTGCTCACCTCAGACTGTGAGAGGTTAGAAAAGCTGAGAGGAGACAGCTGCATACTAGACAGGAATCACTCCAGATGTCAGTGTGCTCTGAGTAACCCCCACCCCCACAACGACTGCGAGAGCAGAGCTCAGGGAGTTCCTTGGAAGTCTGGGGTTCCAGAAGCTGCGTGCATCTCCACGCAAGTGACAGGAGGCAGCAGGCAGGAGAAAGAATGAACCAGACTGCACTGGCAGCTGCCTACAGTTCCCTGTGGCACCTGCTGCAGGGCCTATGTGCCCAGGTGTTGCTTGTGATCAGCTGTGGGCCCCAGGGGTGAAAATGGTCTGTCTGCAGCTACCAAAAATCCAGTTCAAGAGGGCCTCCAATATTCCCAAAGGCTGAGGGAAGAAAAATCAGAGGCCAGGCTGTATCATGGGAAGTACAGTCGAACGTTTTCAGAAGGGACCCCTAAAAGCTGCAAACAGGCAGCGTTAATGCTGTACACAGCACAAAGAGGAGACACTTTCAATTCCATAATAGCCAGAGGAACCACCTCCAGATTACATCAGCGATCTGTCCTGCCTCTGCTCCCTCCACCTGCTCCAAGCCCAGAGTGGCCAGCAGCTGGAAGAGCTAGTGGGGGAGGGAGGATAAATACTCAGTGAAAAAGTGAAAAAGGGATTCCTGTCCCCTGCCACAAGCTTCCAGTCGGGCTCAAGCTGGAAGGAGAGAAAAGGCTTTAACTTTCTATGAAGTTCCAAGTTGTTGTTGTTGTTGTTGTTACTATTATTATTTTTTTTTTTTTTAAAGGATAGAGTTTTCTCAACATTTATTTATTTTTGGGACAGAGAGAGACAGAGCATGAACGGGGGAGGGGCAGAGAGAGAGGGAGACACAGAATCGGAAACAGGCTCCAGGCTCTGAGCCATCAGCCCAGAGCCCGACGCGGGGCTCGAACTCACGGACCGCGAGATCGTGACCTGGCTGAAGTCGGACGCTTAACCGACTGCGCCACCCAGGCGCCCCTGTTGTTACTATTATTATCAATATACTGGGATGAACCTGTTAATTTCCTAAATGAGAGTTTTCTTGTGACAGAGTGGCCAGAGGCCTTTTGTTATTGTGAGAGTGAGCCAAACAAGTTGTGAGACGAGCTCTAATATTTTACCAGGGCAGCAAAGAAAACCAAACCTCAGAAAACATTTTCATGAGCAAGAGGAGCACTGAGTACAACAGTTTCTGACTCAGAAATCCTGCTCGTTCAAATACTAGACACATATATTAAATGGGCTATAGTAATCGTAATTTACATTTTGGTTTCTGTTAAGATAGAAAATATATAAAAATGAACTACTGTTACATGCAATTATATATGGATGAATTTTAAAAACATTATGTTGAGCAAAAGAAGCCAGACTCACATGTATCTATGATTATAGTAAAAACAATTGAACCGTACATTTTCAATATGCATATGGTGTGATTTGTGAATTATATGTCAATAAAACTGTTTTAAAAAGCCAGACATAAAAGAGGACAAGCAAGATGATTTGATTCATGAGAAGTTCTAAGTAAGAAAATTCAACATCAGTGGTGCTTGATGAGTAGGGATGGGAAGGATGGACTCCAAAGAGGAATGAGGGAAATTTGGGAGTGACGGGAAAGTCCTACATCTGAGCTATGCCATTCGGTACAGGATCCGTATGTGATGATTTAAGCTCATTAAAATTTAAAAAATTAAACAAAATTAAAGATTCATTTTCTCAGCCACACCATCCGTGTTTCCAATGTTCAAGAAAACAGCAATATGTGGACAGTAAAGAACACGTTTTATGGTTCTCAAAAGTTTCATCAGATAGTAATGTTCTATCTCTATATCTTGATTTCACTAGTGGTTATTTAGGTCTTATTTGTCACAACTCACCAAAATATACATGCAAAACCATGTATGCATGTGTGCTGAAATAATAAAATTGACCTAAAAATTGATCTTGAGAGAAAATAGCCCTGACAATAGACTGCTGAGATCCAGGGAGAAGTGTGAAGAGAAGTGGATGGTGATAGAGAGGACATTTTTGAGAAGCAGGAAGGCAGGTCAGGTCCCTATAAAAGGCAGGAAGATTTCATGCAGGACATTTGCAGCGTTCGGAAGACAGAAAACAATCGCATTAACTGACCAGACGTGAGTGGGCAAGAAATAGTCTGAGACCTAAAAGAGACTTCTAGAGAACATTCACTTCCAGGGGGAAATGTAGGTCCTGGAAGACAGATATTAGGCATAAAGGTTATGGAAGACACCTCAGAGAAAAATGAATCACCAGGCCAGGATTCAGGTGGTTTAAGAAAAAGCAACTTTTGGGGCGCCTGGGTGGCGCAGTCGGTTAAGCGTCCGACTTCAGCCAGGTCACGATCTCGCGGTCCGTGAGTTCGAGCCCCGCGTCAGGCTCTGGGCTGATGGCTCGGAGCCTGGAGCCTGTTTCTGATTCTGTGTCTCCCTCTCTCTCTGCCCCTCCCCCGTTCATGCTCTGTCTCTCTCTGTCCCAAAAATAAATAAATGTTGAAAAAAAAAAAAATTAAAAAAAAAAATAATAAAAAAAAAAAGAAAAAGCAACTTTACTGGGGCCAGCAGAGAAAACCAAACGCCCTAAGGGTTAGAGAAAAAGTCATAAACCAGGCCAACATCTGAACCCTGGTATAAAAACACATATGGAAGCTGATCTGTTTGTCAGGCTAGTTTAATAGTGTAAACCTATTTCCAGGGAACATGGGAATTCTGTGCAGAGTTGGTGTTTCATGTAATAGTTTGAACTTAAAAATAGATGTCAGAGTATGCGTTTTTTGGAGCATGCGTTGTTTCTTGGCTGAACAATGGATCCAGAAAAAGATATAAGTGAAATATTGAAGTGCCACCTATGAGGTGGTCAACATCCTGCAGAAAGAGTGGATGCAAACCTACACAAACTTCTGTGGTTTTTATGGAAGGCTTATTGGTACTATTGGAGGGGAACAAAATGGCAGGTGGATGACGCCACATCAAGGACCAACAGAAATAAATTAGACCCTAATTTCTATAGAGAATTTTGAGGAAGGAATATTTTATAACATCAAGATTTTATATATATATATATATATATATATATATATATATATATATATATACACATATATATATATATACATATATATATATATATACACACACACACACATATATATCAAGATATATATATATTTTATATATATATCAAGATATATAAAAATCATATATATAAAATAAAGATAATCACCCAAAAGAAAACTAATACATCTACTAATTATCATGGTAAGGTTTTTTTTTTTTTTTTTAAAGCAATTGTATGCTCTTTATCCACATATACAATTAGTTCTGTTGTCCTGAAGTGAAAACGCTTATCTAGTTATCATCTCCTAGGTCCACATCTAGCCAACAAGCATGGACTGGGGATTCTGATCTCTGGAACATTTGGTCTGTTTCTTCTCCTTTAATGATCATAGCCCTGGTTCTGACTCATCATGTCTGAGGTAGACTATTGCAGTAGCCTCAATGCTGACCTTCTTACTACCAATCCCGTCCTCCTGAAATGCTTCCAGGTCACCCCAGGATGGTCTTCCTGAAGCATAACTCTGACCATGCCTAATGGTCTATCCACTCTGCCTCTCGCTCACCCTCAGTGTACACACACCGGGCTGATTCATGCCTCTTAGCTTTCACTACTGCCCACTGCGTCTGCCTGGAACATCCTTTATATGTCTCATCACATGGTTAACTTTCCCTCACCCGTTCCACTTGAGCCCAGGTATCATTTCATGTGGAAGGAAGCCTTCTCTGAACCACTGGGCTGGCTGTGTACACTTTTTCTTTGCCCTTATAGCTGCATTTAGCACAACAGTAATGTTATCTGTTCGGGTTTGATCTCAATTCCTTGAGAGAGAAATGTGTTCTATTCATTTCATAACACTTAGTACCTAAACTGTGGATGATCTAAATATAATAAAATCTTTTTAAAAATAATATGATTGTCAAAAATTATAAATATAATAGGAATAAAGTTGCCAGATTTAGCAAATAATATGCAGGACTCCCAGTTAAATTTGAATATCAGATAAACAACAAATAATTTTTTAGGTTAAGTCTCAGATATTACATACACATATTTATACTAGAAAAAATTATTTATTGTTTATATGAAATTCAAATTTAACTGAGCATTCCATACTAACCTGTCAACTCTAAATAGAAATTTTCAGAGAGCTTAAACAACTATTTTATTCTTCTTTATTTAGAGTGACCCTTTCAGACATATAAAGTACTCTGAGTTTCAAAAACTTCCATCTTCTTAAACTGATCCAAACCCCGGCTCTAAATACATATTTTTATTAAGTCTTTTTAAAGTTAAAAATTTGTATTTACAATCTATATCAGGAGAAAAGAATTCTCTTCTAAGTGTTTTTATCTAAACAATACAGTTTTAAATTAAAATAAAAAGTCTTAATTTGATTATTTCAAAGAGGTAATGTGTAAATTCAGTCTTCTACTGGATATAAACATCTGTATTCTCAAATGAAGTTTAAAGTTTTAGAAACATTTATAAATGTCCCATAAGATTTAAAACACATCCTTTGAAAAGAGATGAATTTAATATAAAAAATACTGGGCCAGGAGTTTGGAGACCTCATTTCAGTCATTAGCTGGAGATGTGAACTTGGGCATGGCACATAACTCATCTTTCTCATCTATAAAAGGAAGAGGGATTATTACATGATCTCAGTGACCCCCTTTTCCAACTCCGACAGTCTATAACTGCAGGAAGCCAAAGCCGTGGGCCCTGGTGGGAAGGAATGAACACAAGCTATGAGTCACAGACCTGGGCCTAGGCCCGAGTCTTCTGGGCAACTTTTATAGTTAAAGTGTGCCTGATAAAAAGCTTCTGCACAGCAAAGGAAACGATCAACAAAACTAAAAGGTAACTGATGGAATGGGAGAAGATATTTGCAAACGACAAACCAAATAAAGGGTTAGTATCCAAAATCTATAAGGAACTTATCAAACTCAACATTCAAAAAATAATGCAGTGAAGAAATGGGCAGAAGACACGAATAAACAATATTCCAAAGAAGACATCCAGATGGCCAATAGACACATGAAAAGATATTCAACATCACTCATCATCATGGAAATACAAGTCAAAACCACAATGAGATTCTACCACACACCTGTCACAATGGCTAAAACTAACAACTCAGGCAACTACGGATGTTGGCGAGCCCATCCCCCCTACCTACCTCTCCTCTAGCAACCCTCAGTTTGTTCTCTGTATTTAAGAGTCTCTCATGGTTTGCCTCCTTCTCTGTTTTTATCTTATTTTTCCTTCCCTTCCTCTATGTTCATCTGTTGTGTTTCTTAAATCTCACATAGGAATGAAATCATATGATATAATTCTTTCTCTGACTGACTTATTTCGCTTAGCATTATACACTGTAGTTCCATCCACATTGTTGCAAATGGCAAGATTTCATTCCTTTGATCGCAAAAGAGGAACACTTTTGCACTGTGGGTGGGAATGCAAACTGGTGCAGCCGCTCTGGAAAATAGTATGGAGGTTCCTCAAAAAACTAAAAATAGAACTAACCTATTACCCAGCAATTGCACTATGAGGTATTTCTCCAAAGGTTACAAAAATGCTTATTTGAAGGGACACATGCACCCCAATGTTTATAGCAGCACTATCGACAACAGCCAAAGTATGGAAAGAGCCCAATGTCCATAGACTGATGAATTGATAAAATAGATGTGGTGTGTATGTATATATATATATATATATATATATATATATATATATATACACACCATACACACACACACACACATACACACACACACAATGGAATACTACTCAGCGATCAAAGGAATGAAATCTTGCCATTTGCAACAATGTGGATGGAACTACAGTGTATAATGCTAAGCGAAATAAGTCAGTCAGAGAAAGAATTATATCATATGATTTCATTCCTATGTGAGATTTAAGAAACACAACAGATGAACATAGAGGAAAGGAAGGAAAAATAAGATAATTTTTTTTTCAACGTTTATTTATTTTTGGGACAGAGAGAGACAGAGCATGAACGGGGGAGGGGCAGAGAGAGAGGGAGACACAGAATCGGAAACAGGCTCCAGGCTCTGAGCCATCAGCCCAGAGCCTGACGCGGGGCTCGAACTCACGGACCGCGAGATCGTGACCTGGCTGAAGTCGGACGCTTAACCGACTGCGCCACCCAGGCGCCCCGAAAAATAAGATAAAAACAGAGAAGGAGACAAACCATGAGAGACTCTTAAATACAGAGAACGAACTGAGGGTTGCTAGAGGAGAGGTAGGTAGGGGGGATGGGCTAAATGGGTGATGGGCATTAAGGAGGGCACTTGATACAAGAGTTTTGGAAATAGATAATAGAGATAGTTATATGACATTGTGAATATAATGAATGTCACTTAAAAGTGGTTACAATGGCAAATTTTACATTATATACATTTTACCACAATAAAAAATGAGGGGCAGAAAGGGGAAAGTCTTCTTTAGTAAGCATGGGTGGGGGAAATGACAACCTCTCAGCTACAAGGCAAACTGCAAGGGCACTGGGAAGAGTGAGGAGGGGCCATCTGCGCCACCTACCGACCTGTGGGATTGGAGCAATCAAGTGCTGAATTCTCAGGGGGGAATCAAATAAGGGGCAGTGAGTACAGGAAGTGCACTTCTGCCAACAGTATCTCCACAGGTTCAACAGTGGCATGGTCCTGTGACCTCTCCTTTCTCTCCCTAGCTGTTCCCCTCAAGCCCTCATTCTCAGGGGCTAGCTAAGTGAAACCGCAGCCCTTATGTTGAGCAGATAAGCAACAAGGAAAAGCAAATACTACTCAAGGAAAGTGCTAACCAGGTATAGATAACCCCAATAGACCTTTTAAAATATATTGTTAAAAATCCAACCATACTCTGATATTGTAAACATAGCATTCGTGCTGAAATTCAAACTTGGTCATTGTAATCAAGTTGCATCAGGCAGGTCCATATTTAAAACCCACAGACTTCAATTATTTTAAGGGGCACACTGGAGGCCAAAAGGAGAAAGTATGTTGAAACATGGCTTTTGTTGGAGGGCCCAGACCCCAAGATGGATTGTTACAACTAGGTAATATAAAAATAGAGAAGGTCTTGGAAAAAAGTTCAGTGCAGATATTATGCAGCAGGGCTTTGGAAATGGATTGGGCTTGAGAGATAAAGAAATCATCTATTTTCAGACTCAAATCTATGCTTGGAGTATTTTTTAAATGTTGACTTTGTCTTGCCTTTTAATTTTAAATAACTTCCACCAAAGTCTTCCCCAAAACAATTCTACTTTTAATTACTCTTGGCTATGGCTTAGAACCAGGGAATTCTGGCTACTAAGAAGCAACAAGACACATTCATTCATTCATTCATTCATTCATTCATCATTCATTCATTCACTTATTCATTCATACAACTGTCAACAAATATCCGTTGATCATCTTCTACCTATAAAATTATTCTGCTTTTACATGTGATTAGCAGTGTAAATTTTATTTTTTTAAATATTTATTTTTGAGAGAGAGAGAGAGCAGGGGAAGGGCAGAGAGCGAGGGAGACACAGAATCAGAAGCAGGCTCCAGGCTCTGAGCTCTATCAACACAGAGCCTGACACAGGGCTCAAACCCATGAACCATAGGATCAAGACCTAAGCCAAAGTCGAATGCTCAACCAACTGAGCTACTCAGGCACTCCAACAGTGTAAATTTTAATTGAGAAAGACTACTCTAAACTTTGGGTGATTTGCCAAGAGATCCAGACCCTCTATTGCCATCTGAGTTGAAATAATCATAAATACCTGCCTAAAATCTAAGCTTCTGGGGGGTAGGAAGTAGAATATCTTTTTATAAGATTCTTACCTGTTATATTTCAGTTCAATTTGGATTTGGCAACACATTATTTTATTCATTTCTATGTCACAGAGTCTGAGCAAAACATTTTTCTTTTGCCTTTCATTAATTTGGTTTATAAACATGGTCTCTTTTTTTCCTCCTACTCTGTAATGGCCTTTGTACAGCTATTGCAGTAAGGGAAATATTAAAATGCAAACAGACAGTAGGTACAAAAGGTACCTATTACTTTGCAAAAGGTAATAAAGAGAGTTCTGCCAAATATTTTTTAAGTTGTTAAATAATCACGTCAACTAACAGAATAAAAAGGTCATCTGGGAGTAATTTTCAGTCACTTTAAAACCTAAAGACTTTGTTTCACCTTTCATACATATAGAGAGAACAGATGTATGCTCTCCAAATCAGAATATATACTTCCCAAGAATTGCACAAAGGGGCACTACTGACATTTGAGAAAGAACAATTCTTTATTGTGCAGGACAATTCTGTGCATTGAAGGGTGAAGGGTTATTGCTGACCTCCGCCAAATGATGTCAATGGTCTCCCTCCAGTCACTGCGGCAATCAACACACCTCCAAATAATACCCAAAGACCACTAGGGAGGTCATATTAGTCCAGTTGAAAACCAGTCTAGTGAAATTCTCCATAGGTATATGTCCTAAATATATTTGTAGGGCAAGAGGAGAACCAAAGAAGATAAACTTAATTGAGCCGGAAAAACTTGTTTGTGGTCTATTTCCATCTCAAGTATCTGCACGTGACCTTTCTTTTATTATTGACAAAGTTGGTTAAAAAGAAGAAAAAGAAAAAAAGAATATCCACAGCTGCCTCTGAATCAAAACAGTCTTATACAAGGTAGGATAGGGCAGTAAGGAATTCCTATTCTGGAATAGCCTTTCTCAATCCTTTTGTTTTCCTAGCACACCCTAGTGTAGTTCCCAGAACTACTAGCAACCGAACAATAGCAGACACACTGACTCACAGTGTCTATGATAGCATCGGAAGTTGTCCTAATCTCCATGTGGATACACTTCTGGCCAGAGTGACTATCGAGGACAACTGCCTTCACCATATCTCTTACATACCAACAAAGCAAACTTCTTGTATATTCCAGGAAAATCACTATCTTTGCCAATGGCTTCATGTTGCCAAGCAGTCTCTTTTAACTAAGAGTCACTTGGTCCCTATTCTCCATTGCATTTCATGACCCATTATGTTAGACAGGATGTCAGCAGACAGACATTCTAGAGATGGCATGAAGACCCAGAATACACATTTTACACAACGCTCCAAATTTAGCAGTAGTCCTGTGAAAGGCTTACAGTGCACTAGAGGTCTATAGCACTGGTTTCAAACAACTGTCCTACAATCGTTTCATAAAAATTACCTCTAATGGTGGTTTTGCAGAAAAATAAACTTCAAGATACGCGCAAGCATATTAATATTAGTAAGAACGTATTAGTTCCTTGTCCATTCCATATTTCTTACAGGAATTTTACATTTTGAGAAGTTCTTCTGGAGCTTTTCTACCATATGGAAAACTCAGAAGACAACACAAGTCTGATTTAAGGACTTGGTCAAAAGCATTGAATTAAGTCTCTCCTATCTGTGATTCATCATATTCAGGGTGACCACACATCCTGGTTTGCCCAGAACAGTTCCAGTTTTGTCTCCTCTTTTAATGTAATTATTAACAACACTCCCTTTTATTCTCAAAAGTGTGGTCAATTATGTGGCCACCCTCATTACACCTTGAGTCACTGGAGATAGATAACAAAGTCATAATAATGACTCTGTCACTATTATTATGCATAAGAGGGTCTAGATGGCTAATTTTAGAGGAAAAAACCAATCAAGTCTTTTTTGAATGCCTGTAAGCTATAAAATAGTTTATACTGACTCTTCAGTACCTTTATTCAAAGGTAGAGATGGCCCCTATCACCAAAATAAAAATAATCAAAAGGTGAATAAGAAGAAAATTCAAGTCAATCCCATTGAACATTATCGAGCACCTACTATATTAATATTCTGGCTTTAGGGAATGAGAACAAAAAAAAGCTATCATTCCTGTACTTGACTTTAAATTCTGTCCTTACAATTTGATGGAGCAGACAGAAATTAAAGTGGAGGTTTGATTGATATGCAGTGCAGTATAGCAGTTATTTTCCCCCATTTGCAAGCTGTGAAACTTAGTAAAGTTAGTGAATCACTTTGAAAATGTGTCTTATCATATGGGAAATCTAGATAATACCTCTTATAGGTTCATTGATTCTATTCAACAAGTCTTCCCTGATTGTTTCCTACATGCCAAGTATGAAGTAGTTACAAGGATTAAAGAGATATTAACAGTGATGACACATGGTAAACAATGCAGTTTTAAGACGCTTATTATTACTTCATTGTATTCAGTGTACCATTTCAATGATAGAACAGTACATGCAAAGGGATATATGACCCCCAAAGAAGGGCTTAGATCAGCTAGAGACAGGAAAGAGGTATAGTTGAGGGCTACTTCTTAGACAAGATGGCACCTCACCTTAATCTTAAAGGATGAGTAATAGTCATGTTAATAAGAGGATAAAAGATATCCCAGCAGAAAGAACAGAAGGAGAAATGAAAAGGTAATGTGTCAAAGGGGACTGGTGTAAATACAAGTGAGATCGTAGTAATTTCAAAGTAGGCGAGTGGCAAGAAGGGAATCTGGAGGGCTGGGTGGAGGCCAAGTGGTAGGTCTTCGTACATCCAGATAAATATGCTGGGTTGTTCCTTTAGGCAAATGGGGAATTACTGAAGGGTTTTAGCAAGTAAAAGACGTGGTCAGACTCATGTTTTAGATAAATACATCTAGAAGTATCAGAAAGATGGATTTGAATTCAGAGAACAATAGAGGCAGGTAAAGAGAGTCTGTAGGCTATTATGTTGATAAGACTATACAATACATATTGGGAAATAATATTCGAGTATGTAGTGATTCTGTTTCCCTTCCACATCTATTTTTAAGTCCTATATGTTTAAATAATAGATTCCTTGCAGCACTTACAGTCATTGGTAAATAGGAAAGGTTCTGCCTTTCATTTCACCCTGTGAGCCACATTCATTCACCACTTGTGTTCTTTATCACATGTCTTTAATCTTGGCTAAAGCCCTTGCTTCAGTAACCAACTCTAACAATAGAGTCACACTCTGTGAATTTAAGTTTTTGTTCCTGAGGCAGGCTGTTGCCTGCTTAAAATATATGCATAGCAAGTAGATCATGAAAGATTAATGAAGTTAGGGTGGGCCACTGTGGCATGCAAGGGAATGACTGAGGTAAATCAGCAAAACCCACATAAAGAACTGGGTCTTGGGTTTCAGTTCAAATAGGCTTAGACACAGCAAAAGGGGTAGAATAATGAGTGCGACTTACCAGAGGATCAGGAAATATCAGGTTTGTTTAGTCTTCATGCTACTACTTACCATGTGACCTTGAGAAAGCCTCACTTCTCCCATCTGTTGAAATGGATACAACCCAAATCATCAGAAGAGGAGGAGGAGGAGGAGGAGGAGGAGGAGGAGGAGGAGGAAGAGGAAGAGGAAGAAGAGGAAGAAGAGGAAGAAGAAGAAGAAGAAGAAGAAGAAGAAGAAGAAGAGAAGAAGAAGAGGAGGAGGAAGAAGAAAAGGAAGAGGAGGAGAAGGAGGGAGAGGAGAGAAGAAGGAGAAGAAAGAGGAATGGAAGAAGAATGAAAAGGGAACAAAAAAAGAGTAGATTCTTTCACTGGACTAAGAGCAAATCTTAGAGGTTATATAGGGAAATAAAAATACTTTGAAAAAACTTGAAGTGGTATGCAAATGTAGACCTACTTCAAATTAATTTTCGTCCTCTCCACTTGATTTGTATTTTAACCTTTGCAGCTCACCACATTCTCAAACCTTCTCCCTTGGTCTCCCCTTGCTTCCTGCTTCCAGTGTGGCCAAAAAAAACTCCCACTGTATCACAGATGCCTTACCATCTAACATAAACTGAGTTCTCACTCCCACCTCCTTGCTTCAGTAGAACTCTAGGTTCCATCCAACTTGCTCCAGCTGACATGTCCCTGCATTTAACTCCAGTTGTGACATTACCGTCCTACTTTTCATAATTTCACAACTATACAAAACCTCCTGAAGTCCTCTGTCTTGTCTCATGATGCTACACCCTATTGTGACAACTAGTCTAAAGCCAGAATTTTGCCTTATAATTTCTTTTCAATCTCACCAACTTCGGTTTAGCTTATGGGCAGGACACACTGTAGGTCATTTGAGAAAGCCTTGTTCAAAGCTTTGTTGAATCATCCAGATGATCACATCTATCCCTGTAGTTCCACAAGGATATTGAAGATAAATGTGCTAATATGTAAGAGGTGCTTTTAGCTCTTGTAGGAAAGAAACTCTATCAATCCGAGAGATTATTATTTTAGCTGAAAGGCCATCAAGCATCTTCCCACAATTACTTATTTATAGCTTTAGAAGCTTTTAGCAAAGCACAAATCAGCATCTTCAGTTAGGTCACCCAAGTTCTACATTTATGAAGTAAGGAAGACAGTATGTAAAGAGCAGCTGATGGGAATTGGGGCCTATGAAAACAGTAGGTGTCATATAACCATAGTAAGGGAGAGGCTGCAGTTTAAGCAAAATCATAATAAGAGATTTTGAGAGAGGTTCATTTGGAATGAACTTGGAACCTCAGTTTTCTCATCTGCAAATATGAGAGGGTTCAACCTGACACTCTGAGTTCCCATCTGGGTCTAACATTCTATGCAACCAAATCAGCAAAGTAAGTGATAAAGAATATACTGGAAAACTAACAGAACATTTGATGAAGGTCATTCTGAGAATCATCCATAGACTTAGGGCAACATTTATATCCCACATTCCAAAGGGGGTAACCAAGTCGACAAAACACTACATTTGAATCAAGAAACTGAGCACAGATTATCAAAGACGACAGCAGTCAACATTTGTTTCCAGTAAAAATTATAGAAAGGTATCAGGAGAGACAGACAGATGGGCACATTCTGATGCTGGCCTGTACATGTGTGGGCATCTCACGGGAAAGTCCAGGGCAGTTCATACCCAGAAAAAGTAAAGAATAAAGTGAGCTTCCTTGACATTTTTGTTGACGAACCATGAAGATAAAAAAACCCACAAGGTGATTATTTTAAAAGCACTTTTGTATCAATAGGTCTTATGACATAGAATGTAGGGTTTTAGTGGCCTCAAAAACCTCCGGAGTTCAAACTTGGGAGGTAAAAGGAATGGGCATATCAGAATTGAGCCTGCTAAGTATTTTTTAAAAATAACATATCCAGTATGACACTCTTGATTGTACTCACCATGGGCATTTTATGATTTAAAAAAACACAAGGGCATGAAATTTTAATGTTTTTAAAAGGGTTCATGGCTTAATAAATGAAAAAGAGAAGAAAAATACTGATGGCATCTAATCTTCATGTCCAGAGCAGCGAAGTAACTTTCCCAAGGTCACCAGGTTAGCCGGTGGCTTACATATAGAGCCAGACTGGAGCCCAGAGTTGTTCTAAGTGCACAGAATAGGTGAGCACCACCCACGTTCCTTCTGGGAAGAACATATTTACATAAGCAGTTAGACAATACAGTTACTAATGAGCATTTTAGGCCTTCATTCCAGCAGGCACCCTTGTTTCTATCCTCGAGGAGGCAGCCAGCATCAAGTCCAGAGAATGCAATCAGCATCACCATGCCCTCTCGGGAGCCAGAACCCACATCAGCAATAAGCAGCATCTCTTTTTCCAACTGCTTCGCTTCCTCCAATACTCAATTCTGAATGGCTAATTGAATTGCATTTTCATGCAGTGAGTGTAGGCAATGAACTCTTCATAGCTGTTTATAAAGTCCCTCAAAAGCCTGTTTGGACCATCACTGAAGTAAGCAAGCATACCAAAAGATGGAGCCCAAGCAATGAAGCTGTCTGAGACACAACCAAGCATGAGTAGAGTTCTATCAAGTCTGGAATGTGGAGCCATCCCTAGATTCTCTGCTCAGCACTCCTTTGAAATATGGTTAGCTTCTACAAACACAACTCATCATTTTTCAGGGTGCTGTGACTTGCTTTAGTAGCTCAATACCAAGACAGACAAGGCTTAAGAAGATATTTATCTAAAAAATTCCCCCCAAAAAGCTGTTCTCCATCGTTTTCCTGTTCCTCACAGTTAACTTTCAAGGGACTTGATTGCTTCATCACTATAACATGACATCATTCCCTGTGGTGCCAGAGTTGTAAAAATGATACCACAACCCTGAGAACATGGATTTACTGGCAATGTCCTGTGACACTTGTTTCCAGAAACTCCATCAGCACTGAAATCACTTCCTAAGACTTAAGAAAGGCCTGGATATCAGACATGCTGAGTTTCCCTGAATAAATCAATACTATCTTCTCCTGTGAGTCCAATAGAAAGACCTGGGTGGTTTCCAACCTTGTTTCCATGGGGATAGAATGGACTATGACATTTTGGAAACCGCATCTATTTGCACTAAAAATGCAGATGCAATGGAACAACTCTACCAGGGAGGTTCTCCCTGTTTGGTAGGAGGAAGACATGTCTTAATTCGCCTTCCATATTGTGAGAAAGGCAATTCGATATCACTTCCTATCCAGTCCCCAGGAATAAGCACTGCTCTTTATATTGAGACTTCCATGTGTTTTATTGGATAACATTAACATCAAATGCATTGGCAGCCCAAAAGTTCACTAGACTCTCCACAACACAGGTGCTTCCTCTATAAAAACAGATAAAATTTCCCACCCTACTTTAATCGCAGGACTGTTGGAAGATCAAATAAAGTAATAGATGCAAAACTTCTTTGAAAAACGAGAGCACCATATGCAAATATGTTATTAATAGTATACATTAATATTTCATCACTCTTGAGTCAAAATATAGGATAAAGTTAAAGTAAAAGAACCTTACTACTTTGATCTTCATATTCTTTTTCCCAAAGGCAAAATAAAACTTTGGAAACTGCTAGTCCTACTTGATTATGATGACTGATAAGATTATCTATTTATCCAGTGTGGTTCCAGATCCGCTTATGTGCAAGTCATAAGCAGTCATATGAAGTTGTAGAAAATTGTATGAAAGTTTTGGAAATTCTATTTAACCATCTCATCTGGCCCATAGGAATATAATGTCATTAGGAAAACCATTGTTTAAAGGTGTTTTGTTTTGTTTTGTTTTTCCTGACCAATGCATTTGACTAACCCCCTTGATTGGATGTGGAGTGGCCAATGTCTCATGAGCTTGGAAGTCTACAAAAAAAGTTTTGACACTGGTGGAAGGATGATTGCCAGGAAAAGGAGGAAAAGAGAACTGTGGTATATAGATACAGGAAAGCGAGAGAATACCAACCCAGAATTCACTGATCTGCAGCACAGAACATCCAGACTCAAGACAGTTCAATGACCAAAAGTTGTCATTCCTCACAAGATGCCTGACATGGGGTGGAATGGGTGGTCCACAGGAAAGCAAGAGAAAGCTACCCATCTGCTTTTGGACTCCAAACCGATGGGTCATTTCACTTCTCAGATCTTCCCTGGAAGAAATGAGGCTATACATAGGGGGACCATGTCATTTGTTGTCCAAATTGGGACACTACAGAGAGTGAAAGGATGCTACTAATAATTATATCAGGTCCATAGATGTGAACAGTTTGCTCAGACACTGCATGGGTAATCCTCTGAGTTACATATATTGTTGTTATGAATTGAATGTGTCCTTGCTAAATTCATATGTTAAATCCTAACTCCTAATGTGATGGCATTAGGAGGTAGGGCTTTGGGAAGATAATTAGGTCATGAGGGGGGAGCCCTGAGGAGCAGATTTGGTGCCCTTATAAGAAGAGACCAGAGAGCTAACTAGCTTTTGCTCTGCCATGTGAGGGCACAAGAAGGTGGCAGTCTGTAACCTGGAAGAGAGCTTTCACCCAAATGTGACCATGCTGGCACCCTGCTCTCAGACTTCCAGACTCCAGAAGTGTGAGAAATAAACTTTTGTTGTTTAAGTTACACAGTCTATGGGACTTCATTTTAACAGCCAGAATTAAGACATGTTCTCCCCTCAACACCCCCAGAGAATTTATTAGGACAGAATATGGTCAATCAACTTAGGGAAAAGAGAGAAAAATAATAAATTCTCATGCCGCCATTTCCTGGAAGAATCAGTTTTCTAGAGTTTCAAAAACATCTTTCATAACTCAAAGTTCTAAGTTTGGAATCAAAGATCTGGATTTGAATTCCAACTCTACTATATCCTAGCTGTGTGACCCCAGGCTAAGGGAACTTAACTTCTCTGAGCCTTAGTTGTCTCATCTGTAAACACAGGGGAACAAAATGTGTGCCTTACAGGTTTGTTTTGAGGATTAAAGGAGTTAATACATGCAATGGATTCATCATAGGGCCTAGAACATAACAATTGTTAACTTGTAATATTATCATTAAAGTGTAAATTCTGAAACAATATTTAGCACAAAAGCATCCCCTTGTCCAACCACATACTTCTCGATGATGCTTCCTGTGTCTCTACCTTTCTGACTCATCCTACCTATTGCCTGTCAGCCTGTTTGCCAAACCACCTGGGCCACCCACTGTCTCCACACCATGCTCTATCCTACCTAGCTCAAGGATTGCAGTGAAAATTCAGAATGTTCAAAAAAAGCCTAGACTACATCTAAAGAGCTGATCAATAAACACTGTTCTAGTGGTTATTTGCAAAGTAGACATTGTTAACTTCAGAGCAAGTAGGCCGAATGTTCACACAAGGTAGAGCCATTGTTCCTCCATGCAGGGCTCTGAGGCTGCCATCTTCCCAAATGGGGCGATGGTGTAACAATTGCTATTACCACACGAATGCTGATTTTTCTTCAGACCAGCTTTTCTCCTGCTTTATATGAAGGTGTTAAGAGTTAAGTGCCCTAATTGCACAGAAGAAAGCTGGTCTACAAGGTAGTTTGGATTCCCTGTGGATAAACTTTCCAGAGGTCTTCTGTAGAGGGCACCAGGTTGACAGGACCTAGTACTCTGTGACCAGTACCTCCTAGGCCCCTTTTTGATTCAGGCTGGCACTGATAGCAGGACACATGCCAACACTCATGAAGTTAGCCATTTCCACTGCACTCTTTATTCCAAGACATTTGTTTTATTCCTTTTTAACTCGAGGAATTGACCAGACACGGAGGAATAAGGAATATGGTATTTTCCTTCCCAAATAATAATAAAATAAGAAAAATGGACAACTTATAAAAAACACATGAACAATCTGAACAAGAAAAAGCTGAACAAGCAAAAGATCAAATATTACAATTCTTGTATATTAAAGTTGGGGCCTGGGGGGAGGCCTTGCATGGGATCAGGAATAAAATGGTCATCAGCATTATTCTAAGATCTTATAGTAATAAAGAGAGCACGACAAGTCCTTGCCAAGTGAAATTATCCCAGTGTGGCTCCTCCGCCGTTCTGAGGAAGCCATTTACAGGATGAACTATTACAGCCTTATGAACAAGTTGAATATTTGCCCAGGCCTTTCTTCCTGCGTTAAGCCAACTCCATCACTGAAAACCCCCTTTTGTTCCCACCTTTGGACAATGGATGGCCATGGAGATGAAGCTTCCTTCAAGACAGTGTGATAAGGACAACAGAAGGTAACCCCAATGCTCTTTAAAAAATTACCCAGTCACGGGACGCCTAGGTGGCTCAGTCGGTTAAGCGTCCGACTTCGGCTCAGGTCATGATCTCACGGTCCGTCAGTTCGAGCCCCACGTCGGGCTCTGTGCTGACAGCTCAGAGCCTGGAGCCTGCTTCGGATTCTGTGTCTCCCTCTCTCTCTGACCCTCCCCGTTCATGCTCTGTCTCTCTGTGTCTCAAAAATAAATAAACATTTAAAAAAAAATTGCCCAGTCAGAAGGCTGTGTGTACGTAAGGGCAGGGAGTATGCAGAAAAGTTCTGTACATTCTGCTTAACTTCGCTGTGAACCTAAAACCAGTCTAAAAAATAAAGTCGATCCATAAATTAAATAATAATAATAATAATAATAATAATAATAATAATACCCCATTTCAGGTACTGATCACAGCCTAAATGCCAGAAATTGTAGGTAAAAAGGCAACATTTTTTTTTAAAAGACAAATGAAGAACACTAAAAATGGAAATGTAATTAATAGAAACAAATCTTTAAGTAACCTAGGGGTAGTGAGGTGGGTGAAGAGTATGGGGTGAAGTGAGTGGAGGGTAGGAGGTGAGGTGGGTGGGGGATGGGCAATGGAGAGTGAGGGGTGAGGTGGGTGGGGAGTGGAGGGTATAGGGTGAGGTGGGGGGTGAGGTGGTGGCGGGTGAGAGGTAAAGGGTGGGAGGTGAGGTGGTGGTGGGTGGGGGTGAAGTAGGTGGGGGGTGGGGGATGGAGAGTGAGGGGTGAGGTGGATGCGTGGTAGGGGATGGCAGCCAGGGGGTGAGATGGGGGAGGTGGGAGATGGAGCATGTGAGGTGAGGTGGGTGGAGGATGGGGGGTGAAGGGGGGGTGAGGTGGGGGGTGGGGGTGAGGCAGGTGGAGGGTGAGAGGTAGAGGGTGGGGGACGAGGTGGGAGGTGAGGTGAGTGGAGGGTGGGGGGTGAGGTGGGAGGTGAAGTGGATGAAGGGTAGGAGGTGAGATGAGTGGGGGGTGGGAGGTGGAGGGTAGGAAAGGAACCAGGAAAACAGGCTTGGGATTATTTGATTGCACTTACAGACTGTTTTAGAAAACATTCTTACTACATCACTGATAGAATCTCCCAGAGTATATTCAAGTTCTTGATCTGTTTCCAGATCCTGAGTACACATCAAATGTAGCTCAGATGAGTACTGCTTTCCTATGCAATCATGGCAGCAGGACAGGCACAGGCTGCAGATGAATCCTGGATCTTTCTTGCTACATGGTATCCCAGCTGATTAAACTTTCTAGTTGACATGTATCAAATGAATTTTGAAATTTACAGCAAATAGGAGTTACATTTATTAACTTAAAAACAAAGTCAAATGTTTTATAAAAGTGAAGCAAATAAGAGTATATATGCAAAGCTCTGTACAGTAAGGAAAGTCTTGGTTAAACATTAAAAATCCCTATGCAATATTAAACACTTCTGTGCTCACTCATATTTTTTGATTAAATAATATACTTTTATATTTACTGGTGAATATTCATACTGATTTCAACACAATACATAGATACTTATAAGAGCTCATAACTTTGGTTTTCAAAATTTATTTTCATTTATGTGACTTTATCACAGCTCACATTTTTAGTATTAGGAAGCAATATATTCTCTTGTGCAACAGAGATGCTGGCATGTGGCATATAAATAAAATCACATGTTGAATAATGTACATGAACTCACTTGTGTGAATATTTGTGGGCTAAAACAAAAACAAAATAAAGTCAAAAGAAATTTGTAATGTGAGTCATCTTCCATCTCGTGTTTTATTTAAAAAGTCTAATCCAGTGTAACATCAACTCCTAGTACAAAAAACAGTCTTTTATAGGTAGGAAGCCTTAAATTCTTTGGCAGGGCCAATTGTACCAGAATGTTCACCTCAAATAGAGTTTTTAACAATATGTGGCTTTCCTGCACTGCCACCCTGTGGAATACTCGGAGAAGACAATCAGACTTAAAAACACACAGCTTGGGGCACCTGGATGGCTCAGTCGGTTAAGCATCGAAGACTCTTGATGGGACTCGATTTTGGCTTCAGTCATGATCATGAGATTGAATGCTGTGTTGGGTTCTGCGCTTTCCTGCTTAGGATTCTCTCTTTCCCTCTCTCTGCCCCTCTCCAGCTTGCATTCTCTTTCTCAAAATAAATAAACATTTTTTTTTAAAGCTGAATTTAATAGGAACACCACCAATACCCACTCCCCCTAAAACACTTGACTTTTCATTATTTAGTACAATATATGCATTTTCAAAGAAGCTCAAATAAATGGATTCAGAATCTAGGTGTCTGCAATGACTTTGTACTTTGGAAGTTTTCACTGAGCACTCTCCAAATAATTGAAAAATGACTGATGTTCCATTTTTGATAAACATAAAAAAATGCAGTTTCATGTGAATTTGGGTTCCTTCTCAACATGTTTACTATTTTTTCAAATCAGATTAAAAAAATTTTTTTAATGTTTATTTATTTTTGAGAAAGAGAGAGTGCAAGCAGGGGAGGGGCAGAGGGAGAGGGGGACACAGAATCCGAAGCAGGCTCCAGGCTCTGAGCTGTCAGCACAGAGCCCGATGCAAGGCTCGAACCCATGAACTGTGAGATCATGATGCTGTGAACTGTGAGTTGGACACTTAACCAACTGAGCCACCCAGGCACCCCTAAATCAGATTTTAGGTAAAGCTCTATAAAAATGTAAAAAGTAACTGAAAGAGTGCATGAGGCAATGAACCATAGTTCAAACTTATCTGAACGGATGCTTGTGGCTACCTGAGCACTGCACCTATTTTTATGGCCTAACCCCTATCCTGAGAACTAGAATTATTTTTACAAAAGTGATAACTGAAATAGCACAAGAAATAAGGGGCTTTTCACAAAAGGTCATAATACTTTCTTTGCTCAATATATATTTTTTATTTATTTATTTATTTATTTTTAAATTTTTTTTAACGTTTATTTATTTTTGAGACAGAGAGAGACAGAGCATGAACAGGGGAGGAGTAGAGAGAGAGGGAGACACAGAATCTGAAACAGGCTCCAGGCTCTGAGCTGCCAGCACAGAGCCTGACACGGGGCGCGAACCCACAGACCGTGAGATCATGACCTGAGCCGAAGTCGGACGCTTAACCGACCAAGCCACCCAGGCACCCCTCAATATATATTTTTTAATGTATAGTATTTTCTGATATTACAAGGCATTATAGGCTTGAATTTGTTTTTTTGTGTTGGTTGTTGGAATGTTTGTTTTTGAGAGTTCCTAAATACATTTTATCTTCCTCTTGGCTTGATATAAATGATGTTTTACATTGGAAATAATGATCCATCTATTTAAAAAATTACATAATTGATGCTTTGAGAAACAAGTGTAGTTGTCTCCTTATTAATTTCTCTTATTTCAAGCACATCTCCTTTCCTTATAAGATCTTTTCTCTAGATGAGTTCTAATACCAAATATCTTTGCCTTTCTCAAAAATCTTCCTTAGGTAAAAATTCTATATTATGTAAAAAAAAATCCATACAATCAATAATAAAAATATAATCCAATTTAAAAAGAGAAAAGGATCTAAACAGACAGCTCTCTAAAGAATATATACAAATAGCCAATAAGCACATGAAAGATGGTCAACATCATTAGCTATCATGGAAATGTAATCAAAACCACAATGAGATACCACTTTGCATCCACTACCACAAGGATAGCTATAATCAAGAAGATATACAACAAAATAAATGTTGAAAAGGATACGGAGAAACTGAAACCCTCACACATTACTGAAGGAAATGTAAAATGGTGCAGCTATTTTAGAAGCAGCTTTTCAGTTCCTACCATCTGGCCATTCCTATACATATATATATATATATGTGTGTGTGTGTGTGTGTGTGCGCGCGCACGCGCATGTGTGTGTGTGTGTGTGTGTGTGTGTGTGTGTATTCCCAAGAGAATTAAAAACTTACTTATACAAGAAAACTTGTACATAAATGTTTATAGCAGCATTAGTCTTAATAGCCAAAGAGTAGGAACAAATCCATCAAATGATGAATGGAGAAACAGAATGTGGTATGGCCATATAATGGAATATTATGCAGCCATCAAAAGGAATGGAATGCTGAGATATGCTATGGTATGGACATGCCTTGAAACATGACACTTGAAAACAACTCCTTGTGGGTAAGGAAGATGGTGAAGAAGTAGGGGGACTGGAATTTCCCTCGTCCCTCAAACACAGCTGTATTGAGGTCAGAACACTTGGAATATCCAGGAATACAGTCTGTGGAGTGACAGAAAAATCCCCACAGGTGGAAAGAGACAGCTTGGCAGGACAGAGGTGCATGCTTGTGAATTGGGAGAGATAAAGCAGGCAGTGTAGGCACAGAGTGGGTGAACCACTTTTGTGAAGAGACTGAAGGAAGAGAAGAGAGGTTGTAGAAGTTTGGGATTGTATTTGGACAAAAGAATAACCTCTCTAGACCATGGAATGGGGAAAGAAAAATATGGAGAGAGCCAGTTTCTACTTTGCAAACAGCCTTAGGAGCTAAAGATTGGAGATTTCAGGGGTGCGTGACTTTGCCCAAACTGGAGCCACCACCATATGCATGTGCCTAGGGGGTGGGTAGGGAACTGGTCACGGGACTCAGCAATCTCAGGGGAGCACAGGGAGAGAAGAGTCCCCTCCCTTGAGTACTGTGGGAAGAGGGTATCTTGCCCCTCCAAGGACAAAAGACCCTGCATGCACCAGCCAGAGGCCCTTTGTCTGCTAGGTGGAGTGGCGCTATTCCAGAACTAGCTCCATGCAGAGCGGCATCCTTTAAGATACTGGGGTTTGAGTCCCAGGTGAGCACCTAGGAGGTGCAGGAGACTGTGGGGCAGGACAAGTCAGCCGCCAGTGCTACTCACTGAGCTGCCTGAACACCCAGTCAGGAGAGAAGAGACTGGGATGTGTGGACATTTTTTCCCCATCGGCAACACAGTGGGGCTTCAGGGAACACAACAGCGGCCCCCAGTGGAGGCGACCCACTTACACCAAACCCCACCCCTCCTGCCTGGTAACTGCGTATCTACCGGAGTGAGATTGACACTGACCAAACCACACAGCCTCTCCTCCGGACCAGTAAAGCCACCAAGGCACCAGTCCCAGGCACCAAGAGACAACTGTCCTGCAGTTTTATATGCTAGTCTGTTTTTGTTTTTGTTTCACTTTCCCTTCTTTTCCTTTTTTCTTTCCTTTGGAATCAGACTCATAGTTTCTGATTTGATTTTTTGGGTCAATTTCTATTATATATAAATATATCTTTTGTTTTCTTTCCTTATCTGTTCTTGTTTGTTTAATCAGGCATTTTTACTCTATTCTTTTTACACATTTTCTATATCTCCTTCTTTATTTTCCTCTGTCTCTCTCCCTCTCTCTCTCTCTCTCTCTCTCTCTCTCGATTCAGCCTTATAGTTTCTTTGATTCTCTGCCTGGTTTTTTTTTCTTCTTTAGCCCCTTTGATTTCTCTGTATGGGATAAGGCTCCCCCCCCCCCTTCCTTTTCTTCCTTTTTTCCAGGGTTACTTCAGTGAACAAATCAAAGCACACCTGGTGGAAGGTCCAAACAATCCACAACTATGGACAGTGAGGTAGAACAGCGAAAGACACAACAGAGTGCATGTAACACATTCTAAAAACACTTCCTAAAGTGCCAGGCCCTGGACAGTGTATGACCCCTTTTTAATTTAGTAGTACTCGCAGGTGCAGGACACATAACAAGCTATTAAAACACATAAAAGACAGAAACCTAGTCAAAATGACAAAACGGAAGAATTCTCTTCAAAAGAAATTCCAGGAAGAAATGACAGCCAGAGAATTGCTCAAAACAGATACAAACAATATATCTGAACAAGAATTAGACTAATAGCCAGGCTTGAAAAAAACATAGAAGACAGCAGAGAAATCTGTTGCTGCAGAGATCATGGACCTAAGAAATAGTCACGATGAATTAAGAAACATTGTAAATGAGATGCAAAATAAACTAGATGCAGTGACAGCAAGGATGGAAGAAGCAGAGGAGAGAACAGATGAAATAGAAGATAAAATTGTGGAAAATGATGAAGCTGAGAAAAAAGAGGGAAAGGAAATTACTAGACCACAAGGGGAGACTTAGAGACCTAAGTAATTCAATGAAATGAAAGAATATCCATTATCACAGGAGTTCCAGAAGAAACAGAGAAAGAGAAAGGAGCAGAAGGTTTATTTGAACAAATTATAGCTGAGAACTTCCCTAATCAGGGGGAGGAAAAAGACATCCAAGTCCAGGAGGCACAGAGAACTCCCTTCAAAATCAAGAAAAACAGGTCAACACCATGACATATCATAGTGAAACTTGCAAAATACAAAGATAAAGAGGGAATTCTGAAAGCAGCTAAGGACAAATGGGCCTTAACCTACAAGGGTAGAGACATAAGGGTAGTATCTCCTATCCACTGAAACTTGGCAGGCCAGAAGGGAGTGGCAGGAAATATTCAACGTGCTGAATAGGAAAAATATGCAGCCAAGAATCCTTTTTCAGCAAGGTTGTCATTCAGAATAGAAGGAGAGATGAAGGCTTTCCTAGACAAACAAAAATTAAAGGAGTTCATGACCATTAAACCAGCCCTGCAGGAGATCCTAATGGGGACTCTGTGAGTGGAAAGCAGCAAAGACTACAAAAAACCATAGATATCACCACAAGCATGGAACCAACAGATAACACAGTGACACCAAATCCATATCTTTCAATAATCACTCTGAATGTAAATGGATTAAATGCCCCAATCAAAAGACATAGGGTATCAGAATGGATAAAAACCAAGATCCATCTATATGCTTCCTACAAGAGGCTCATGTTGCACCTGAGGATTGAAAGTGAAGGGCTGGAGAACCATCTATCATGCTACTAGATGTCTAAAGAAAGCTGGAGTAGGCATATTTATATCAGACAAACTAGATGTTAAAACAAAGACTGTAATGCTCACGTCAGCCCCACATATACTAAAACAAAGACTGTCACAAGAGATGAAGAAGGGCATTATATCATAATTAAAGGGTCTATCCATCAAGAATAGCTAACAACTGTAAATGTTTATGCCCCCAATGTGAGAGCACATTGATAATATAAATCAATTAATCACAACATAAATAAATACATAGATAATACCGTGATTGTAGAAGACTTTAATACTCTACTTACAACAATGGACAGATCATCTCAGCAGAAAATCAATAAGGAAACAATGGTTCTAAATGACACATTGGACCAGGTGGACTTAACAGATAGATTCAGAACTTTTCATTCAAAAGCAGCAGAATACACATTCTTCTCGAATGCACATGGAACATTATCCAAAATAGATTACATACTGGGTCACAAAACACCCCTCAACAAATACAAAAGAATTGAGATCATACCATGCATATTTTCAGATCACAATGCTATGAAACTTGAAATCAACCACAAGAAAAAATGTGGAAAACCCCCAAATACATGGAGGTTAAAGAGTGTCCTACTAAAGAATGAATGGGTCAACCAGGAAATTAAAGAAGAAATTAAAAAATGGAAAAAAAAGCTTCTGGACTCATTTGATGAAGCCAGCATTACCTTGATTCCCAAACCAGACAAAGACCCCACTAAAAAGGAGAATTAAAGGCCAATATCCCTGATGAACATTGATGCAGTAATTCTAAACAATATACTAAATCAAATTCAATGGCACATTAAAAGAATTATTCACCATGATCAAGTGGCATTCATTCCTGGGCTGCAGGGCTGGTTCAATATTCGCAAATCAATCAATGTGATACATCACATTAATAGAAGAAGGATAAGAACCATATGATCCTGGGGCGCCTAGGTGGCTCAGTCGGTTAAGCGTATGACTTCGACTCAGGTCACCATCTTGCAGTCTGTGAGTTTGAGCCCTGCATCAGGCTCTGTGCTGACAGCTCACAGCCTAGAGCCTGCTTCAGATTCTGTGTCTCCCTCTCTCTCTGCCCCTTCCCTGTTCACGTTCGGTCTCTTAATAATAAATAAATGTTAAAAAAAAATTTAAAAAAAAGAAGAACCATATGATCCTCTCAATAGAGGCAGAAAAGGCATTTGACAAAATACAGCATACTTTCTTAATTAAAAACCCTCAAGAAAGTTGAGATAGAAGGAACATACCTTATCATAAAAGCCATATATGAAAGGCCCACAGTTAATATCATCCTCAATGGGGAAAAACTCAGAGCTTTCCCCCTAAGATCAGTAACACAACAGGGATGTCCAGCCTCACCACTGTTGTTTAACATAGTGTTGAAAGTCCTAGCCTAAGCAGCCAGACAAGAAAATGAAATAAAAGTCATCCAAATTAGCAGAAAAGAAGACAAACTTTCACTTTTTGCATATGACATGATACTCTACATGGAAAACCCAAAAGACTACACCCAAAATCTGCTAGAACTGATACATGAATTTAGCAAAATCACGAGATATAAAATCAATGTATAGAAAATCAGTTGCATTTCTATACACCAATAATGAAGCAAGAGAAAGAGATATCAAGGAATTGATCCCATTTACAATTGCACCATGAACCATAAAATACCTAGGAAGAAACCTAATGAAAGAGGTAAAAGATCTGTATGCTGCAAACTATAAAAAGCTTATGAAAGAAATGGAAAAAACATTCCATGCTCATGGATTGGAAGAACAAATATTGTTAAGATATCAATACTACCCAAAGCAATCCATACATTCAATGCAATCCCAATCAAAATAGCACCAGCATTCTTCACAAAGCTAGAACAAACAATCCTAACATTAATATGGAACCACAAAAGACCCCAAATAGCCAAAGTAATGTTGAAAAAGAAAACCAAAGCTGGAGGCATCACAATCTCGGACTTCAGCCTCTACTACAAAGCTGTAATCATCAAGACAGTATGGTATTGGCACAGAAAAAAACACATAGACCAAAGGAATAGAATGGAGAACCCAGAAATGGACCCACAATTGTATGGTCAACTAATCTTTGACAAAGCAGGAAAGAGTATCCGATGGAAAAAAAGACAGTCTCTTTAGCAAATGATGCCGGGAGAACTGGACTGCAACATGCAGAAGAATGAAACTAGACCACTTTCTTACACCATACACAAAAATAAATTCAAAATGGTTGAAAGACCTAAACATGAGACAGGAAACCATCAAAATCCTAGAGGAGAAAACAGGCAACAACCTCTTTGACCTTGGCCACAGCAACTTCTTACTTGACATGTCTCTGAAGGCACAGGAAATAAAAGCAAAAATGAACTATTGGGACCTCAACAAGATAAAAAGCTATGCACGGCAAAGGAAACAATCAACAAAACCAAAAGACAACCAATGGAATGGGAGAAGATATTTGCAGATGACATGTTGGATAAATGGTTAGTATCACAATCTATAAAGAATTTACCAAACTTAACACCTGAAAAATAAATAATCCAGTGAAGAAATGGGCAGAAGACACGAATAGACACTTTTCCAAAGAAGACATTCAGGTGGCTAACAGACACATGGAAAGACATTCAACATCGCTCATCATCAGGGAAATACAAATCAAAACCACATTGAGATACCTCCTCACACTGTTCAAAGTGGCTAAAATTAACAAGTCAGGAAACAACAGATGTTGGTGAAGATGCAGAGAAATGGGAACCCTCTTGTTTGGAAAACAGTGTGGAGTTTCCTCAAGAAATTAAAAATAGAATTACCCTATGATCCAGCAATAGCACTACTAGCAATTTATCCAAAGGATATAGGAGTGTTGATTTGTAGCACAAACATGTACCCCAATGTTTATAGCAGCACTAACCAACAATAGCTAAATTATGGAAAGAGCCCAAATGTCTATCAACTGATGAATGGATAAAGAAGATGTGGCTTATATATACAACAGAATACTGCTTGACAATGAAAAAGAATGAAATCTTGAGATTTGCAACAACATGGATGGAACTGGAGGGTATTACGCTAAGTGAAATAAGTCAGTCAGAGAAAGACAGATACCATATGTTTTCATTCATATGTGGAATTTGAGAAACTTAACAGAAGACCATAGGGGAAGTGAAGCGGAAAAAAAGTTACACACAGAAAGTGAGGCAAACCATGAGACTCTTAAATACAGGGAACAATCTGAGGGTTGATGGGGGTGGGGATTGGGGGTGGGTGGGATGTATGGTGAGCATTGCGGAGGGCACAGAGAACTGAGTGTTGTATGTAAGTGATGAATCACGGGAATCTACTCCTGAAGCCAAGACTACACTGTATGTTAGCTAACTTAACAATAAATTATTTAAAAAAAGGAAGAAGAAAAAAAGAGACATGATGCTTAGTGAAAGATACCAGACACAAAGGAAAAATATTATATGGTTCCTTTTATAGCAAATGTCCAGGATAGGCAAATCCAGAGACAGAAATTAGATTAGTGGTTGACAAGAGCTGGCAGTGGGAGAACTGGGAGTGACTGCTGCCAGTAGGCATGGCACATTTCTTTGGAGTGATGAAAATGTTCTGGAATTAGATGATGGTAACGATTGCACAGCTTTGTAAATAAATACAACTGACTCTTTGTCAAGTGATGTGCAAATATATCTCCCCCTCTGTGAACTGTCTTTTCACTTTCCTGATGGTGTCTCTTAAAGCACAAAAGTTAATTTTGGTAAGTCCAATCTAGGTTTTCTTTGGTTGCTTATGTTTTTGGTGTCATATCAATATGATCCATCTTGATTCACAAGATGTCTTGGACTTAGAATAACAGGCATACAACATTGCATAACAATCTGTAACACAGTGCCTGTCTAATCCGTATCCAGTTAGATGCAGACTGGGGTTAGAGAACACAATCCTCATCAGCACCCTATGCTCAGAAGCTCCTTCCTTACCACATGCTGTTCCTTCCCTGCACCTGGAACACTGCTCCTTCTAGCAGAGCATCTGTTTCCCAGAGCTACAACTGACTTCCTGAGTGTGTTCAGACATTTATGTAGGTATCAGAAATTCACAATTGCCATCTAAAAGCAGCTGAGAGCAAATGCGGTCCTCCAATGAATCATGTCCGACAGAGAGTTCTAATCAGAGGAAGTTAAAATCCTAAGTAAAGGACTTATCATTAGCCTAACAGCAGATGTGGTAGAATTTCTAGGAGCCATATTTTAAGGAAAATTAAAAACAAATGTAACCAGATGTTGATGGACAGGTCAGTGCATAGACTAGAGACCACAGAAGACACTTGTTTGAAGAAAAGAGGCATGGAAGACACAAGGATTGTCCTTACCCAGCCAAAGGGCTGCCATGTGGGAGACTTGCATTGTTGCAGGGATGAGAAGTGGGGGGGGGGGGGTGTCGCAGTGTAGAAGTGACAGCGACACTAACTGAATTTGATATAAAGAGCAATGCCTGGATCAAGGAGGGACTCAATAACTATTACTGATAAAAGAATGAACACACAGAAGTTCCCAGACTAGCCACTGGGATCCAAAGAATTAACGAGTTCCACGTTTCTGGAATAACTCAAGCAGAAGATGGTGGAAAGGACGCCTAGAGAAGACATAAGGGCAGGGGACAGAAGTGTGAATTGTTCTTGACCAAGAACAAGTATTCATAACAAGCTTACATGTTAGATGTCTTCATCCTAACTGCCCAGATGAAGAAACACACTTAAAAGGATTCTGTGTCCTATCTGGGACTACACAGAAAGTAAGATTTGATTTGAAGTTTGTCTCCAGAAAGCATAACTTTCCATGTAATCACACTGTTGGGAGTTAGCTCTGAAGTTCCTATGAATGCCAAGATTCTGTGCTTCTATGGCATTTCTGACAATTATTAAATAACAAGGCACTACTTACTACTATTTCAAAGTGGAGAACCTGAGTTGTCTACCAAAGCTGACAGCAGACAGAAACATCTTCGCCAGAAATTTGCAATGGCCCCTGTGTGTGACTACCGCACAGACTTCTCCACCCAAATTCGCACATTAACAAGTGCTTTGTCATCACAAATAATTCAAAGTTACTCCTGATAGACTATAGATGCTGGAAAGGATGTGGAGAAACGGGAACCCTCTTGCACTGTTGGTAGGAATGCAAACTGGCACAGCCGCTCTGGAAAACAGTATGGAGGTTCCTCAAAAAATTAAACATAGACCTACCCTTTGACCCAGCAGTAGCACTGCTAGGAATTTACCCAAGGGATACAGGAATACTGATGCATAGGGGCACTTGTACCCCAATGTTTATAGCAGCACTCTCAGCAATAGCCAAATTGTGGAAAGAGCCTAAGTGTCCATCAACGGATGAATGGATAAAGAAATTGTGGTTTATATACACAATGGAGTACGACATGGCAATGAGAAAGAATGAAATATGGCCCTTTGTAGCAACGTGGATGGAACTGGAGAGTGTGATGCTAAGTGAAATAAGCCATACAGAGAAAGACAGATACCATATGTGTTCACTCTTATGTGGATCCTGAGAAACTTAACAGAAACCCATGGGGGAGGGGAAGGAAAAAAAAAAGAGGTTAGAGTGGGAGAGAGCCAAAGCATAAGAGACTCTCAAAAACTGAGAACAAACTGAGGGTTGATGGGGGGTGGGAGGGAGGGGAGGGGAGGTGATGGGCATTGAAGAGGGCATCTTTTGGGATGAGCACTGGGTGTTGTATGGAAACCAATTTGACAATAAATTTCATATATTAAAAAAAATAAAAATAAAAACAGCAAAACAAAAACAAAAACAAAGTTACTCCCGATATACTAGGTTTTTCTCCTGCAAAGTTACATCCGTGTACATGTGGTCTGAGAGGATGAGGCAGGGGTGAGGCTAGGATGCGCAGATATTAAAAAACCCTAGGTCTACTTTCTGAAACCCCAACTCTGCCAGCCACAAGGCCTACATTTAAAGGATGAGATATAAGGCCCTGCTAAAATTTATTCTCCCACCTTCATCCCCCCAACTGTATCTCTTCATGAACACAGCTAAGTTCCTGACATTCCAACATCTGGGGCTCCATTTCTTTCATCAAAACAACAAAAAGCCTAGCTTAAAATGAGAGGTAGGGGAGGAAGATGCTAATGTGAATGCAGGAGCCATTTGCAGCCATTTGACCTCGCAGTGACAAGTCTGTTAGTTTAATGGGTGGGAGGATACATTTTAAAGAGGAAGATAAAATAAATCCCTAGAACAACACTTCTACAGTCCTGAACAGCCGGCAATAATTACTCAAGGAAGGAGCTGGTAAAGAAAAACAATGTGCTGTCCACAATTCCCCATAAGAAAAGCTGCAGCAAAGCTGTGGGATCTTTCCCTGGTAACACTTGGCTTCTCAGTACCCCCACCATGCCCCCAGAGCAAATGAGTTGGTCCTTTGCCTCAGGGATGCCATCCAATCTGGGATAAGAACAAACAGTACACAGAGATGGTACTCTGGGATGAAGATCTAAGTTCTAGATCTGATTCTGACCAGAACTTACTGTGTGGCCTTGGATTAGAACACTACACCTCTCTGGGCTTTAGTTCCCTTAAGAACATTGGTTCCAATGACCTCTGAAGTCCTTACAGCTCTGACAATTCACGATTATACTTTAATTTTGTCCTAGCTGGACATCTCTCCTTCCAGCAACTAAAAAAACCGTGTGAAAACCTAAACAAATTGTAGCAAATATCACTTAGATGAAAAAATTCAGTTCATTAACACATTCCACATAGCACGTTTTTCAATTTGTACAAAGTACATTTCAGTATGTCCTTCCCTGCTGAGTGCCCCCAGGAGACTTTCATGTTACAAAGAACACTCAAGCTATCAGTGGGTATTCACAAGCTTGGCTGCTCCAACAACTTAGGGGAAAAAGCAAAATAAAAACAAAACAAAATTCAGGATGAGCGTGGAAGGGAGACAGAGTAACAACTTAAACGATATCTACCTGCTTGTCCTTGACTTTGTGTGGAGTTTCACAAACTTGGAACTTGGGACCAGCTGTACCAAATTACTTGGGGTCAGGTCCCACTGGGAAACTAAGCTGCTCCCCGAAAGATCCACTGACTCAGGATCTCTGGGAATGGGGAACAAGAAACTCTATTGCACTGTGCTCCCTGGGTGATTGCTTTGCACAGTCTGACAGGTCCCAATGTTTGAGAGACTATGTGGCAAAAAGTACCTAAATTTCATCCAGTAGCCTAAATTCACGTAGGACGTATATTGTATAAGTTGGCAGACTGCCTCAACAATTGGAACTAATATTAAAGACAGTGTATATGAAAAAATTAAAATGAATTCGTTCTCTATAAAACAGTTTTAAAATAGTATTAAGTTTGAGGAGCTTGTGGGACATTCCAGTGGCACTCAGGAGACAGATTTGAGCTGGTAATATCGATAGATTTAGGGTTTATTGCCTATAGGCAGGAGGGTGGGCAACAGAGGGATGGGGAAGAAGCAGAAGACAGGAAAAAATTTAGAAAGATATTCACCAAAACATTAATAGTGGTCATGTCTGGGTAGTAATAGGGATTATGGATGATTTCTACTCTCTTTATTTTTTAAAATGTTTATTTATTTTGAAAGAGAAAGAGTGCACAAATGGGAGTAGGGGCAGAGAGAGAATCCCAAGCAGGCTGTCAGAGCCAAGCCCCACGCGGATGGATCCCATGAACTTTGAGATCATGACCTGAGCCGAAATAAAGAATCGAATGCTTAACCTACTGAGCCACCCGGGGCCCCTCTACTCTCTTTATAATATCATTCCTCTTGCATTGTTTGAATTTGCTTTTCAATGAGCATTACTATTTTTGTAATCATTAATCAAAATACTTTTCCATCTTGATTTTACAGAGATGAAAAAAATTGCTACAAATAGACTGAAAACAATTTCTTGAGAACTGAAAATCCACGATTGCAGTAATAATATATATTTAAAAAAAGCTTTCTAAGTCAAAGCATTAATTTTATAATATATCATGAATTAACATGCAGTGAAACCTCCAGTTCACGTCATGAAAGCTTTATTTTTTCTTCTGGATCTTCTGCTAATAAGTTTCTGCAGTTTAATCTCTACTTCCTGAATTTAGCATTTTTCTTACAGAAATGTTATATGTAGGTCCCACACACATACAACAGCAATTACGTGAGCAGAATTAAACTCAGAGTAGGTTTAGAAAATGGTTATTATCTAACATAAGTAAATAAAATATTGTATGTTGATAGTAAGCCCAATAAGATCTCCATTGTAAATTCCTGTGTTCATTTGCTATTCACAACACTTCCCCCTAGTGTCCAACTGGAGGAAAAGCATAGAGGTGGGGAAACAAAGGATGCAGGTTGGAATAAAACATTTTTCCTGGGCGCATGGAGTAGGGAAGGGAAGCAGGGTGCGGATGGATCATTGCTGTCTGATGACCTCGATGAAATGCTTCACTCTTTTCTGCCCTGCCTCCAATTCTTCGCTAGGACCCTGAGACAATGATGAAAGTAAAATAAGAGATTTTGCACAAGCCTTTCAAAAATAACAAACCACAAATTTCCAGAATTGCCCAATCACATTGTTCAATGCTCACTTCCAGTGTCCCCAGCGTAATCCATTACATTTCGCCCAATTTACTTTGAGTGAAAACATTATCCCTTCCGGGGAAAACTGCTCTAAAGAGAAGATTAAAAATAAAAGCCTTTGAAATTTCAAGGAGGGTGCTCCCATGTGATACCGACAGATGCTGGAGGCAATCAAAAAATAGATGTCCATCTTGGATTAGTATATCACAAAAGTCCTGCTCAACTCGAGCTTTTTCCTCCTCTACAAAACTTTGATTTAATAGTGAGGCTACCTCATCCGTTCAGCAAACATGTATTGACCCCTTGATAGGTGTCCGGCAAGATGGTAGACACTACTTATTTGGGGCCCACATCCATCTGGTATGTGCACGTATGTGCACTTACATCCACATACGCTCAAGCTGACTTTTACCAACATATCTCAAGCCCTTGACCTCACCTTCAGCCAACCAGGGAGCCACCCCAATGCTGCTGGTGAGCCAACATTTGGCATGAAAATGTCAATCTTTTTCATTAAAAAAAAGACAAAAGATGCATCTAATCTCAATTATTAACACTAATATTTCTGAGTAGTGGGATTACAAGTGTTTATTTTCTCCTTTTGGTTTGTTTTTTTCTGCCTATACCTTATATCCATTTATTGTGCACCCCTAGACCTGAAATTCTGGCAAGTGATAATAGTACCAGAACTAAAATGTTTAATCCTAACTAAAGAGTAAAACAAAGTATTACTGAAGTTAAAAATGGTGAAATAACCCCAGATGAATCCCCAAGCTTGTACATCAGAACCTCTTTACATGGCATAATGCTTCTAAAAGATAAATAAATAAATAATGAAGATTAAAAACGAAATAAAAGGAGAGACAGACCAGATGGTCAACACTTAAAAACACAAAATGTTTCTCTCTCTCTCTCTCTCTCTCTGTTTCCCTCCCACATTTTAATCTACTGATTTTAGTCATAACTCACGTTTCCTCTGAAACACAGGGCTTTCCTCCCTGGGGTTTGGAAGATCAACCAAATTTCATTTCATTGCTAATTTATGATTTGTCACTAGAGGGCGTGTTTGTTCTTTTTTCTTTTTAAATGAGTTTTTAAATTGCTAAGAAAAACATTCTTATTTTTTCTTTAATGTGTTTAGCATAAACTTAAGTTTTGAAATGTGAATACGTCACAGAGGTCATGGACGACCATGTGGTATCTGGAGGACCTTCTACTTTTCTGTGTTGCTTTGGTTGCAATTCTGTATTTCCTCCAAGGGAATCCAGCACTATGTTGATAAATTAAATCTCATCATATATAAGGTTTTTTAGCCTTTACACTGTTTTGAAAATGAATCCCTTCTGCAAGCATCACAATGATACAGCTTGAAGGTAAAAATAAGGAAGAAAAAATCTGTTATGAGAGCTAGTTTTATTCTTTAATAAACTTGATTTTAAAGCAAAGTTGAAGTAAAATATCATGGTCCAGATTATTTAAAAAAAAAAAAAAAAACTCCTTTGAAATTCTGTGGTTAGCCAAAAGATAATACTTAATGCTTGGCACAAACTAGGATCACAATAAGTGAAGTAATAATTAAGTTGAAATCACTGATTTTAAAAAAAACTCAGGGGTCTGTCTCCTCCACCTTCCACCTTATTGCAAAATGAGAACTGTCCTCGTAGAATTATAACCTGTTTGCTCAGAGGAACAAGAGGAAGGGGACGCAGAGGCACTCAAGGCCCTTCTATAAATACCCAACTTAAGAGAGGGCACAGCAAGACCAGTGCCTGGATGCCTTCACGTCTCTGTACGCTTGACAATCCCTAGCCATTTGGAATTTTAAAACATGTTGGGTTTTGTATTTCTCAACCATGGAGAGGTATATTTTAAGGAGCAATTTTTCTTGCCTCCAGTGAAGGAAAACACTCCCAGGAAGCAAATATCTCATCCATCAGAATGGAATGTATCCATCCAGGGCCCACTGAATTTGAGAAAATCGCACCTCACGGCGTGTTCCATTATGCCCCGGGAACTCCTCCATCTCCGAGGCTTAAGCAGCTTGAGTTGGGATCAATTAGTATTAATCCTGGGTAGTACCTGATATTCTCAGTGTGTCCCTTTATCCTCTCCGTCTCTTCATTCTGACAGTTAGTATGAATTAATATCCATTCCCAGTTTGTAGATGACTTCAAGGTTTAGAGACTTTTGAGAGACTTCTTTGGGTTTGGAACGACATTTAGTGACAGAGCTTTATCAAAACAAAATATTTTCTTCTCCTTTATCTCTCTCATTTGTTTCTGTTTTGTTTTGTTTTTTGAGCTCTTCTAAACAGCCAAGGTAACATGTACAGGCTATCAAGTTTGACACTGCCTTTTCAAATAGCAACGGCAGGGTTGTTTTAAAAGTAGCTTCAGTTTCAAAGGTTAATTGTAGGGAGGGGTGGGATTCTCTATGGGAAACAGGCTAGGATACAGTAAGGTATTTTCATATTAAGACAAAACACTCAAAACTACTGTAACCAACGAAAACACCTTTGAAAAAATTCATAAGATGGCCCCCAGGAGGTGTCTGGAGGTAAAGCACCACTTAAGATGAACTTCCTTGGTGATTTAGTTATTCTGTTTGATCCTCGGATTACTCTGTGTCTTGTGAGAACCACTGCGGAAGCAGGAAGTCTGCTTAAAATACAAACCCACGCGGGTTAGCAAAGGTGATCGGAAACAAATTCCACAAGTGACAGGAAATACCGGTGGAGTGTGAGACCGGGCACGCTCCCAGCGCCCACCGCGCTGCCAAATGCCACACGGCCACATCACAGGCGGCTGCGCGCAGTTATTCCGACTGGAGGGGACAGGGAGATTAGTGTGTTCAAAGACCAGAGGGCTTCCCCCAGGTAGGATGAGCCAAGAAGAAAATGAGGCATTTTACTTTACAAAGCATTCTAAAAATGTCACAGCCTGTGACACAGGGGGTATCAGGACAAAGGGAGAGTAGAGATGAAGTGCCAGCATTAGTGTGCCAAGGAGGAAGGGGACGGTTCAGGAAGGGCAAAAACAGAAGCATTTCTATCACTGCTGGAGAAGCCCATGCTCCCCAAGGAAGCCTACTTTTTGCGGGGTACTGAAGTGCACTTTTCCCCGGCTAACAAAAAGGAGAAAAGCCTCTGCTGCTCCAGGATCGGCAGCTCCTTCCTGTCATCTGCATTAACTGAAACAAATGAGGTCTGCCCAGGAGACAGGCGCAGCTGGGAATTCCAAAGTCATCGTGAGACTAGGTGTTCCCTGGGCCAAATGCATCATGCACAGATTTTCACACTGAATGCCAAAACTGGCAGTCGCTTATTTCTGACCTTGATTTAAGAGTAGGATCTTGCCATCCAGCTTCTTCCTGTGACTATGATGAGGACTCAGAGGTTGTGCAGTGAAAGGTGAGGGCCTGGCATGTGGGGAGGGGGCTGGTCTAGAGGCACCAAGACTAAGGACTTAACCTTACTGGATCATTCACTTTAAAAATTAGGGAGTGACGAAAAGACTTGAAGAATTTTTACCATCTCTAGAGCTGTATGGTTCTGTTCTCCTTAGAGGAATGGTATTAACAGATATGGGGACCCTTGAAATTCACACCATGCTCTGTCAATGAAGGAGGAGTAGATGGGTAGCCCCCACTCCCCCCTGCCTGCCAGAGGAAATCCTCCCTGACCCCCTTCACAAAGCCTGTTCATTCACAGCATAGGAGTGGAGATAGGACTCTGTTCTGTGCACTGGGGAAATTCAGAGAAGAAGTGAGGGAAATACCTCTGGCAGCATTCTGCAGCTGCTAGTCAGAGACAGCCATAAACATCACAGCTTGGGCACAAATGTCCGGGCTCTGCGCCGATAAAAATCAGCGAGAGTCATGATGTTTCCAGGGGTTGATAGAGAAACTTAGAACACCAAAGAAAATCCAAAAGAATTACATGAAACTAGAGCTCTCTGGAGAAACATAAAATGTCATCATAACATTTCCAGAGTTTACTTCTTCATTAGAAAGGCAGGAGAATCAGGGCCTCCACATCTTCTCTTTCCTCTCACTCAGACTGGAACGTGCGGGAACCCCTGTGGCCTAGAGACAGAGAAGCTGGGAAGCTGATGGATTCATTTTACTGGCATCTATTGGTATTTCATTTTCTGTTTTCCAAAGGATTTGACCTATTTACACAAATCATACGTCTCCTTTCCTTACTATTTGCCTCCTGGGATAACCGGTAGGGATGCAATGCCTAAGTCTTAGTCACCTGCTTTGTGGATTTTCTCTACTCATCTATTTGGAAGTGACAGCCCATCCTCATGACCTCAAGCTGCTAGTTGGGGAGTGCTGTGAGATCCTAGCACGGCTTATTTTGTTTACTGGAAGCAGCTTCCTGCCCTCTAAAGGAAGAGAGGAATTGATTACTAATTCCTTTGAAGCATCTCCTTTTGAGCTATGGCTCCCCTCCAAGTGAGCAGACACAAGATTTATTGTAACCGATATTCACAGATTATTTGGAGATAATACTTTGGCCAATGGCTCCAACCTTGCTCCATGACTCCCTGGATGCCTGACCTTTCCACAAGACTCCAATTTGACTGAAGCACTGACCTATATTCCTTCATCCCTAGCAAATGCCTAGTCTCAAAGGGTCAGTGAAGTGACCAAAAGCAAATCCCAGAGGAAGTTTAAGACCTGTGGACTAGTCTCTGAATTATCACGTCTGGATATACAACTGCTGTAGCTGAAGTGGAGTCCCCTAGGAAACAGTAGTCTATATTTCTATAGGAAGATAATGAAGCCACATGTGTTATTAAAATTTTCTAGTAGCCACATTTAACAGGTAGAAATTATTTTATATGACCCCATATATCTTACTATGAAATATGACTATTTTAACATTTCAGTATTTAGTATTCATTTTTTCCATACTAAATCTTTAAAATGTGTTTTGCACTTCTAATTCAGACTAGCCACATCTCAACTGCTCAACAGTCACATGTAGCTACCTACCCTATTGGATGGTAGAGGTCTGGGACAGGAAATTCATCTTATTCAAGAGAAAATTTAATACAGTGTTTAAGAATTAGACTATAGAATCAGACTTTTGGCTCACCTCCTAGCTGTGTGACTTTGCTCACTTTCTAAGTGTCACTTACCATCTATAAAATGGGTCTAAAGTACCTGCTTTACAGTGTTGCTAGCACAGAGGGGGGGTTAACAAATGTTGGCTGCCCTTACTCTAGTTGTTCCTTTATCCTACTCAATTTAACATACGTTTATGGAGCATCTTCCATATTCTAGGTGCTGTATTAGTCTGCTCATGCTGCTTTAACAGAATACCAGACTGGGTGGTTGAAATGACAGACTTTTATTTCTCACGTTCTGGAGACAGAAGAGTCCAAGATCATGGTGCCAGCCAACTAGGTTTCTGGTGAAAGCTCTCTTCCTGGCTAGTAGATGACAGCCTTCTCACTGTATCCTCATAGTACAGAGAGAAAGCACAAGCTCACTTTCTAGTGCCTCTTCTTAAGAGGACACTAATGTTACTGGATTGGGGCTCTACCCTTAGGATTGTCTTTAACCTGAAAAACCTCATCATAAGCCTTGTCTCCTCCAAATATAGTCACATTGGGGGTTGAGGCTTTAACACGTTAACCTTGAGAAACACCACGCAGTCCACAGCAGGTGCTGTGAGATATGAGACAACTGTACAGAATATAGAACATTTCTTTGGCCTCAAAGAACTCAATCTAGCAAGAGTCATTTTTTACATAATTACGTATGCATAGATTATGTTTAAGATGCTAAAAGAGAGGTAAAAACAATGTGCTGTAAGAGGTGCAGAGACGGGGAAGATGCAGTGGTGTGACAGCAAAGAGAAAGAAAACGCTCTCCTTTGTGGCATCTGCCAATTTCTACGGTGGAAACACTCCTACCATGGAGGATTTCAAGCTGCCAAAGTATTACTGAATATTTAACCAGCAGCATTCAGCTCTCTCTAGGCAGTGTGAGCTAGCTTCAGTACATTCCTGGAGAAATTTCAACATAGGGGAAGAACATTTAGCCAAAGAAGTGGGATATCAGCCCAGCCTTGAAAGATAAGTAGGAGGGAAGTGAGTGCAAAGTGAGGCGGCAGAATAAGTGGGGAAAATTCAGAGTGATGAAGCGCATGAGGATTCGAGAATTAAGTAATCTTCTGGGGCCAGAGTATAAGATACTGTAGGGAACGTGATAGGAATAAATCTCTAGAAAGACAGCTCCAGATGAGACCATAATGGAAATGGAATACAAAAACAGGAGAGTGGCTTCCATAAATGGGGGCATTTACAAAGGCTGCTAAGCTAGAGAGTGCCAAAAATGAAACGTCACACTTGACCTATCGGAAAACACTCACATGTGCATTATCTCACTTCTTCCTAACACAAACCTGTGCAGTAGGCAGAGCTGATATTCCTGCCCCTGTAGTGGGTCAAATACAAAAAAGATACGTCCTCTTGGCCCTTCAGAATGTGACCTTATTTGGAATAAGCATCTTTGCAAATGTAATTAAGGATCTTGAAAGGCGATGGTTCTGGATTAGGGTGGGCTCTGAATCCAACAAACAGTGTCCTCCTAAGGGACAGAAAAGGAGACACACAGAGACACATAGAGACAATGGCCATGTAAAGATGGAGGCAGAGATTGGAATGATATGCAGCAATAATCCAAGGAATGCCAACAACCACCTAGGAAATGTGTGGAATGAATTCTCCCTCGGAGCCCCCACAAGGAACCAACCTTCCCAACACCACTATTTCAAACTTCTTGCCTCCAGAACTGTGAGAGAATACGTTTCTGTTGTTTAAGCCACACCACTTTGTGGTAATTTGTTACGGCAGCCCTAGGACACTTCTAAAACCTCTAGAAAGAGGTGAGTGTTAAATTAAGGCTTCAGAGAGCTGAAGTTATTTGTTCAAAACCACTGGTCTAGAACTTGCTGAGGTTGGCACTGGGACCCAAGTGCCTTGGCAGCTGGTCTTGTGCTATTATTTGGCATGGACCTGCCCTTCAAAGAACACATTGGGGTCCAGGAAAAGGACAAAAGCTGAACAGGGGGATGGGGAAAAGCAAAAGGTAAACTTCATCTTCTGCCCAGAATATGGAATCATGCTTTCTGTTCCTGTCTTTTCCTTATGCCCCCAATTTCCTGCACCCATGAGTGTGTTTATAAGCACCCAGATCTGGACAGTCTGCGGGCTCCTGGGCAGGAGTAGTTGGCCTTATGGTAGGATTGGGCCTTTGGGCAGCTACAATGCAGCTGTCTCTGGGCTGTTTGCTCTCATGACTCACACTCTGCTGGTGTGTGTGGAGCCAACCGTGAGCCTTGCCTGAGAGAGAGAAGTCACTTAAGGAATTGAGTGATTTTTGCCATCACTGAAGGATTTGACAAGTATATCCCAAGGGTTTCTACCATCTTCTAGGACACTGAACACACACTGGAGGCCCTGTGGCAAGGTCACATCTAAAAACAGAGTGGAGTCTCATTAGCACATAGGTGTCAGGCACACCTCCTCTGTCTTGCTTCATAAACTCTGTTCATGTACTTTGTCTTCTAGGGAAGAAAAAAAAAACAGAATAACATGTTTCTGCAAATTCTGAAAATGCTATCTTTAAACTCAGAATCTTGATAATTGTGGGGTAAGAGAGGTGACATCCATCCCCTAGCAGAGCACAGCATGAACCAGCAGAGTGGACTGATCAATCTCTGGAACACTAATAGCCACCTTTTTCCAGGGACAAACTTCAAGGAACTGTTTCTCTGCCAACCGCATTGCCAGAAATGTGCCCTTATTGATCCCAGTATAACCACCACGGCTGCAGCAGCCATCTCCCCCCCACTGCCCCCCGTCCTTCCATTGTGGCTTCCTCAGAGCAACCAGTGTTGTTCCTTTGGGATGGAGGTCTGGCAGGATACAAGGATGGGTTCCTCACTGTCAAGAGCGACCGCGATCTTGTTCTTCCAAAGAGAGTTTTGGTGAGCACTGATAATCATGTCGGGCAGCCCAGGATTTCCTCTCCTTATGGACAAGGCTCTCCTACAGACACGGACACTCTGAAAGAAGTGCTAACAGAAAGGGCGACCTTGCAGAGAGGAATGCAGAAATGGCAAAGCCACTCCGAAAGAATAAAGCAACAGCAAAATAGAAGTAGGAAAAGAAAACATCACTGAAAAATCACCCATTATAGTCTTTCAGTGTTCTTGACACTCTACAGCCAGTGAAATGAAGAGGGACCTGAGGGGATAGTCACTTTGACTGCTGTGTCTTGAAAGTCTTCAAAGGAGGGAGAGCCCTTGTAATGAAACTAATGTCACCGAAGAGTGATGAATGCTGAATGCGATTCACAAACTGAATTTTCTTAAGTTCTTCACAATTTTATGAAGATACCTAGAAATTCAAGCTCAATTTAATTATATGAGGTTTTATTTTTTTAAATGAGGTTTCAAAGATTACACTTTTGATTTAAATTATATGTAGGTTGCCCATAGAATGTGGACCTCTCTTTTCATTTAACTTCTCCTTTTACAGGTTTTGTTGGAAAAGGTTGCTTGTTAGTGACCGTTGAAAAGCTTCACATAAGCTGAATTCAAGAAACGCACGTGGTCACAGCCTCGGGGAAAGGAAGCCATACCACATACCCGATCACAAACCATCCTGGACATATTTCCTGTGGTACCCAGGGAACTGTGGGCAAGGTCAGTGAAAGGTCTGCTCTATTGCCCACGGCAGCAGGGGCCAGAAGAAACCCGGCAAGTCACATTTGTTGTGTGCTCCAAAGAAAACTAAACGCATGAATAGGATCTCTAGGGGAAGGGGCATGGTGGAACTGTTAAAAGAACAGCACTGTTAGAAACAGAAAAGTCTTGAATTTGAATCTTGGCTCCAGCATTTGCTAGATGTGAAGACCTGGGTAAACTGCTCAACCTCAGAGTCTGTTTACTCCTACGTCAAGTTCAGTAGGAACATGGAAGCTACAAAGTGGTTGTGGAGATTGAAGGTACACAAGCCTGGCAAAACACCAGAGTGGGAAGCATGCTCCCCCCTCCCCGCCCCTACCCCTGCCCTACCGCTTTGCAGATACTTTTCTGGAGAAGAAATTCCTCTGACCCACTTCCATAATCCATTCCAGCTCCTACAAATTAAGAATTCTCTCTTTAATTTGAATACATTTTCCAGCCATTTAAATTGTTCTCATGATGTTCTGTTCTCAAAGGAAATTAAAATATATCTCCAGTTATCTCTCTGTGTGTGCTGCTCCCAAATTCTCCATGTCTTAGAGACAAATGGTAAAAGACCTTGGGATTTGGATAGGATCTAAGAAGACATCAAGAACAAATGGCATATACATGTCTGAGAAACTTGAACTCCCCTTCACATTTTTCCTTATTTACCCATTATTCAGACAGAAGATGGACCTTTTGTGACACTAGACCCAACCAATAGGAAACAGAAAAAGAAAATATAGTTAAATAAGAATTTCCCAGAATGTCCTGTTTCTGACATAGCTATAACATAATTTCTAAATTTTTCTCTCTAAATATTAGCAATTTTCTGGAATATCCCCATTAGCACTGGTTTAGGAGAATCTAGTTGTCTGCTTACTACTGGTAACGAGACACCGAAAACGGATGAAATCTAGATTTACAGTCAGACTGAACAAGACTGGTTTATAGGCTGCTATCATTTACATCTAACAATGAATCAAACAGCTGGCATGTTTTCTTGCTAATATGCAAATTTTGTCTTTTTAAAGTCATTTTTTATCCACCACTCTCTTCCCTTCTATTTTGAAAGTGTGGATTTAAATTCACAAGAAACTGGATGCTTCCTTTGTATTTTTGTTCCATCTACAAAATCATAATAGCAGTTGGAATTATAACTACTGAATTGTCATGTTGATTCTGAGCAGAAATCTCTCAAGAACTAGATCTTTTGATAACATCATTCTCAGTCCCCTCTGACATGAAAATGTACTGTTTTATATACGCTGGAAGATGAGAGGGAGAGAAAAAGCACAACCCCTGGAAAGTCAGTAGAAGCACAATCTAGAATGACACTTCTTTCCTTTTCTTTCCCTATCCACAGAATGCCCTCGGGCTCTTTCCTTCAGTTTCTATTAATGCCAGCCCAGCCTCTTAGGATCTCTCATGTGTCTCGTGGCTTAGAGCCCCTTGAAATTGTAAGCCCAACATTGATAAGGACAGGAAAAGCACTTCCTTTATAATAGGGAAGAAGGCCAAGGAGGTTGGTTTACAGGATGCCCCCTGTCTAAGAGAAGTTCCATTCTGTGCGCTAGGATGAAAATAGGCCACCGTGTGGCTCTGCCTAAAGTAGGACAGCCTAGGATAATGTTTTTATTACATACAAAAAAGAGTTCCTCTGTCCTGCTTGGCTCTACCTGAAAATCAAAGATAAAACAATCTCTCTCCTTACCTGAAGTTGTTGGAACTCACAAATAAGTTTGTTGGGCCTGACACACTAACTGAATGCAATTTTCCCAAGAAAATTTAGCCACAAAAATATGTAAAGCTAAGACAGTAAAACTATATACAGCACTGTGTTCAGGTTCACAAATAATTTTTTAATCACTCAAAATATATGGAATACATACACAGGAAGAGAAGCCTACAGTCTTAAATTTGGGAAAGTTGTAAATTATTATGAAAACGACATTTCTGTATGATAATATGCAGCAATTAGTAGCATTCTTTGGTGCGTCTAAACATTTGTTGTTAAGATGCTTTTAAAGCAAAGTAATCATTTTCAAACAAAAGCCTAATAAGAAGCCCTCAATGCAGAGAACAGAGAAGAGATTTAATTAAAGATATTTTATAAAATCTAGGGGCAGCTGGGTGGCTCGGTTAAGCGTCCAACTTCACCTCCGGTCATGACCTCATGGTTCATGAGTTTAAGCCCCGCATCAGGCTCTTTGCTGTCAGTGTGGAGCCTGCTTCGGATCCTCTGTCCTCCTCTCTGCCCTTACCCCCGTGCACTCTCTGTCTCAAAAATAAACATTTAAAAAAATCTCTACTAAAAAAAATGTTTTACATGGGCACCTGGGTGGCTCAGTCAGTTGTGTCCATCTTCAGCTCAGGTCATGATCTCATGGTTTGTGGGTTCAATCCCCACATCAGGCTCTGTGCTGATAGCTCAGAGTCTGGAATCTGCTTCAGATTGTCTGTCTCCCTCTCTCTCTGCCCCTCCCCCACGTTCACACATGCATTCTCTCTCTCTCTCTCTCTCAAAAATAAATAAACATTAATTTTTTCAATAAATAATAGTTTACAAAATCTAATTTTTCTAGCAAATTTTCTCACTATAAAATTGATTAATGAGAATAAGGTTATTTGTATTTACAGCATTATAGATCTTATCTGTTTCAGCATTCATATTAGGTCTGTATTTTCTTTTAGGGTGCACAGTGCTGAAAAATGCCCAATTAATACAGACAAGTAGTTTCAAAGAATACTATTTAATGTTTTACCTTGTGTCAAGATATTCTTCAATTAAATGTAGATGATGGTACAAGCTTTATTCAAAGTACATACAAAATCATTCAACCAGGCAACAAAAGTTAATGCCCTGCAGGGCTTCTATGTGCTAACCTTTTGTACTTCTTCACAGTTTTACACAGTTTATAATTGGTCATTTTAAAACTATTATGTTATGGTTTAAACACAATTTAAAATGTATTTCCTTTACTTTGCCTATAAATGTAAATCGCTTGTCTACATCACACTCAAAAATTACTTTGGCTTTAATAAAATAGTTAACTCTAATTTCAGTTACATGCCTGTCTCATTATACATCCTTCTAATTCCCTAGATTTGAGGCACTGTGGCCGTGTTGCAGGCCCATTCTTGGCCCTCACCAGGCAATGTCCACTCAGTCTTGGCTGCTGATCTAAGAATGAGTCCTTCTTAGGTCTTAATGGTATCCATCCTTTTTCCGCTCTATTTTTCTTTTAGGAGTCACTCCTCTTGGGAGACATGATGAGGATATATAATGAGGGCATCTGCAAAAATATTTTTAAATCATTCCGTCCTTAGGGTGCCTGGCTGGCTCAGTGGGAAGAGCATGTGACTCTAGATCTCAGGGTCATGAGTTTGAGCCCCATGTTGGGTGTAGATATTACTAAAAAAGAATCCTTAAAAAAGTAAAATACATAAATAAATAGCTCCCTCCTCAATCTATTCAACCAAGTCCTTTTTGGTTAAAGGTGCACCTGTCTTAGAGCCTCCTAGTCAGGGAACGCCAGTTCTTCACAGCTGGTTTGGCTCAACATGTCATCTTTTTAAAATGTCATGCATGCAACATAATTTGGAGATCCATCTATACTCAAAGCCTGAATCACTAATCCAATTAGTGGAGGACACCTGCCAGGGGTTCCTTCTGAGAGCAAACCCTTCTTTCCTGTGTCTAACCAAGGAAATAAATGCCTGTGAGGAGCTGTCAAAAAATTCCAGTTAAGAGCCAAGCCACCAGTGCTCCCTTGAATAAATAAAATTAGCTACCTTCCCCACGAGATTCTGATTCACTTCCTTGGAGTGAATCACCGTATTCCCCACTACTGGCCAAAAAGATCCCATTGAGCTTTAATTTCTATAGTTTGTATTACAAAAACAATAGGGTTGTTTTCCCTTCTGAGTAAAAAAAGTTAAAACACTGATCAATATTTTTTTCAAATACCTACCCCCTCGCCTGATCCCACAGAGAGAGAAAACACACCCTTCCCAGCACAGCCACGGCCTCCTACAATGACTCTCCTAACTGAAGTACCAGTGATCAAACCATAACATGATAAAGAGTGGGACTGAAACTGACCATTGTAATTCTGACTACATGTCTATCTCTTTACCACATGTCCTGTCCTTCTGGTTCCTTACATTTGAGGCACTGTCATCAACAACATATGACCCAGCAGCAGGCTTAGCACCACCCTTGACCTTTGTCAGCCAACATCAACTCAGTCTTAGCTGCTGGCCTTGCTTTAATCCTCTATCCAAGTTCCTCCAAAACTCAAGTCTTGCCTTGTGAGAGTGAACTCAGGGATTGCTGTCTGATTCCCAAAGCCCCATCTGCAAATCTCGGTCTCTGCTTCTTGCTGTCGGGTTCCTGATACTAACCAACCTTAGCCTACTGTTCTCTTGCTCTCTACCTACCACTGGATAGGATTCCTGTTCCTACTCCCCTCTATCCAGAGCCTGGGCCTAGTGCTAACTGTCTTGCCTGGGTCTTCAGCTGTCAACTCTAGCTGGGACTTTTCTACTCTAGCCAATAGGCCACCCACTGGTGGGTCTCCACTCCTGGAGGCAATCACTTGAAAGGGCACATCTCTTAAGAAGTCAGACCTGTAAGACCGCCTTAAATAAGAGATAAAAAGGGGCTGCCTACATTAACCTTCACCATGGCTGTCACAGATACTAAGAAGGGGCTGCTAGGTAAAGGTGGTAAGACATTACCCTCTGCAAATAAAGAAGCTATACATGTGCAAAGTTAGAACTAAACTGTGGGTCCCAGAAAGGAGTGGAAGTGATGAGTACAGCAACTACTAAAGGCTGCAAATTCACATGTGCAACAAACATTGTCTATACACTAAGGAAACCAAAGCTGTCTTCAAAATGAAAAAAAAAAAAATACTGACTCACCATGCTGATACATAGTGGATAATGGATATTGAAAGAAATGGGCAAAAAGCTAGGTCGGGCAAAACAGAAGCTTGGAATTTACAGACTGGATTGCTAATAGGTTTTTCAATTGTATTTTTATCAGTTTTGTTCTCCCATGGCATTTATCAAGTTCCAGTGGTCTCTGCTATGTTAATGGAATCAAAAGAGGATATCACCTTACATTGTCCCCTAAGTCACAGGATAAAAAAAGATCATTTGTGTCTCCATGAGGCAAGGAGGTGTGCCTAAGAAACACGAAGGGAAGGAGCCTCATGGGGAAGGTGAAATTGGGAGGAAAAGAGTTAGGGCCTCAGGGTGTCCTTCAAGAGAATCTCCTTGGAGGTTCTAGTTTCTGTCTTATTATTTTTTTTTTTCAACGTTTATTTATTTTTGGGACAGAGAGAGACAGAGCATGAACGGGGGAGGGGCAGAGAGAGAGGGAGACACAGAATCGGAAACAGGCTCCAGGCTCTGAGCCATCAGCCCAGAGCCTGATGCGGGGCTCGAACTCACAGACCGCGAGATCGTGACCTGGCTGAAGTCGGACGCTCAACCGACTGCGCCACCCAGGCGCCCCTCTGTCTTATTATTTTAAAAAGCAGCTTTCCCTTCACATCCGCCTAATCTCTGGGTCCTCAGTCTTCCTAGTCTGGCAAATCCTGCCAGCAACCAATTGAGTCTAAGAGCGAATCAGTGGTGGGGTGTGGCAGGAGGCAGTGTAAATAGATGGGGAGATGTGATCTGGATCAGACACAGGCTCAGTCATGAGTCTGTTGTACTATTTCTAACGTGGTCTTGGGTGATAACTTCTCTTTCTCTATACTCTAACATACAGAAGAATATACAACCTTTTTCATAAAAGGATTAAATTATTGTAAGGATTAAAAGAGGTAAGGGATAGAGGGGCACCTGGGTGGCTCAGTCGGTTAAACATCTGACTTTGGCTCAGGTCATGATCTCATTGTTCACGAGTTTGAGCCCCGCATCAGGCTCTGTGTTGACAGCTCAGAGCCTAGAGCCTGTATCAGACTCTGTGTCTCCCTCTCTCTCTGCCCTTACCCCTCTCTCATTCTCTGACTCTCTGTCTCTCAAAAATAAATAAAACATTTTTAAAAATTAAAAAAAAAAAGAGGTAAGGGATAGAAAGTGCCTTTGAATGTATCTAGCACATAGCACGAACAAAAATCACTGATTGCAATTATTTCCCATATGCAAACATTTTCCAGGCAAGTTGTGCTATTCTGTGCAAAAATCAACTTCACTGAATTGGCACCTTATTGGTAAGGAAGGAAATTTCTGGAAAATGATAGTATACTCTCTTCTATCATGTTCTTCCATTTGAAACCAGCTCCTCCCAATGATCTCATATTGCCATCAATGTAATTTGAGAAAATGAAACTTGCTAGCAGCCCAGGTGTTCCATATTCCAAAATGATGCCCCATAATTCCCCTCAAAGGAAGATATAATTCAACATTTTTAGGGTCCTACTGTGTGTTTGGTACAGCCTTAGGCCACTGTGAGGAATAATGATAAGATAGTCACTCCCTCAAAAGAGGAATTCAGTCTAGAGAAAGAAAGAGACAAATGCCAGCTGATTGTGACATCTCATAAAATGGTTGCAGATTATAACAGCTGTACTGAGAAAATTCAACAAGAACCTGAGGGAGAAGGAGATTGGTTCTGTCCTTTGGGAACAGAGGAGATTAAAACAGAAAGGTTCCTTTTCCTTCGGAACTTGCAATGAGTAAGTGAAATGGAAACAGAAAAAATAAGCTTAAGTAAAAATAGGTGCCACATAGCAATGGATAGTCTAAGGGATAGTAGCAGAAGAAAGTTATTAACTTCAGCCAGAGTTACATGAAACTCCCAGTTATTTCAGTGGACTTCCGCCTGCATGAAGGAAAGAACACTGGTCTCATGGCTTAGGGCCTATGAATAATGTAGTTAAAGTAAGAAGGAGAGGTGTGTTATTCATACCCCCAAAAACAGAGTTCGTGGATATGCATCTCATTTATCAAAGAGAATTGGATTGGCCTTAATGCTACTGGCAAAAAAAAAAAAAAAATAGATGACACATTTATTCTACTTAAAATACAGGTGGGATTATTTTATATGAAATAAAAAGCAAACTAAAAGTACCAAAAAATACAGTACATCAGAATAAGTGACGGTACCTACATCATAAAGAGCCTAAACTGAAAATACTCCACATTACCTTGGGACAATTGGTTTACAAGGAACAAATCTATTCACTTTTTAAAGGACAGATGCACTACATACACAATATGAGATTCTGTTCCTGTGACATTTTACAGACTTTTAAATCACCTGGTCTGGAAGTCAAAAGTTTTTTTCTAATATTTTGAGTGTTTCCCTTCTCTATAATAAACAGCATATCTGCCTGTCCCTTGCCATATACCTTACTTTCAAACTCTGTGAGACATGGCAGGTCTGAGAAACCTGCACTGGGTCCTGTACTGATGAGAAGCTTCAAACTGACAATCACAAACCTGGATGACATGAATGAGGTGCTGTGGACTCTTCCAGATCCTGCAGCTTTCGCTGTTTTTACACTTGCCTGGGACCCTCCTCTGCTTTATTATAATCTGCTTTCAATGTTTAAGCACTGTTCCAGGTCTTTTCTCTTTCTGATTGATTGCTTCTTTTGTCAGTTCTAATTAATGATGCATGAGGGTGTTTAAAACTGTTTCCATAACGCTTTCTCAGTCTTCATCACCCAGAAAGTAAAATGCAACCACTTTATGGAATATGACCTTAATTAACCCAAGTGATCTCATATCAATCACCACAATTTTCTTCAGACTGTCCACGTGAGGACATTTCCAGTAATTTACTGCTTTTGGAAACCTGCACACTCCCTTAGACTCTATTCTAGTTGGTCTTTACAAACCCCCATACACCTGCATCTCTGAAAATACATAACATGTCTGGTGGCAGGAACTTCAAAAGTAGAGTCAAGTGTATGAGACACAAGTCCAAGACAACAGGAACCAATACCTCAGCTCAGAAGAGCAGATGGCAGAATGGTTTTATCTCCAATACCCTCTAATACCTGAAACAAGTCTAAAGATAAAAGCCAGAGAACATGTCACCAATTCCATCGGGCCCATCCACCATGAAATCTGCAATTCCTGAGCTTAGCTGTACACTTGTTTTGCAACAACTGTGATTTATCAAAAAAGAAGCCATACAGCCGAAACACCTAAGCCTCTAATATGTCGGCAATCACTTCTCATCAGGAATGAATCTTCTGGGAAATAACTACATGTCTCCCAGAAGCATAGGCAATGATTCAGCAAACTAAAGAAGCCAGAAAAGCAATATTAAGAAAGCAAAAAATCATTAGAAACTCAGGGAGAAATATAATTTTGCATGGTACTTACCTAAGCAATTTAAAGGCCCCAAAAGATAATTAACATAAAGTACTGTTAGAACAAAGAAACAAACACACCCAGTCTTGAAAAGGTATGGTCCTGAAGATTACCTTAAAACAACAGCAATGACAACCACCACCACCACCAACACAAACAAACAAACAAATAAAACACATCAGGGTTATTTTGTCAATTGCCCTAATTGGATATGACCATCCAAATTTTAATTTTCACAGAATTAAAATTGGCATCCACCTTGGCGGTAGGGGTTCATTGTTCAAAACACACTAGGAACCATATAGGTTTGACAGATAACATCTTTTCATTTTTCTTATGTTCTTGAATATTTCTTTTAAAAATGACTTGTTATTTCCTCTGGCATTTAACTTAGACTGACTGGAGTTTTTAGGGCTTTCTGAAGGGTAGTGTTCAGATTTTAATCCACTGAGTTACCTATTTGTATTATTTTATACCTGTATGTTGAATTTATACTCTCACTAATATTTTGAAGTGTCTACGTAGTTAAGGGGGTGATGAGAGAAAATGTTTTAGTTCTCCTGATTTTGAAAGTATTACAACTCCCCAAAAAACATACCTCAGAGTCCTTGTTGCCCATAATCCTAATAATTTATTTTATTTTCATATTTTCCATGTAAAGATGCCAACAAGACAATACAAAACTTATAGTAAGTTTGAGTGTAGATGAACAAAATTATTGCTAAGCCTTATTAAAATAGAATGATGGCATAATAATTTGAAAAAATGGTATATGGCTTTATAATTATAATACAATAGAGGTTTTTGAGTGACAACAGATTTTAGAATTATTCTGGTCAAATATTCCCATTTTACAAAGACTTATGCTCAGAAAAGTTGTGACTTTTAATTAATGACTGGTCAGAAGCAGGGACATGATCTGAGCATGGGTCATAGAAATGCCAATGTTTGCCCATTTTTAACTATGTACAAATCTACCCTGAATGGTGCCTCCCTAGCATCACATCCTATCACAGTCTGCTAACATTTTATTAAAATGAACATCCTGGTTTCTAACCCATTCCCTCATGGGACATGCATTCTTTTCCTGATACCAAATCTGAAGGAAGAAACCTAAACAACATCAAAGAATGCTACTTCTTTATACTGACAAGTAATTAAAATTAAAATAACACGTGTTCATAATCCTTCACACTTATTAAGATAGTCACCATAAAAATAGCTGGATAAAAATGATAATTTCAGTGCATAGACTGATGGTTAATGGATAGGAATGTCCAAACATCTGTTATGGAGAATTTCACATGCTGATGTTGTAGACACATCAGCAAAGTGGAGACAATAAAGACTGTTGGCCTAGACAGGTCCAATAACCCATTTGTTTAGTGAACTCTGTGTACATAAGACATACTTGGGTAATCTTCTTATTCTAGGTGTATGTCTGAACTCCAACATCACATCAAAAGTCACAGCAAAATTGTCCTCAGGAAAAGGCTATCAGTGACTTGAGAACAAGTTAATAACAGGGCAAATATAACTATTATTTAAGTGGCTCCATATCAGCATAAGTATTTGAAATGACTCCCCTGCAAGCTCAAATTGGGCAAGGTCAAGAATCATGCAATCAAATATCAATTCACACATTCAATCCTGACACAGTAAAGAGATTGAAGTGAAAATAACCTCTTCTCACAGTATTCCCCTCTGTCTTCGCCGAGCCAGTCCCAGCTGCCTAGCTCCAGATGGAAGAGAAAGGGGAGGCTCTTTAGAACATTGCTCAGATGTGAAAGAAGCACTTGGTGGTTTGGGTGCCCAAGGGAACCAAAGAAAGAACAGTGGAAGTACAAGTTTAGGGATATGCAATTGGATTGTGCTTCTTTCGAGAAAGAAACTAGAAGAAGCAAGAGATTTATGACATTATTTAACAAGGAGGGACAAAATGGGAAGATTTGGTCAAGGGCTGGCAGAAATCAGTGGCTTTCCATGACTGAAAGGCCAGGTTTCTAGATTCTAAATTAGTCTGTTGATGAACAACAACAAAAACACCACAAGGGTTGATATGCATGCACATGCCCCAACTGTCAAAGGATAGGACTCATTTTAATGAAGCCCTTATTTCTTGCAAGAAAGTCTCCATAATATTCTGATTCTCTATAGGCAATCTAATCTAAGGTTCTTTGTAACAGTATCCCAGAGTGTAAAAGTATGCATGCTGAGATCTCTTCCTTAAAAATGCTACTGCCCTACTGACATTAACCATCTAAGCATTTCCACCTGCTTAAAGAGTTCTCAGAAAAGACTTCTATCTGCCACCATTTTTATCGTGTTCTTCCCTCTTTTCCTACAATACTCTCAACGTGGTCTGACCAATCAAGAAAAAATTTAGCTTTTTAAAAAAGGTGACAGTTACATCTGTTACTTCCTTATTGGCTTTATAATCCATCTACAAGATAAACTCAGTAGCTCTCTACCTTGGATGCACAATACAATCACCAGGGGAGATTTTTAAACGCACCAAGACCTGGGCCTCACCCCCAGAGATTCTGCCTTAATTGGTTGGAGTGGTGTCCAGATATTGGCATTTTTTGTCTTCCCAGATACCCACCATGTGATTCAAATGTGTAACCAAAGCTGAAAACTTCTGTCCTACATTTTTCCCTGAGGTTCAATAGCTAAGAAATTTCTCTCTTCTTTTGGACTTGTTCCATAGATTTTCTTGAATCTTACATTAATCCCTATGAAGATTCATCTCTTTGATCTACTTTTCCAGATCTTATTACAATATTTTTTGTCAAGAAGAACACTGTCTACATTTTATCCTAGCCACTGACAAAAATAGTGGCTAGGTCAAGGCCCAAGACAGAACCCTGTGGCATGACTTTATAAAATTCCCTGTCATCTTTAGATAGGATTATTCAACTATGTGCCATTTTTTGTCTTCCTAAAATTTCTCCATCTTTCTCTTAAGAGTATCAAGAGTGATCTTAACAAACAGACTGAAATCTCCTGATCTACTGGGCTAGCAACCTGTCAAAGGAGAAGTTAAGGAAATTCTGACAGGACAGAACTAATCCAGTTCACTCTCAGCTGTAATAGTTTTATAATTTTGCTTTAAAAAAAAAAACCCAAATACCCAAGAACTTTCCAGATTTGAAACAGTTGACTGGAAAATATTTGCAAAGAAACAAATTTTTATGAACCTAAATTTAATGAACCTAATAGACTCAACACTTCCTCCTCTAAAAAGATTTTGTATTTGTTTGAAAGAGAGAAGTTCTCCATGTATATAGTACTCCATGGGGAGTGATGGTTTCATTCCATCAAAAAGACATTTTACTTCTCTGCTGGGGAACTAAAGATTCCTTTTTCTTTGCCAAGAAATGCACTCCACTATAACTTTAAAATGATCCAGAAACACAGAGATTAGCAGTGCTTGACATGGAGAATTTATCCCCACATTGCATTAAACTTTGCACCTCCCATGTGGGGACTCTAGGTACTGACATTAAGGAAGAAAACAACTAAAAGTCTACTGAGAGATGATAATGCTACAGGTTGAGTGTGCTAATTGGTGCTTTTGTCATCATTCATTAGAAAAACTTACATGATGGAACTACTCAAGAGGTGAGCACAATATGAATTACTTACTCAGGAAAGAAAAATTCTATATATGAAGTTACTGAGAGTTTTTTCCCTTCAGTTTTTACATCTTTAACTATAAACATTTTTGTTCATCTCTTGCTTTGATATGTGGTGTTTCAAATAAATGGTTTTTCCTTAAGTAATTTTTCTGGAAACCAGATAATAATGGACAAATAAATAACCTGTTAATTCTTCCAAAATTTCTGCCATTTCTGTCAGATTCATAAAGTTCTGTCTTACAAGGACAGGGAGATATGCAGTCTTCTCTAAAACACCTTAAACATTATCTAACTAAAAGTGGTCCCATGTGTACAACACCCTCACATGATGTGGAACTACTATTTGCCAATGTCTTTGTTTCTCTCCTTTAGCATATGAAGACGGAACACTTTTGCTTGATTTCCTATCTTCAAAAACTTATTATGCTTGACTCTACTTGCTATTCCCCAATGGCAATTGCCTCATGGCAAAAATTCAAAGTTGAAACACAGATGTCACTTATAATTTGGATGCAATATGTAGAACTAATTTTATGCCCACAATACTTAAAAATACAAAATCTCCACCCTAAAACATTAAAAAAAATGTAATGCTTATAAGAATATTTTCTTCACCTGCTACAGTTCTTTCTCTATCTAGAAATCAATGAGCCACACCCTACATCTGTTGGGCTCTCCAAAGCAAATGGTACAGAGCTCTATTTTATTTTCTTACCATGTTTATATGGTACACTAGATTATCATGAGAAGTTCTTAATTTCCTACTGTGATCCATACCAGAATTTTACTAGTGAGTTACAAAATTCCAGGAAGCATTTGAAGGAGTGTATCCCTTGAGTATAATAAGGGTATAATTGAGTATAATAACTTGGAATTTCTGGAGTCTATGTGGACCATGAAAATTCCCATACACCTGCACAAAATTGCAGGGCAGTGTTTATGGTCTCCAAGTTACTTGGGATAACATAAATCCACATTTACCTATTCAGTGTCCAGCGAAACATATTCCCAATTAGTCATCAAGTATTGTGTCTACAGGGTAGAAAACTGTTGAGTGCAGAAGAAAGAAAAAACATTGCTCTAAGAGAATTTGGGGATATAATTAAACTCAAATGAGCAAAGGAGTGGGATCAGAGGGAGAAAAAGAAACCAGGTTGCTTCTGTCCCCTTAGCTAAACATTTCTGGATTCTTCTGTTAGAAAGCAGGAATATCTCTTCTCAGATGAACTCTGGAAATTTGGAATTCAGTAGTGAAACTTGACAAAATGCTCTACAGCAATGGAAAGGTATTTCATTTGGAAGAGCCCAGATGTGTAAGTTTAAGCTATCTTTGTGACTATGTTAAAATTCAAATGCTAAATAGAGCTGAAAGTGACCCTAGAGACCATTTCATCTGAGTCCTTGTTCTACAGAGGCATTAAGTCACAATTCAGGCCTGACAGTGGCAGAAATGGAAGTTGATTCTAGCCAAGAGCTCTTTTGCCCCTCCATCACGCTGAGGGGCAGGTCATTCACGCTTTGAGCACTTCTATAATTATGTAAGAATATATGGGTCCATTTATGTATAAGGTAAAGCTAAAAGAGGCAGACTGAATTTGTTCAGGTAAGGTCTTTGATCAAGAAGGCATCAAAACTGTCTTCTAATTATGGAAGGGCTACTTTCTGGTGGAGGCAATCGATTGTTTCTCTTCAGTTGAATTCTTTTGGCTCAAGATAAGAGAGGTCTTTCTAATGATGAAAAGCCAAAGAAGGAGACATTTGTTGAGCCTTCACATTGTGTGCCAAAACCACCCTAACCACTTCACATATGTTGCCTTAATCTCCACAACACTGGTGAAATGGGCTGTATTATTCCATTGTAAAGATCTGAGAATCCTCATCCACTGTTGATAGGAATATAAAATGGTGCATTTGCTTTGGAAAAGTCTGAGCATTCCTCAAAAAGTTCAACATAGACTTATGTTATATAGCTGGTAGTTGTTATCACATGACCTAGCCATCCTACTCCTACCCAAAATAATCGAAAACTTGTCCACACAAAACTTGTTCACAGCAGTATTATTTTCAAGAGGTGGAAAGAATCCCAAATATCCACCAACTGATGAGTGGATAAACAAATGTAGTACGGACCTCAAATGAGATATTATTCAGCCATTTAAAGAATGAAATACTGATACATACTGTAACATGGGATGACACCTGAAAGCATTATGCTAAGTAAAAGAAGCCAGTCACAAAGGCCACAGAATGTATGATCCTACTTACATGAAGCATCCAAAACAGAAAAATCCTCAGTCAGAAAATAGATCAGTGGTTGCCTAGGGGAACCATCATTAGATATGTAAAAAAAAGTATGGCTCCATTCCTTATAAAAGATTTCAAAAGTAACTGCCAAACAAGTGTGTGTTACATTTAAATATCAATTAGCAATGAACTTATGTTTAGTCATATATAGCTTGGCATTATTAATCTTCATGAGAATTTTCCACCTAAATATTTATAAGAAACATTTAAAACACTCTCAATTTTTGCATAACTTGAATAAAAATAGTTCAATTATTTTATATTATTTTTTAAACCAGAAGTATTTCCCAGCAAATCATGTAAAATATCTACTTATATTTTTGTTTCCTCATAGCAGAGAACATGTAAAGGAACAGAAAACCAGTCTGGAAACAAAAAACAAACAGTAACTTTATTTCCTGGTATTTTTATAGGCTATTAGTCCATAAGTTGGGGGAAACTAAAAAATATAGTGTTGCAAATCAATGAGATAAACTAACTGAATTCACATATTACACAATGTTGAGACTAGACAAAATTAAAACAATTGTAGATAAATGAGAAATATGCAAAAAATTTCTGTATATCTGTAATCCAACACCATATGTACTTAAAATGGATATTGCTCATAAGGTTGTAGAGAAACAGTGAATTAAGCAAAACGGATTTTGTATATCCTATTTCTGAAAGAAAAAGGAATGGCAACAATTTAGCTGTACTCATTTAAGTATGGGTATCTATTCCACAAATGTGCATTCAAGTAAAACAGCAAAACCTTATTATAAAGGTCAGACTGTCTCTCTCTCTCTCTCTCTCTCTCTCTCTCTCTCTCTCTCTCTCGTCCTTTTCCAGTGGTCCCCTAATGAATTTCTTGCTTCCTATGATTATCAGTTCACCCACAAGGATATTCTAGCCCGGTTTTAAATCCCAGCCCTGTCACTTGTTAGCTCGGTGAACTTTGGCAGATTTATTTTCCTTTCAAAATGGAGCTGATGATAAAGCCAATGTTAAGGGGAGAATAAATAAATATCGTGGCTCAACTAAAGCACTCCAAGAGACTATACCAGTAAATGCTGGTTATATCATTTGTTGTTATATGCCATACAATCATTAACGAATAATGCTAAAATGAAATTCTAAGACAGTGTTATCTTGACCAATACTGTTTTTTAATGTTTCCTTGTGGCAATCATCCTATATACTCACACTGAACATGAGACAATCATAGTATTTCTTTTACAATTGTGTACTTTTGGTACATTTAAAACTGGCTATATTTAAAAACTGGCTATAAACACATTATCAGTGAGTCACATCCTTTCATTTACCATATTGAAAGAAAGTCTGTGTCAATGTAACCAATTCTCTCACCTCATCAATGGTGACATGTATATGGAACAGGAACATCCTAGGCATTGAGCTTTACAAGCTAGATTGAATAGTCACAGATAAATTCTATGATAACCTATTTATTTGTATAGAATTTCTTTCCCCAAGCTCTTCACTTTAGACTTAGTGACACAGAAAAGCCAATGGAGACCAGAATCAGAGTTGAATACTATTTTCCATGTGTAGATAAGGATATATTTATAATAATCCCCCACATTAATATGCAAAGTACTTTGGGTTTTCTTGAATTTACCAGTCAAGTCAAAAAAAAAAAAATCACAGAAAGGGTGGGCTAGTAAGCATTTGAGCATCGAAAAATGTACGATATCACAGCGGAAATGTGCATTTTATAGCTCAGTGTTGTTTAATTGAATAGGAATTAGTCAGTTTGGGTAACTGTAGGCCTCAGCTGTTCATTTATACAATTGCACAGTAGGAGAGCTATGTTTGGTAAGTTAAACAATCATGACAATAAATAAACCACAATGATTTCTTGCAAGTCAATATTTTCTTCTACCATGCAGTATTTCACATTTTCCAATAATATCAATGAAGTATCATGATTATGCAATTTCACAGCCATTAAAAAAATCCAGCAATTCAATGTTTCCTAATATAAGGCTAGCCAACATTGAATTTGTTGATTTAATAAGGACAAGTACACATTTTAGGAAATTCGAAAGTCAGACCGCTGGAAGGCATCAACCATGTGGCCAGCTAGTGGCAAGCACCTGACAAAAGCTGATGCCTACTGGGTGTCAGTATCCTAACCCCTGTTCTCCACTGAAGTCCTAACCTGAAGTGAGAGCAGCGAAGAGCCGTGTGGACCAATGACTGAAAGTGGAAGATAATGTGACAGCACAGTGATGGAATCCAATAATAAAGAAACCAAAGAGTAAGATAGAAACACAACTACAAAAGCATGAGATTTACTGAGAGAATAACACTTAAAGGTGAAGAAATGTAGTTGGCAAAAATTTTTAAAAACCCATCTTTCCCCACACCTCCCAAACAAATCTTTCTTCTCAAATCTTCTCCCTGATTTCCACTTCTGATTTTCCATGGCATATTCTCTTTCATCTGCTCTGTCCCTTATTATTTCAGAACACTGATTTTTAAAAATTGTATCATAATTATCAATGTGATACTGCTCTAGGCTTTTTTACATGTGGTATCTCACTTAATACTTACAAAAAAGACCCCAAATCACACCAAACAGAAAACTCCCATGGACAAAACGAAAAAAGTAATAAATGCAATCAGCTAGGAATTTCAAATACTATATATATATATATATATATATATATATATATATATATACACACACACACACACACACACACATATATATATACATATAAAGCAAAACACAAACACCTAGTCTCTATCCCCAAAAGAAACATAGCCAACAGTTTTTGTGTATAGTTCTTTAAAAAAAAAAAAAAAGGCCTATACACACACATAGACTTAAGTGTTGTGTATATGTGTGTGTCTTTATGTATATTTGTGTTATTTATTTTTGAGGGAGAGAGAGAGAGACAAAGCACAAGTGGGGGAGGGACAGAGAGAGAGGGAGATACAGAATCCTAAGCAGGCTCCAGGCTCTGAGCTGTCAGCACAGAGCTCGATGCGGGGCTCAAACTTGTGAACCATGAGATCATGACCTGAGCCGAAGTCAAACGTTTAACTGACTGAGCCACCCAGGTGCCCCTTGTGTTATTACTTTTAAATAAAAGGTTATCATTCTACATGAGCCACTTGGCACCTTGCTTTTATCCTCTTACTATTATATGCTAGAAATTTTCCCCTGCAGATATATTGATAATTTTCAATGGCTGCCTGGTACTCAGTTGCATGGATGCAAATTTAATACCTTATAGGTAGACAGAGCTGAAATGCCTAGCCTCGTACATTATGTTAGGGATTTCTTTCCATAAGGATGTTCACTGGATAAGTTCCTGACAGTTTAATTATTTGATCAAAAGCTATATACACTTTATTGAAAAAATTGCCTATTGCTTCCCAAGGGTATTAGAATAACTGAAAACTCCCATCGATAGTATAAGAAACTACCAATTTCCTTATACTTTGTTTCAGATACATCAAAATAGATTTTTTTCTTACGGCCTGACAACAGGTTACATTTCTGAAATACTGCACAAGAAAAACATATCTGAATAAGCCAGCTGAGATGGAAATTTGGCTTTCATTGAACGGTGCCATCCCTGGGTAATGGAGCTTGCCCGCACCGCTGTTAAAGGCTCTCGAGAGAAGAGTTACAAAAAGTAGCCAAAAGCAGATTAATAATAATATTAATATTTGATAAGAAGTCATTATCAGTGAAAGCCTTTGTACTCTCAGGATTTATTTCAGAGAAATTTAATAGAAAAAGTTTTAGAGAAGGAGTTTTTGTCAGATCAAGTGGCTTCCAATTCAGCATTTCAAGTCATGCTTATGATAGATGTCAAACTTAGAAAGAGGTCTTTAGAGGTTCAAGGCAGACACTACTTGAACTATCTTCAAGCCGACACACATAGGTAAGCACCATTGCAGTCTTCTATAATTATTGAAGCATGCTAAAATCTCAGTATAGCACTTTGGTATTAATGGTCTTTATGCTATTATTTGAGACCAACTCAAGACAAAGGAAAATATCCATTGGTTATTTATACAACCACATTCATTTTTCCAATAACAACCCAACCTCCAATCCCAACCTAAAACAAATATATGATTTCATAAATAAATAGAAACAATCATAAAAAATATTGTAGTGCTAAGTAACTTACCATAGTCATCAGGAGAATTTAAGAGAACCCTAGTGTGTTGGGATACAGATTTCCATGGGTAGATATGTTCAGTAAATGCTTCACTTAATGAAGCTAAAGAAGGGGTGTCTTTCTCTTAAAGATTTCATAAGTTCTGAGAGCCTGCAAGAATGAGATATACTTGGAACATTCTGCAAACTTATTAGGTCAATGAATTTTCTCCCCTTAAAATACTCATGCACTGTTACTTTCAAGAGAGATTGAGTCATACAGCTGCAAACTTCTTGAGGATGAGACTGTATCTTACACTTGCTCTACTGCTCACACATCCCTTGGCACATGGTAGAAACTCAGAAATAAATTGGTGAATGAATAATTCATCATTATAAAGAAAACTGAGGTTTTAAATTTACTCCACATCTGTAAAATCATAATATTCATTTCTGGTGAGAGCATTCTCTCTTCCACATTGTGTACACAAAGCTTCTAGAAAGCAACTTGAAAATGTTGATAATGGGAGCAACAACCACTTACCAGGCCTGCAACATACCTTCCATAGTGAGAGTGTCCCACCATCTCCTGCTGTAACGTAGGTATTATTTAATATTATTATTTAATGTTTAAGTAATAGGGTACACAACTGACAATATTTTCTGCACAACTGAGGAATATTTAATGATACCAATGAATGCTCACAATATAGCAAATAAAAAGCAGAATACAAAACTGAACATAAAACATGAGTCCCATTTTGCAATACTCACAAACATGTCTATACACACCCACAGACAACCACACTCTTACCTGAATGGAAAAAAATTCTGGAAGGAAATGCCTAAAAAGGTTATTGTGTGTGTGTTTGTGTGTGTGTGTGTGTTTGTGTGTGTGTGTGTGTGTGTGTGTGTGTGTGTTTCAGTGATGGGATTGATACTGCTTTTCTCTTTATATGTCTATTTTTTACATTATTATAAATAATTACATTAAAAGCCTACATTTACACATTTTATAAAGAAAAACTAGGATACAAATCTACTTTCCAATGCTTCAGAATTTTCAGATGCCTCAGTATTCTTTGTCTATATGTTAATTCCATACTCAAACACAAAAATATAACTTCAGGGTTTTGTATTTATTAAAATGGCTCAAAAAATATTGAAGCAGTAATGCTCTCATCTCAAATGTGACTCTATGTTCAGAATAGCAAAAAGGGTATGAGCATGAAGGTCCTTTCAAGAAAGGGCACCACTCTCTCCCTGTTTTCACATGGGAACACCAGGTGATGGATGTCACTGAATAAATGCCTTTCATGGCTTCTTAACCTCAAGCACACATGCTGGTGGTGAGGTGACTGGGCTGTAAACACCCAAGGAAAAATGTGGACATCTTCCTGGAGTGCCTGTTTAATCTAGGAAGGAGTGGGTGGTGATGCCGCAGCATATTATCTTTCTATCAAAACAACTGCTGACTTAGGATAGAATGCCAAGCTTATACAAACCTCTAACATAAAAGAATGATTTCCAAAACTTCCCAAGGAATTTAAAGCTTGCTACAGTTTGGGACACATATGAACTCACTGCCCTTTAGCAGTTTTTCAAAAAGTCCAGGTAGCACAGGAAAGGGAAAAGAATATACACCCAGAAAGGATGGAGAGAAACTAACTTCTGTAAGGAGACTGTTCTCTCCATCCCCCATTCACAGACTGCATTCTAATGCCAGCGAGGAGGGCCAAAATGTCTCCAGATTGCTGATGTCACTCTGAAGAGAGGACAGCCAGCGACAGTGGGCTAAAGATGGCTTTGCTTCACCCCATAAGCAGGAGGGTGACAGAAGCAGCAGGGTCATCAAACGAAAACCTCAGGGATGTGCAACAGAAGAGTGAGACTGGATGATTTCAGGATCCGTGAGTTCACACTTTGGTCTCCAACAATTATGACCTTGCAAAGAACTTAGACCTGAATTTTTCTTTTGATTAAAACAGAATATGACTTCACGGGGATGTAAAGTACAACATAGGGAATATCGTCAATAATACTGTAATAACTAAGTGGTAACAGTTGGTAACTATGCTTAATCATGCTGAACATATGGTAATGCACCTAATTGTCCAATCACTATATTGTACACTTGAAATTGATATAAGCCGTAAAAAACAAACAGTTGAATGAATAAAGAAATAAGACCTAAGGAGAAACTCTTTTCTTAGGAAATGGGGATTTCCCAGCATAAATCTAAAATCTAATTTTTATGTATGCAATTATACTGTTTTTAAAATATTCCATGCTTATTTTGAAAGAAATATATGCATGTCTCTGTGTGTAAATACTTCTTTAGCACATATACTACTATGTGATTGGTAGTTATTTGAACATAGGAGTTTGTGGGAGACACTTATTTTCTTTATATTTTTCTACATTTAATTTTTTTCTATAAGGTTTTTATATCTAAAACATGCAAAAGAGAATTTGGCTATTTAATTTATCTACCTATCTATCTACCTATCTACACACACACACACACACACACACACACACACACACACGATTTAAAAAGTCTTTTGTTAAATAACCCCAAACCATTATTGCCTTACTTACAGAAATGTGCCATTCAGAAGCTACCACACAAATCTAATCAGAAATTAAAATAAAAGATTCATAAAACTTGTTGGCAGCAATGACTCATTTGGAAGGATTCATTTGGAAGTGCTGAACGAAAATGAAACCTTGGACACACATTTTAACCTCTTCCTCATAAAAGCAAATGGACCCCACTGATAACCATATCTACTGACCATACTCCTTATCAGAAAAACACACATGGATTAAACCATGACAAGACAAGCTTTCCCATCTCTCCATTTCATATAAATCTAAGTTGAAAACAATTGCACTGCACCTATGGTTACCACTTTTAGATAAGAGTTGTGTTTCCTGTTTACTGGTGTTAGTTAGCTGTGTCCATAAAGCGTGGCTTCAGTTGTCACATCAGCTATACAGACATGGTTTAGTCCTATTTCAGAATTCACAACAGAACTCATCTTACCCATTTTAAGAGAGAAAGTGTACACATTTTCTGAGTCTAAATGTATCTGGAAACTGTTTTCAAAAAGGAGGCCATACAGTTTAATTTTGAAATAGTGTATCAGCTCCGTAAACCCTGTATATAACGCTTAGAATGATCTTTTTCTCTTCAAAAATGAGAAAAATATTAGCAAATGATTGTCACTCCCAATTACACATGGATGTGTCTTTAAAGTCAGAGAGCCGGTCTCAAAGACTCTGGCCACCTCCCAGCAATGCATCTGTCCATCTTGCTGCCACATTTACTCTGGTCTCATGACATGAAATTGCTTTTTTAAAAAACTCTGGTTCTGTAGGAGCCAAGAAGCACTGAAGACACACACAGCATGCCAACAGATATTCTAGCTCAAACCAAAAGCAGCAGCTTTGAAAGTAAGCATTTAGAATCCCAAACACAGGGATTGTGCAGAGGAAAAAAAAAAACAGGATGATGTTCTAAAGTCTAAAGGAAAACAAAGGTCTTAGAGACACAAAGCGCAGGTGAATTCAGAGCAACAAGTCCATGCACACTCATGAAGCACAGCAGAAAATGTAAAGTGTTACAGGGCTACCACACCTACAAGAACAGGAAGATATTGAATGCTGGTGCCAGAATGCTCACTTGACTTTAAACTCTCGTGAGAAAAATTATCAAAATGACAGAAAAGAGATAAGCAAAAAAGATGGTAGAATCATTCTGAAAACCAGAGAACTCTAAGTGCACACCCCCGTTCTTTCCATAGTACAAGATTAAGAAAGAGGTTGAAAATGGACAAGTCGAAGGGACATTTTCATTCAATCTATAGTTACCCCACAAAAAGGACATCCCAGAATAATATGAAGGCAAGTTGTAAAGTTTAAAATTCACACTTGATAATTATGTAGGAAATCAACTATCATTACCCACTAAGATTTCCTTTTATTGAGAAAAGAAATAGCAGTCTGCATTTGGGGAAAGGGATTGGGGATGAATAATGAATTCATTCTTCCCCCAAGAAAGTAGTTTCTCTCCTGTGCAATAACATTTAGGGCAGGAAATTTTCCAAACAGTCCATCTGTAGAAGAGCCAACACAACACTTTTAGCAAATGAACCTGGGTAGGTCATTAGCCTGAGCCAATGGGGTTCTTTTCATAGTCCTATTAAAAGTTCAAATTCTGGGGCGCCTGGGTGGCGCAGTCGGTTAAGCGTCCGACTTCAGCCAGGTCACGATCTCGCGGTCCGTGAGTTCGAGCCCCGCGTCGGGCTCTGGGCTGATGGCTCAGAGCCTGGAGCCTGTTTCCGATTCTGTGTCTCCCTCTCTCTCTGCTCCTCCCCTGTTCATGCTCTGTCTCTCTCTGTCCCAAAAATAAATAAACTTTAAAAAAAAAAAAAGTTCAAATTCAAAAGTTTAGAAAATTGCCATTTTTCCTATTTTCTGATTCTATTCATAAGAGTCACACATTTTCAGCAATGCAAAAAAAAATCTAGAGCTATATTAGTAGATTATACTGTAGAGGATTTTATACAATGGTAAAAATGAAAATCGAATGAATGAAGAGTGACTAATAGGACTTCATGAAATCACCATTATAGCTCCACGTTTCTAATCTAACATTTAAAATAATTGATCATGGAATAAAATGTAATTTTGTCAAGTATATATGGATCATTTAGCAAATTCTGAAAAGAAAAACTGTACAAGAAGGATACAAGTTTCTGCTAAGTTAACACAACTTGACAGTAATTGTTAGTTATGGTAAGCATAAGGAAGGTAAGAGGAGAACATTATGTTTTAGAGCTAATCACTGTCATCGACAGAATCACTCTTACCAAAAGAAACAAAACTTGATAAATATATTTCATTAGCACATATCATGGAAAATCGAATAGCAACACGTTAGTGGTTAAGAGCACAAGCCTTAGGGTCAAAAGACCTGGATTACAACTGATCTGAAACTTAATTTTTTCGTTTATAAAATAAGGATTATAAAACTTACTTTACAGTGTTGTTACGAAGTCTTATTTAGGTAGCACGTGAAAAGTACAGAATTCTATTCTTGGCACATGAAAATAGTTTGTTTTTATTGTTATCGATATTGTCAATTTTTAAAGAAAATACAGCTCCTAAACCAGTATCTTACCTGTATTAATCAAAGATCTCTAAATATATGCAGTTAAGACTACTTCCAAGATTTATGTTATTTTATTCATCAATTTTTAACAGGTTGAACTAAAATTGTGATTGGTTATACTAGGAATTGGTTAAAATTCAAGGAATAACAGATCAGGGCAACCAAATGATTTTTCCTCTTAAAAAACAAAAGTTTTTATAGAAAAAATATGCTGACTGCTTCATTTCTAGGTTTTGATGGTTTTAGAAAACAGGATCAAATTACACAATTATATATCAGCTAAATATTTTTCAAAGTCATCAAGTAAAATATTTCCTTACTCTAAGGCAATAATACATTATTTAGTACATTTGGAGGTTAGTCATAAATACAAAAAAAAAAATGGTAGGCACAACCCCCTTGAATTAAAACTATTGTTTAGGAAATGTGGCTACTTTTGAGCACTGACACACCAGGATTAAGTAGATGTGTAGACACAGAGGACTAAGGATTACTCCTGAGCTCCAACATAAGCACCTGAGTCATTACTGAAGAAGGAGAATTTTAGAGTAGAGCATATTTGGGTGACTATCACGCATTCAATTTGGTTATGTTCAGTTTGAAATGGCCTTGAGAGCTGAAAACCTATTAGGTTTATAAGTAGAAAGCATCAGGATTTTGAAGCTATTTAAAAGCCATTGGACCAGAAGAGTTTTTGTAGAACATCTGTTTAAAAGAAAGATAATGAAATTTGAAATAATTAACACCTAATGGATAGATTACAAAGTAATCCAATTTGTGGTCTTGAGATTTGGGAACATTCAATTCCAATCAGAAGAGGTAAAACAAACAGTGATGTGAAAGCTAAAACAAAACAGATTGTTATTCAGTTTCAACAAAATTCAAATTAATGTATTTGAACACCTATCAATTCATTCAATAATTCAGCAAATATGTGACAAGTACTTACTAGAAATTGGAAATATAATGGTAAGACAGAGTTCATATAAGATGATGCACAGAAATAAAGCAGGAGAAAAGTGACCACAGGGAGTTCTCTGGTCAGCCAGCTTGGTTATCCAGTGCTTTGGGCAGATCTGTCCCTGAACTACAGATAATGATATTGGCCAAGATACTTAATGGTATTGGCCAAGAAAGTCATTCAACTATTTTCCAAACTCTGTGCAAACTCAGATAATAATAGCCTCTCCAGGTAAATTTTCATCTTGTCAGAAAACAGCTGACAAAACTTTTGGATCCATTCATAGGTTTCACTATAAATTACCATGTTGGTTTACACATCAGCATCTTATAGATTTGGTTTGTTAGGAGCAGTTTCTCTGAATTAAACTGTGAATCAATGCACTGGCAATTGATGCTTGTGGACTCTAAAACTAGCACCAGGTTTTAGAAGCTAATAACCACACTAAGATACTGTTGTTTTATGAAGTAACCATTCTCTTTGCTTATTCATCTCTATGACACTTTCCTTTCAAGTTTGCTCAAAGCGACCTTCAAAGGCTGAACTACAGAGATTATTTACCAAAGAGTAGCAAGGAACACTTTATTGCTAAATACTGATCTACCTGCCTATGTCCAATCCCAAACTGTCACAATGAGAATTCTTGGAAATGCTACAAAATACTGGCACGAGGCCACATAACCAATATGTTTTTAAAGTGATTTTTGTCATATCTTGCCAGCATAACTAATATCAAGTCCCTAGTGAAAGCCATGTCTTACATTCTGCTGCCTGGCTAGTGAGTGAAATTCCATACTTTCTGCTGGCTATCAACACAAACCTCATGTATGAAGCTCCCATTAAACCTGAGAGCAAAATCCATCACGCTATACTTTGCTTTGCATCCCAGCACAGACACCAAAACCTACTATCTTTGTCTCCAATGAATGGTAAAGACCTGGAGTTTCCTCAGAACTTGGGTTTATAGTACACACTCACTGAATATTGCCCTAAAAAAAAAAAAAAGAAAAAAAGAAAAACAAAACAAAACAAAAAACAACACTAAAACATGTAGCAGAAACAATAGTGGGCACTGCTATGAAATTCCTGGCACTGCTCTCCTTTTCTGTTCTTTAATTCTCTTATTTCCTCCCACTCCCCATATTGCTCCCTTCATTCTGAAAAGTAATGCCTTCTGTCACCTCCTGTTCTTTCATTCCCAACTCCCACCCACAAGCCTTTCTCCTGTGTTGCTCTTTCTGGTTCAAATGCTGAAGCTCTACTTTCCCAGTGATAATCATAGGATGTTGAAACTCAAAGCATCTGTACCATCATCTATTCCAAGCCCCTCCTTCATAACAGGACAGCGGTGTCCAGAGAGATTAAGTAAATTGCCTGCAATCACCGAACCTGGTTACTGGCAGAACCCAGGTCTTCCAATTCCCAATTCCAATTCTCATTTATTAAAGTAAAATAAAAATAAAAATAAAAACACAATTTTACCCAAGATAAGATATTGTGGTCACAAGAAAAAAAAAAAAAAAAACACAAAACACATGGCACAAGAGATTATGTAACAGAACCATGCCCACTGAGAAAAGTTAACGAATGAATCACAGGATTATCCTAAAGTCTGATTATGAAGGGAGGACAGGTGATAGCCATGTCTTTCTGGAGCTTAATATGGATGTGTCAACACTAGTCTCTATTAGGTAAGTCTTTTGTTTAATCCTTGTAACAATTTATAGTATTTTTCTCTATACTTTGTCCGTGAATAAACTGAAACTTGGCAAAGTTGTATATTTTATTAGTCCTGAGAAATGTTAAAATCCCAGCTCTGCCACTTGCTAATAAGGTCTCTTTGACTCCAGAACCCAGTCTTACTTTCAATCACCCTAAAATGCCATTTCTCTTGGGAAAAGAATATGCAAAATCATGATTCACAGTAAGCAAAATTACTTCTGCTTGTAATATCTCTATCACAAAACATTAATTCTGAAAATGAAAATACCTAAAAAAATTTTCTAAAATATTTTTACATGCAATATCCCATAGAATTTTCAAATATGTAGCTATAGCATCCCACATTTTTAAATAATGTTTTTCCCCATTTTCTGCCCATTTTCTCCCTTCTTCATGCTCATGTTCTTTCAAAGATAATTTTCAGTATGGTGAGAAACAGAATGAAAGACAACTTTGATTTAATGGGCTCCACTCAGCTCTTCTTTTATGCTTTTAAAAAGTAATGCATTTTTTCTTCTTTTTGTATTTTATATCAAAATGTCATAGCAATTTGAAAACAACAAAATAAATTTTGTTATGCCTCTGATTTCAGTGATATCATAGTTTTCCAAATTCTGTTGGTTTCTCCCTTTAGTTCCCATAAACCATTTTGGATGGATACCCTGTAATCATGGACCCAGGTCATATATATATATATATATATATATATATATATATATATATATATATGTATGTATATGTATTATGTACATATATATGTACATATGTACATACATATGTATTTATGGATGAAATAATATGATGTTTGGGGGTTGTTTTAAAGTACTCCTTGATCAGGGCACCTGGGTGGCTCAGTCCATTAAGTGTCCAACTCTTGGTTTCAGCTCAGGTCATGGTCTTGTGGTTTTGTGAGTTTGAGCCCCACATCAGGCTCCATGCTGGCCATGTGCAGCCTGCATAGGATTCTCCATGTCCCTCTCTCTCTACCCCTTCCCCACTCGCATGGTCTGTATCTCTCTCTAGATAGATAAGATAAACTTAAAAAAAAAGTACTCTTTGATCAATAAATGTGTGATGGGAGAAACAAATCAACTAAGAAAGGCAATGAATTGATAACTGGTAAGCTGGATAAAGGGTAAAAAGGCAGTTCACTGCAACACAGGCCTACCTCAAGAAACAAGAGAAACCTCAATTTTTTATACTTAAAGGAACTAGAAGAACAAACAAAACTCAGAATAAGTAGAAGGTTGGAAATGATAAGGATCAGAGTGGAAATGAAATAGAGACTAAAAAGACAATAGAAAAGATGAAACCAAGAGCAGTTCTTTGAAAACATAAACAAAATTAACAAACCTTTAGCCAGACTCATCTAGAAAAAAAGGGAGAGCCCAAATAAAATCAGAAATGAAAGAGAATAAGAAACCACAGAAACACAAATCATAGGAAACTATGAACTGTGCACCAACAAACTGATCAACCTGGAAACAATAAAGTCCAAAAAACTTATAATCTTCCAGACTGAATCATGAAGAAATAAAAAATCTAAATATGTTGATTACTAGTAAGGGAAACAGAATCAGTAATCAAAAACCTCCCAATCAACAAAAGTCCAAAATCTATTTCACTGGTGAATTGCACCAACATACAAAGATTTAATATTTACCCTTCTCAAACTCTTCTAAAAAATGTAAGAGAAGAAAACACTCTCAAACTCATTTTACAAGGCCAGCATTGCCCTGATACTGAAGACAGGAACACCACACACACACACACACACACACACACACACACACACACACTACAGGCCAATACTCCTGATGAACACAGAAGCAAAAAAATCCTTTCAACAAAATATTAGCAAACCGAATTCAATGATACATTAAAAGATCATACCCCATGATAAAGCAAGATTTATGTGAGGGATGCAAGGATGGTTCAGTGTTCACATATCAATTAAAGCAATAAAGTACACCAACAAAATGAAAGATAAAAATCATATATACATCTCAATATAGGCAGAAAAAGCATTTGAGAAAATTCAGTGTTCATTTATGCTGAAAACTTTCAACAAGGTGGGTATAGAAGGAATGCACATAAACATAATTAAGGCTATATATGACAAACCCACAACTAGTATTATACTCAATGGTGAAAAGCTAAAAACTTTTCCTCTGAAATCAAGAACAAGACAAGGATGCCCTTCTTGTCACTTTTATTCAACATAGTATTGGAAATCCAGAGCAATTAGAAACGAAAAAGAAATAAAAGGTATCCAAATTGGAAATAAAGAAGTAAAACTGTCACCATTTGAAGATGACATGATACTATATACAGAAAACCTTAAAAACTCCACCAAAAAACTGTTTAGACTAGTAAATGAATTCAGTAAAGTTGCAGGATACAAAATTAACATAAAAAAACCTGTTGCATCACTATGCACTAAGAACAAATCATGAGAAAGACAAATCAAGAAAACAATACCATTTACAATCACATCAAAAGGAGTAAAATACATAGAAATAAATATATCTAAGGTGGTAAAATACTTACACACTGAAAATCCTAAAACACGGATAAAAAAAATAGAACACACAAATAAAAGATACTCTCTGTGCTCACGGATTCGAATAATTAATATTGTCAGATTGTCCATACTACCCAAATCAATATACAGAATCCCTAGCAAAATTCCAATAGCATTTTTCACATAACTAGAACAAATAATAATAAAATTTGTATGGAACACAAAAGATCCCAAATTGTCAAAGCAATCTTAAGAAAGAAGAGCATTGCTGGAGGTATCCTGCACCCTGATTTCAAACTATATTACAAAGATATAGTAATCAAAACAGTATGGTATTCAAATAGAAAGACACATAAATTAATAGAACAGAATAAAATAGCCCAGAAGTAAAACCATGCGTACATATATGGTCAAAGATGGTAAGATATACAACAGGGAAAGTACAGTCTCATCAATAAATGGTGTTGGGAAAGCAGGACAACTGCATGCAAAAGAATGAAACTGAACCATCTTACATCATACACAAAAATTAACTCAAAATGGATTAAACTTGAATGCAAGATCTGAAACCATGAAACTCCTAGAAGAAAACTGACAGTAAGCTTCTAGACATCGGTCTCGGCAATGTTTTTTTGTGTTGGTTGGGTTTTTTTGTTTTTTTGTTTGTTTGTTTGTATCGAACTCCAAAGGCAAGGGAAACAAAAGCAAAAATCAACAATTGGGACTACATCAAACTAAAAGGCTTCTGCACAGCAAGGGAAACCATCAACAAAATGAAAAGGCAATTCACTGAACAGGAGAAGATATTTGCAAATTATATATCTGATAAGGGGATAATATACAAAGAACTCCTACAAATCAATACCAAAAAAATCTGATTCTAAAAATGGGCAGAGGATCTGATTAGACATTTTTCCAAAGATATATAGATGGCCAAAGGAACATGAAAAGATATGTAACATCATTCATGATCATGGAAATGCAAATCAAAATCACAATGAGATATCACCTTACAGCCATTTGTATGGCCACTATCAAAAAAGCAAAAACAATAAATGCTGGTGAAAATGTGGAGAAATTAGCAAAATTAGTCAGAGGAATAAATACTGCCTTATTTCACTTCTAAGTAGAATCTGACAAAAACAAAAAACAAACCCAAACTTATAGATACAAAGAACAAAGTGGTTGTTTCCAGAAGGGAAGAGAATAGGGTTGGGGACAAAAAAAAATGCAGAAGATCAAGAGATACAAACTCCTTGTTATAAAATAAATAAGTCATGGAGATGTAATGTATAGCATGGAGAATACAGTCAGTAATATTGTATTAAAAATGAATGGTGGCAAGTGGTAATTTGACTTAGTGTGGGGATCATTTCACTATGTACACAAATATCAAATCACTATGTTGTACATCTGAAACTTACATAATATTATAGGTCAATTATACATCAATTTAAAAAATTGAGAATTTTCAATTTCTAAGTTAAGTTTTTAAGAAAAAATACTAATCCAAAGGGATGCATGTATCCTGGTGTTTCTCTAGTAGTATTAACTACAATAGCCAAATTATGGAAACAGCCCAAGTGTCCATCGACTGATGAATGGATAAAGATGTGGGATATATATAATGAAATATTATTGCTCAGCGACAAAAAAGAATGAAATCTTCTCATTTGCGATGATATTGATGGAGCTAGTGAGTATTATGCTAAGCGAAGTAAAACAAGAGAAAGATATGATTTTACCCATATGTGGAATTTAAGAAACAAAACAAATGAGCAAAGGGGAAAAAAGGGGAGACAGGGAAACCAAGAAACAGACTCTTAATTATAGAGAACAAACTGATTGTTACCAGAGGGGAGGTGGGTGGTGATGGGTTAAATAGGTGATGGGGATTAAGGAATGCACCTGTTGTGATAAGCACTGGGTGAGGTATGGAAGTGTTGAATCACTAAATTCTACACCTGAAATTAATATTATCCTGCATGTTAGCTAACTGGAATTTAAATAAAAACTTTAAAAATATATTTTAAAAAGAAATTATTACATAGTTACATCTAACAACTAATTTAAGATGACCCCAATGTTACTTTCCCCTTTATATCAAGTAAAATAATGATTTTTCAAACTATACATACACACATCTGTGTATTTTGCGGTTGTAAAAATGACATTTAACTATAACACTGGTACAGTTAAGTGTAGGGATGTAATCCATGAGGCTCACCATAGAACAATAATAAAGGCCACTAATTTTCAGCAAAGCAGTATGGTGGAAAATAGAGCACTGGAATAAGAACTAAGAGACGGAGGTACTCTGCTGACTATAACTCTGAGTATGTAAATCCAGGCAAGTCACTTAGCTCTGGGGTTCCAGTTTCTTTATGTGCACTGTGAGTGGGTTCCATTACATGCCATCCAAGCTTCCCTTGATCCTGACATCCTACAGGCTGCAATCTGTTTCTCCCCAGGTCTACACCTGTTCAGGAACCCGGTGCTCACCACAGATTATGACACCTCCAATTTTAGGAAGGCTCCAGGTCTCAACAAAGTCTGACTGATGGAACAGCAAGGAGAAGTCTATTTCTAGTCTTTCTCATAGGATATGAATGAAGCCCTGCAAACAGGCAGGGAGTCCCAGACATGTGGAAGAGATTATCCTCAGGGAAGAGTATAACAGTGCACTCAGTTCTGTAACACATCTGTATAAGGGGTTTCCGGGAAGACTAACAAGGGACCCAAGACTTCTGGGGGGAGATGGAGAGAGGTAGGCAGCTGGGGAAGGTGCTGTTGATAAATCACTCCTGAGCACAGCTCTCCCAGGGTGGGTTAGATGCCCCACCTACTGTTCCCATAGTCCCGTGAACAAATCTAAGCATTTGTCATGATTTATAATTAGCTGCATGAGCTGTCCGGGCAGAGACTGTGGCTTTCTGATTCACAGTGTATCTCCAGCATTCAGAAGTTTCTGACATGCTTCACTTGTGTTTGCTGGGAGAGGAATGATAACTTACGATGGCATGGGAAATATGAACACGATAGTCACACTGAGAACATTCTACCTAAAGTAGCTGTAGGGGTGCCTGGGAGGCTCCACTGGTTAAGTGACGGACTCTTGATTTTGGCTCAGGTCACGATCTCAAGGTGGGGGATCAAGTCCCGCATCAGCCCTGTGCTGGGCATGGAGCCTGCTTGGGATTCTCTCTCTCCCTCTCTCTGCCCCTCCTCCACCCACATATGCTCACTGGCACATGCTCTCTCTCCATCAAATAAATAAATAAATAAATAAATAAATAAATAAATAAATAAAATGGCTGTAAATTTTAAGTAGTACATTTAAAAAATGGGCTTTTTGGATACTAAAAAGGAAAGCTATAATTTAAGAGAACAGAGAAGAATAAGTTGGCAAAACAAAGGAAAAAAATGAAGCAGGAAGGGGGTTCTTGAAGAAAGAAGGCTTATTATTGAGAGATTGGAAAGGACAACTTCACTCAAATGGAGTCTGCCCTATAGGTGGATGTGACAGGTGCTGGTTATGCAAATCAGAAAGTGCTTTTTCCATATGCTAGCAGCAAGCTCTCTGAACAGGAATTCCTGACCGTGTTATAAATACATGCAATGGGAAGAATTATTAATTAGAACATAAGTGACAATTAAGTAAAAGAATAGCAAGAGTTCCTTATCAGTTTTAATGAAAATATTGGGCCTCCATTAAACTTTATAGTTATTAGTAATAAAAGTATGACCAAGTTTTATAAGCACACTTGAACAAGCCTTGATTTTATTCTGTCATCTATCTGCAGTCGATATTTTTAAATTCTAAGACATGGAATGTTAAGAAAAAAATTCTTTAACGATATGTATTAGAATAAAGTAAATTAATAACTTCTCTTACTGATCTATTTATTCATGCAAACACAAAGAAATCGGTGTCTCCAATTTTCAGCAGTATATGTAATAATACAACTTTTGAAAGATGCTTTTCAGAATAGAGTAACATTTATAGATAGACTCCCTATTCCTAAAAGTTATGTAGCAACTGTCAGTCTATATTATAGTTTTATAAACAAAATTAAATACTTTTATTAAATTTCCATGCTATTTATGCTTTAATGCTAATTTTTAAAAATTTTTAATTATAAATTTTGTTTAATGTTTTATTTATTTCTGAGAGAGAGAGACAGAGTGTGAGCAGGGGAGGGGCAGAGAGAGAGGGAAACACAGAATCTGAAGCAGGCTCCAAACTCTGAGCTGTCAGCACAGAGCCCAACGCGGAGCTCCAACTCACAAACCATGAGATCATGACCTGAGCCAAAGTTGGACACTTAACCAACTGAGCCACCCAAGAGCCCCTAATGCTAATTGTTTTAAGCAAAGGAGCAGCATATATTTTTTCCCAAATTTAATAATGCAAATATGTTAGTTGTTCTAAAAGTTATTGCTATGAGCAGTTATGTGGCAGGGCAGGGCAATTAAAAAAAAAAAAGAAGACTTAATATTTTAAAGGGGAAAAAAAACCCTCAACCATGTAGTGAAAAATCTATACTGTAAATCTTTGAAGACCTCAACTATAGTTTATTCATCCTGGATTACTCAGAATATCCAGTATTTAGCACATCACCTAGAATCACTCAATATATTATATGAAAGAAGAGAAACAGGGAGATGTGTAAAGGAAATAAAGGGAAAAAAGTAAAAATGGTCTCCAAGAGAAAATCAAAAATATCTCAGATAAACATTTGACCCAACTCTTCATTAAGACTAAAGCAAAGGAGTTTCCTAACACCTGAAAAGAATAAATCAAACAAGGCAGAAAAGACATGAACAATAGTTAAGCATGATCAATGGGCAGGAGTTTTAATAAATTAACAGTGCTTATCAATTAGTGCACATAAGGACCACTGTGGGCCAGAGGGAGGACTACCTGGTAAAACGCATATCTCCAGGTGCCCACTGATCAATCTGACTTGCAAAGTATATTTGGTGACCCCCAAGAATCTCTGGAAATTCGACTCAGGATCTTCACTTTTAATAAATTCCCTCAGATAATTTTGATGTTGTTGGTTCATAGGTTATCCTTTGAAATCCTGGGCATCTGATCAAAATTTACTATGAGATGAGAAAAAATATATACTTTAGACTTCAGGTTGAGGCTTTTTTCTACTACACCAAAAGAAAGTGAAGTACAAGGGGGAACAAAGACCTGTGGGAGAGAGTAAGGAATTTGAAACAAGTTTGAAGTGTTTAATTATAGGTGATAGATACCATCTGGATTTTCTCTGCTTATCAGCTAATTAAAATGTCTGCCAAAAGTAACTCAGTTTAAGAAACTCCCTTAGGCCAAGTTGTCTGTCACATGGAAGTATAAATGCTGGGATCAGTTTACACATGCCATAGAAGGAGTGGGAAGGTGAGTGGGAAAGGGCCATTGGGTGAAAGTCTGTGGAAGTTCTAGAAATCGGTCATCCCAGTAAGACAAAGATGCACCACACCTTAGACGAAGAGCTCTTAAAGATGTGAAGAAATGCTTAACAATTTCGGAAGTACAACTCACATACCATACAACTCACCAATTTGAAATTAAACTGTTGAATTCAACACTGTCAGCACATTCACAGCTGTCTGATTTTAGAACAATTTATCATCCCAAAAGAAACCTCACACCTATTAGTAAACAGCCCCAACAATCCCCTCTCCACTTCCAGCCTTAAGGAACCAGGAATCTACCTTGTCTCAATTGTTTTCCCTATTCTGGATATTTCATCTAAATGAAATAATAGAATATGTTAGCCTTTTGTGTCTGGCTTCTTTCACTTAGCACAAGCTTTCCAGGTTCATCCACCCTGCAGACGGTAGTATGCACTTCATTCCTTCTGCTGCCAAAAAATATATTTTTAAACCAAATGTTTACAAAATAAGCACTCTTATCAGAGTGCTTATTTATTCATGTATCAGACTAATATAACATATGCCAGTGGCTAAGTTGTATAAATCGATCTTATTTGATATACTTTGACATTACCAAGCATATTCTTGGCAGTTTTGCTCATATTTATAAATAGACTCCCACCAGAAATGGAGGCCATGTACTATATTTTTATACTAAAAAATGCATTTTAATAGCGTATTCTAGGCAAAACTACAACACTTTCATTCTTACCATGGTTGCATTTGAAACAAGTGGCCATAGCCCATAATCTCAAAACACTTGTAATACATAAGGGGGCAAACAAAAGTGAATAACAGTACTTCAAACCAAAACATAAATGTGCAACTAGCTTATGCTGAAACAGCCACTAGGATCAAGAGCCTCACTGAGATTCAGTGAGTTTGATCATCGGTGTCTAAACATACAAATTCTGAAAGGGCAGGTACACTTTACTTGTTTGTAGATAACATCCCAAGCATCCCAAGCCAGTGCAGTAAAAAAGAAAAAAAAAAAGAAAATTAGTTTTTTGTTTAGTTATTTTGTTACATGTTACAGGTTGTTGTATTCATTATGATGAATAGTTTTTAAAACAAGTTTCTTATGAAAATAATTTATACTCATTTTAAAGATATGGAAAGATTAAATCATCATCTGTGATCACCCTATTTAGACAAAAGCCACAGCTTTTAGCACATTACGTTCTAGCCTTCTCTCTGAATAAACGGATATATTAATTGTTGTATATATAGTTTGAGTCATATTTCACTATTGCTACTGGGAAGAACTTAAACCTGTATGTACATAAAATTTAAAAGGCCTTTAAGTATTTCACATTTTCACAATCTTATTCACATGATCTTACTTACAACATATCTGATATATAGTATGTACACGGGGTCCAAAAGAAAGCATATGCTTACAAATGAAGTACTAGCTCTCATAAGATAATGTTCCATTAATAAACTTCCTAAAATAAATTTTCCTTGTAGGTAGAAAGCAAAACAAAGTCCTGCTATGATCTGAAGTTATGCTCATGTATACTGAACAGGACAAAGCCTTCCCCCCCACCCCACCCCCCACCCATTTATTCATCAGGGCACACAGGTAAACCAAGGTGACCTTGACAAGGTTTGCTTCAGTAATCCCAGCTTGTCCCTTCTCCACCCTGTTTCTCCCGGTGCACACCCCTATTCCACCTGTGGCACCCACTGCTTTCCACTACTCTCCTTACCCAAACCAGAGAGGGTGGTAGTAGGATGATACTGAGTTGGAGGCAGTAGCCTGGGCTACTTACTGGTCACAGCTCTAGCTCCTTAGATGAGCAGTGGTATCATTGAAAGCACAACTGTTTCAGCAATAAAAGTGAGAGCTCTTCGTCAGTGGCTCTCAAGACCCCTGTCTTGTCCAGATGGGCACCCTCTAAAACCTGGTTGGCACATTCTCAGTGTTCCCCAGCCCTACTGAACCAGAAACTCTGGGGCAGGGGCCAGCAAATTTGTTTTAACATGCATCATGCCTCTGATAAAAGTTTGACCACACTGCTCTGTACTCCCTCTAACTTCCTGCACATCTCCTCTGCTACCCTCACTTCTGAGAAAAAGCACTCAGAGACTCACGGAGACTCAGAAGGACACAACCAAGCCTCCCCCCATCCTTATCCATGACCGCACCTTACCCATGACCTTTCTCAAGCTGGTCCCTCCACCTGTGCACTTCTCCCACCCTCTCTCCTACTCGAGTACATCACTTCACGACTTCTCCTTTCTCTTTTATTCAGCAATATATTTCCCTTCAACTTTATCATTTTTATTAGCATACAAACTTGCTGTTATCCGCCCCCCCAGCCAAAATAAATCCTTTTAATCTCTATTTCCCTTGCTAGCTACTTCCACTAGCTTTATAAACTGAAGTATGATTAATATACAATAAAATGCACAGATTCTATGGGTTCAGGTTAGTAAGTTTTGAAAACTGCTGAAACCCATGTAAACACCACCCAAAACAAATTGTAAAGCATCTCCATCACCCAAGAAAGTTCCTTCCTGCCCCTTTTCGATCAATTCCACTTTATCCACTCAGGCCACTGACCTGATTTATAGAACTAGAAGTAATTTTGCCTGTTCTATGGCTCCATAGAAATGGAATCATATAGTCTGTACTCTTGCATCTGGCTTCTTTTGCTCAACATAATGTATTTGATATTCACCATATTGTTGTATATCAGTTATTTGCGCCTTTTTATTCTTTATTACCAAATAATATTCCATTATATGAATCCACTATCCTCTGTTTATTCTTTCAGTGTCAGTAGATATTTAGACTGGTTTTAGTTCATATTATGACTAGGGCTACAGTGAACACTCATGTGCAAGTCTTTTCTGAAACTGATTTGTGTTTGATAAACATATACAGTAAGGGAATCTGGGTTATGTGTCCTGAATAAACCTATTTTTAAGTTTCAGAGTCAGCAAAATGCACGAATACTTTTGCCCTTAAGGCTTTAAACTGTTCAATCAAAATCGCTGCCACTATGAATGCCAAGCTAATCACAGTTTTATAGTGTTTGGGAGAAATACAGAACTTCTTTCTTGATCCATAAATATTATACCAAACATTCTTTCCATTCTTTTCTATCCCCACCCTAATAATACTTTGTGCTTACTATGTTTAGGACTGGGTGTGAATAAAAACTGCTCAAGGAACTGTTGGTATAGAGGGGGAAATTAGACAGGATGGACAGTGCAGTGAAATATTTTAAGTGCAAGAATAAAAATATGTATCAGGTAAAGTGCTTCCCAAGAAAAAACTGACCATATGATTGAGACACAGGAAGGGATGGTGACTAAGAGCACAGATCCAAGAGCCAGACTAAGGTCAAATTCCACTGTCATTGCTTTTAGCCTTTGAGCAGATGACTTCATCTTCGTGCCTCAGTTTCCTCAATGAGATAGAGATAGGAGTGCCTACTAATAGTGTTTTTTTATGGTTTTATATGTATAAAGCACTTAGAATAGTGTTTATGCTATTTATATACACATACATGCATGCTTTATATGTGTATTTCTATACACCAAGTAGTCACCATTGTTATCATCATCACCGACACCACCATTGCCTCCTCCTCAGTTCTCCTGGGGACATAAAAGGAGTAGAATTTTGAAGTCTTTAAGAAGGGGATAGTGATTGAGCTGGGACATAAAAGTAAATGAAACAGCAGGAACACAGGCACTGTCAAGAATACCACTGCATGTTTGGGGGGAAAGTAGGAAAAACTAAATAAAATACAAGGCATGAGATAAGGCTAGGACATGGAAAGGAATTTCACTCGACAAAGGGGAGCTTCTGACTACAAGTCAGAAATTATCAGATGCATTTTTGGGAAGTTGACTGAGTAGAGATGAAGAAATTGGAAGAGGCTGTAGCATGGAAGGAGAGAGAGAGAGAGAGGAGTTAATGACCAGCAATCATAAGAGCCCAAAGGGAGGCAGCAGAAACACGGACAGGAGAAGGAGGAGAAGAGGCCAAGAGAAGATAAGGAAGAATCAAAAGATTTTGGCTACTGATTGAGTGGTCAAACAGGACTCCTGGGGTCTTAGCTTAAATGATTTGTCAAGTTAAGAGTAGAAAAGTTGGAATTGTTAGGTAAAGATAATCAGCTCAATTTTGGACTGTAATGGACTTGAGACTTTGTTGGCAGTTTCAAGTTCAGTTTTCCAAGAAGAAACTAGATGTATAGATATGAAAAGCTAAAAATATTTTGGGTTGAGTGTATAGATGTGGGAACTATTTTCACACATCAAGGTGGTAGTTAAGCCATGGGGGTGGATAAAATTATACACACACAGAGTATACAGTGAGAATAGGATTCTCAAACACAAAGCTCGGGAATATAATATTTTATTTTATTTTAAAGTTTATTTTCATTTGAGAGAAAGAGAGTGAGTACGAGGGGGGCAGAGAGGGAGAGAATCCCAAGCAGACTCCACAGTGTCAGCACAGAGCCTGACACAGAGCTTGTCTAACCAACTGTGAGATCATGACCTGAGCCGAAATCAAGTCCAACGCTCAACAACTGAGCCACCCAGGTGCCCCAGAAATATAACATTTTAAAGTTAGCAGGGTTTCTGTTACTTGGTGTAGAAAACACCCTGACTGATAAAAGGTATCACTGGAGATGGAAGGAAATAATTAAACTGGAAAGAGGAAGAGAGTGCTATTATTGAAACCCAGAGAAAAAATAAAAAGCTTCAAAATGAAAAGAAGCACAAGAGATATTATCTGATCTTTGAATCATGTGTACATATGTATGTGAACATTGTTTATATTGACATATGTTTCTCTATATATCAACATATAGGTGCTCTTCCTCTCTCTTGATCATTGTATTTATAAAAACATTACTAAATATTTACTCATTCTCTCTGTCCCCAAAATCTAACCTGATGCCTGGCACGTAAGCTTGCGGTAAATATTTGTAGGGTAAATAAAAACTGGTTCCAATAAAGTGTGTAATTTTAGGCTTCCTTTTAAAAATTTGATCAGTTTTATTGTTAATTAGTTACTATGGGAGATGGTCTCTCAACTACCTTCAATAAATACACACTTTAAAATGTAGGAATCTTGACATTTATGTCATGGTTTCATATTTTTAATTACTCCTACTGAAAGTTAATATTATGTATACCATAGATTTGATGTCATAAATACATAGTTAGGTATAGCCTAATACCAACAGTGACTTTACCATTCTAAATCACCACAGAATAAGATTAATTCTACAGGGATTAGCAAAAATACTTACAAGCCTAGATTTCTTCTAGCTTCAAAAGAACTAAGAAATCTAACAATACTTTCTCCAAAGAATCAGAAATAGCAGAAAGTAGGAAAAAACCTTTTTTTCATTCTTTTGTAAGAGAGAGAAACCACTATTTCCTGTAAGATATATCCACAAAGTGGCAAAAAGTTCATATCAACAGCAAATTGCAATTGTCTGATAGTACAGACGGATAGGGCAACTTTAAGAAGTTCCATACAAAGCTTTACAAACCAAAACTAACACTTCAAGGTCAATTCCTATAGAACTACACTAAACCCCTACGGTTAAGATTTAGGCCATGGTTGTAGAAATTTACTATTCAAAGTGTGGTCCATGGACCAGCAACATTGACACTGCTTGTGAGTGTATTGAAAAGCAGATTTGTGGGCTCCACCCAGACCTACTAAATCAGAATCTACATTATTGACAGGACCCTTAAATGCTTGGTAGACACATGACCATTTGTAAAGCACACTTCTGGAATATTCTCCATTTGACCTCTTGCTTTAATTCTCATTGAAAGCATACCAAGCCCATGATTCATGATAGCTAGCCTAAAACTCTAGTGCAGTGCTCAGTTCGTTGTGCATGTAGGGTTCCAGCAAAAAAGCAGAAGTCCAAGAGTCTGATTCAAAATCAAACAATAACATGACAGCTACCTTTTTATGAAGTACTGTGAAAACACTGGGTATGATTTGTAATACTTAGATTAAAAAGAAAATTTCTATAATTTCACTGCAAATTCCAATATGGTAGAGGGAGGAGAAAGAAAAATAAATTTGCAATTATATAATTATAACATACAGTGGGGCAAAGAGTGTTAAAAGACATGGAGATTCAAGCAGAGAAGCAACCGTTAGTTATGATTCTTTAGAAGACTCCAGAGGCTTGTCCTTAATAATTAACTTATCTTTCCAAATCCCTGTTTCAGAGGTATGTAATAGGTGTTCCTATAGCTGATGTAATCTAAATTAAGGACAGATCCCTGATGTCTGTATGTTTCTTTTTTTTTTTTTTTTCTTTTCTTCACCACCTCCTGGCCCTGAGATTTCAATAGCAAACTGCCTACTCCTAATTTAAAAAAAAATTTAAGTAAACTCTACCCGACTCAAAACAAATCATCGTTAAAAACAAGCAAGGCAAAATTAAATGTATTCTACTCCCTATTTCTTTATAATCATTATTTCTTCATAATTAGAAACCTGCATGGTATTCCATCTCTGGGGAAATCTAATCTGCTCACTTTTCTCCAAAATGACTTTAAGAAGGAAATCTTCCGTATGAACATTAGCCTTCCTTTTTATTATTATACCTCAATTCATTCAACTTTAATTACTTTAAAGGCAAGACAACTTTCCTTTCAAGATAAGAAACATGTTGCACTATTTGGTATACTTCACACAATATCCTGAGACCCCCAAAAAAAAAAATCATCCTAATTTACCAAGGAGAAAAATGTAAGGCATGGCAAGGTTGAATTGTTTGGCTAGTAGGTAATTCAGAGGCAGATAGGGCCTGGGTCTCCCATTTCTCACCCATTTGTACCACATCTTTCCTCCTTATACATTACAAACATTTAGACAGATGATCGCTGAAGATTACCACTGATGTTCACTTCTGAGAAAGGACTTCACACAGGAAGAACGTCTTCATTTTTGATACAACACAGGCTTTTGCAGGGGTGGGGCAGGGAATGGTCCAAATGATTTGAAATAAATGTGCGTCTGATATCAGTCCTATCAATGGCACACTCAAGAGTGATTGTGGTTGTCCTGGTACGTAATTACATTGAAAAATGCTCAAAGGCTGGGGTGCCTGGATGGCTCAGTGGGTTGAGCGTCTGGCTCTTGGTTTCACTCAGGGTCAAGATTTCATGGTTCGTGGGCTTGGGCCCTGTGTCAGACTCTGTGCTGGAGGTATAGAGCCTGCTTGGGATTCTCTCTCTCTCTCTCTCTCTCTCTCTCTCTCTCTCTCTCAAAATAAACATTAAAAAAAAAAAAAAGCTCAAATGCCAACAACAGATAGCACACAAAATGAAGTCCTAGGAAGCCACGTGTACAGATTTTCTTCTTCTAAGTTTGTGATATAAATGAGCATGACAATGTGTAAAGCAAAAGCCTAGAAGGGAACTCAACACATGCATGATCACTCTTTTAAACTTTGTTCTTATTTCATTTTCATATTCCCACAAGTGGCTCTCAAGGTTCTTCTAAAGAAAAACAAGAGGGCCCCTCTGTTTCAAATTTTGTGTAGTAATAATATTCATCCATTAAAAATGTTCAGTTGATTAGCACTACAGCCTTCTTTTTTAAATCAGAAATTCAGGTCCCCTTCCCAGCTTGAACAAACTACCTAGGGGATTCTGATGCACAGAGTTGGAAAAGCAAGGCCCTAAATCACAATACAGGGATTAGGATGTACCAGACAAAGTACAACAAACTCAGCAAGACAAAATATGGTTGCCATAAATCACCAGTGAGATTTCACCCCTGCAGCTCAGACAATAGAACCTTCGGCATCTCTCAGTAAAACAAAATATTTTTAGAGGTTTTATCTACAGTTGTGTCTTCCCCTCATGGGAGCATCCGTTATCACCGTCAGACTCCTGACAATCCACCCACAATCCCTACCTCCAAATTGCCTCTCAACCTCTTTTCTCCTCCAGTTTTTTCCTAAGCCTCTTTCCCATCTCCACCTCCCTACCCCCAGATCTTCATCTCCTTTGTCCTTGAACTGGTACTCTCACTCCTGAGGTATTACTGTAGCTCAAAGAGAATTTCATAAGAAAACAAACTCTCATTTACAAATCATTTTTTTTGTGATGGGCATCTCCTTAAATATGCTGAATCTGGGCAGAACACTGCTTCAAAGAGAGGATTTGGGAATGAAATGGCAAATCTGAGGTTAGCTTATTTTCACATCTAACAATAAATTTTGCAATGCATCCATAAACTCTTATTCAACATTCTATCCCATTCCATTGTCTTTAACTGACTTGACTGATTTCCCCAGGTAGACTGCCATTCAAAAAGCTAGTTATCATTATAAGCTATTAAAGTACCAAGTTTCAATGTGGCCATTAAAATAGATTTGTAAAAAGACCAATATAGACATATTAAGGATAAAGATGAGAAGAATTTCACATTGACCCAATGAAAATGATTGATTTCAATGAAAATATGCTTGTCACATCAAGTAATTTAAACAATCTAGTCACATTATCTTCTTAGTCACAGTGTAGTAAAGTGGCAATGAACTGTTCATTTATTCATTGCTATAGTCAAAGTCCCAGTTGTATGGTCCTCCACGATGCTGCAAGGAAGCTAGATTAAAATGTGTTCCTGCCCTCACAGGGTCCAGTGGCCTAGATATGTTTATAAAAATTAATTGGCCAGTATCCTAGTTACCTGACAAAAATAATCTCCTTCAAAAAGGTCATGAATAAAGCCATATAAATTATTTCTAAAGAGTCCCAAGAATCTTATGCCATGATGCAAAAAAGAAATTCAGTTTGTTCATATCCAGTATGATCTGGGCACCTGTGAGTAGAAATTATCAGTCTTCCATAAAGCATATGATTTATAGTGCTAATTACATACATGTTTCTATACATACATGTTTTCATCAATAGTCAGAAAAGGAAACTAAGAAGCTCAGCTCTTAAAAACTGAACAATTTGTGAGACATTAGAAATGTCCTAATCAAGGAGTCAAATATCCAAATCGTATCGATTTGGTTTGACCTTTTCCGTCCAGATCAAAATGTGAGAGACATGGAAGGAAAACACCAGTTTAATAAAAGCTACTTAAAACAAAATGTTCCCCCAGTGCTGGCACCTCTTCCCCTCCTATGTTCAGCCTGCAGTGTCATGCATGGTCTATAGAGAAGCCAGATTCTAAGAGCATCTGAATGCTACAGTTCTGAGGGACTTGTTCAAAGACAGGAAAATGGAAAGCTTGGCCCACTTTAGTGGAATATTTTAAGCTCAAGTTAGTGTCTTATTAGTATAAAAAAATCTCAAATATACACAACATATAGAGGGCTGCATAATTAATCTGTGAAGCTAAGTAGTGGGTGCACAGTGGTCATCAACATAAAAACAATCTCGTTCTGGCCAGAGGGCTCACAATCCCTCCCACACAGACACCTACTAAATTATTTTAAAGAATCCAGAAGTATCTTTCAGAAACATCTAGGTTAACTAAATGCCACCTATTATAAAACAGACAACTACAGCACTTACCGAAATCAAGAGATCTTGACTAAATTACCTGAGCTGCTGCTGAACCTATTATTGACCAGAAAAAGCTAGAATGTTTGATTTACCCACTGATAACACAGCATTATAGATAGGGAAGGAAGATCAAGGCTTGCACTGTGTGACTGGAGTAGTCCCAAGAAAAATGATCCCTGACCGCAATCATTCTTCCCCCATACCTGTCCCCCAAATCTGTCTTATTAACTAAATTTGTACCACAAATGCTATTCATCTGGGTTTTGTAAACTGAATTTTGGGAAGGGGTAACACACTAAGCAGCTGTCAATCATATACATCCAACCTCAAATTACTCTTTTGGCTTTTTTTTTGGAGACAACTAGCATGATGAAGAAACGAGAGTTTTGGTTTATGTGAAGAATTAGGAATATATTTTAAACATAGATGAACTGAGGTTAGCAGATACCTTGTACATAGAATAAAAGGCTTGGGGGGGGGGGTGGGGAGATGGAAACACAGAAATGGTGGGAGGGTTCCAAAAGCTATTCAACTGTTGGACACCTCCCAGGCCCCACCAACACACTAAGGGCAGGCACTGAGAACACATGCCTGAAAACAGAGCAAGGTTTTGAGACAACAGAGAAACCCTACAGCAGTGATTTTTGAAGGCAATAAGGGGATCACCAGCACTGACACGACTGAGATCGTTTTCGATACAGATTCCCAGGCCCTGGCCCATACCACGCCCCGCCCCCCCTCAACTGCCCAGTCAGAATCTCTACTGGTGAGATGTAGGAATCTGCATCTTATAACAAGTACTTCAGGTAATTCCTACAATGCCGAAATTTGAGGACCACTGCTCTAGAAGGTTTTAGCACCTGTCCTTGAAGGACTCAAGTAGTCACCTTGAAGCCTCTCTGCACACATACCTAATACAGTGCTTCTCAAGGAGATAATTGAGCGCGGTAACTTTATCCCTTTATTAAACAGATGTTACTACTTGAAAATGCTAACTACCTTGAGAGATGCAAAAACCAGATAAATATTCTGCCTTCCAGGACTTTACATTCTCAACTTAATTATGTCATCATTAAGTTGGGTCACTAAGAAGAGGGCATAAAGGATGTCATAAAAAAAATTCAAAGTTATTCTTTACCAATAGGTGAATTTGCTGCAGTCCAAATCAACACATTTCTGAGAGCTTTGACTTTAAGGTAAGGCAAAGAGAAAGGGGGTGAGGAAGGAATGGCGCTGAGAGCAGACACGAGGTGAGGGGACAGAGTGTACATATCAGTACTGAGCCCTCATTCTAATCTACGTCCTAGCAGAATGAGAACTATGTTACAGGGAACCCCCTTCCCAAGGGGAGTGCATTTTCCTTCCCGTATCATCAACCATGGTGCTGCCAAAGGGGAATACACTTCACAGAAGGGGCAGCACTTCACAGTGAAGAGTAGTCCTTTCCAAGAGGACACGTTCCAGAACTTGTTCTAGATACTGGAGAAGATCTGAATTCAACCAAAATAATAAACAGAAAATACTTTATCTAATACTTTTGACTAGCTAGAAAAGTCTTAGCCCACGTGGCAAAGCTTTCTGAAGCCTGGGGGATGAGCTGACAGTAACCACAGTGCCAGAGCTCTGCCACGGTTGAGGTGATCACAGCCATAATCACAACTTCCAGACCACAAGATGCAAGTGCTTACTCTACCTTAATAACAGCATAGCTCGTAGCAAAGAGGAGCCAGTAAGAACTCCCTAAATTCATAACAGGATTTGAAAAGCAGAGAGTTCATTTAGAAGATAATACACAGCTCCAGATTTACACAGATCTGAGTCATGTTCTAGTAGTAGGACCTTAGGCCTCAGTTTCTTCATCTGTGAAATGGAATAATAATACCACACACTAAACAAGTGTTATGAAGATTACATGAAATATCTATAAAAAATGTTTGGCAGAATACTTGGCACTAAAGAAGGCTCTCTGGTTAACTAATCTAACTACAACCTTTTGGTTCATCATATATATTTGCTAGAAATTACATATGCATGTTTAAGTATGTAGCCTTAAGTCTGTAACTTTATATATTTGAAAGTTTGCATCCATTTTTACTCATGTAGAAAGACAATCAGCAGACAGGTTGATTGTGCTTCTGTTGATATGTTCTCTTTAAACTTATTAAATTTAGTTTTCATCATTAGAGGACTCTGGCACACAAAGAGCAAATTTTTGAATAAATAACTATCACTACTCAAAAACAAACCCCAATAAACTAATGGAGTCCAAGTTTTAAATACAGATCTGACAGAATTCACTACGAAGGTTTTTAATTTTTTTTTTTTCAACATTTATTTATTTTTGGGACAGAGAGAGACAGAGCACGAACGGGGGAGGGGCAGAGAGAGGGAGACACAGAATCGGAAACAGGCTCCAGGCTCTGAGCCATCAGCCCAGAGCCCGACGCGGGGCTCGAACTCACGGACCACGAGATCGTGACCTGGCTGAAGTCGGACACTCAACCGACTGCGCCACCCAGGCGCCCCACTATGAAGGTTTTAATGAAGGGAACAGCCATTAGTTATCATCAATAGTAAAACAGCAGTGATGACATTCTTTGATCATTTCCTACATATAAGAACTAGGAAAGCACTTAAGCAGACTGTCTCACTAAATCCTCATAACAATTTTTAAGACCAAGGTCTATTTTCACCATTTTACAGATCAACAAAATGGGGCTTCTCAGAAATTCGTGTAAATTTTCTAGAATCACATGTGTAAGAACAATTTCAGTCCACCCAGTGTGAACCTGGAGCCTGTGTTCTTGACCAGAAAGCTATACTGCTTAAAATCCAGAACTGGACTTCTGCATCTCCAAATCCAAGTTCATTCCATGTACTATGGAGCCTGGATAGGTACTATCACTATAATTCAGCCTATTAGAAACCAGAGTCAAAATCCCATTAGATTGCACATTCTCCTTTTAAAGTCTCCCCACTTTTACAATGAGATGAGGCCTTCACAAGCTGTTTCCCAAGTGTTCATATTTCCAGATGAGATGCCCATCCACAGTGAAAACATTCTTCAGATGGTACCCTCTGGAACTATCATTTGGCTGGGTGACAATGAGTCTTCTATTATCCTTTCCAGCTAATGGGATACCTTAACTCCGTTCTATTACACTTTTTTTAAAGGTCCATAAAGAATGATCCTGAAAGTGAGAATTTCATGTGTTATGACTAAGAGATGATGAATTAAAATATCAAAATATAAGGGGCAACAAAATGGATCTACCAGGGTTTGTAAGCAAACCAAACATCCATCATCATGTTTTCTTGTGATCTATTTTATTCCTAAGTGATATGTGTTAGATGTTTACCCAAAACCTGAACGCATTTAATATAGCAATGGTAGGAAAAACCTTGATGGGCTAAGATCCTAATGGCAGGTCTGTGTAACTAGGACCTCTCTAGCATGAGGATATCTGCTCATAACAGGGCAGTGTGTGGGCCGCAGCTTCCATCTGGCTGGTCATTTACAATTTATGACAAATATGAGGAATGCAGCTTTCTTTATGCATTTAGAGGCATTGAGTGTCCACTTTTCTTCCAGTATTTCCTGCATCAATTAATTGAAGTTGACTTCTCATTCCAAAGGATTTAATTACCATAAAGACTTAATGAGCAGGAAAAGGAAAATAAAGAAATTTCTTTTAAATATTACGGTGAGATAAAGAACAAATTGATGGTTATCAGAGGGGAGGTGGGTGGGGGATAGGAAAACAGGTGATGGGGGTTAAGCAGTACATCTGTTGTGATGAGCACCGGGTGATGTAGGAATTGTTGAATCAGTATAGTGTGCACCAGAAACTAACATTGTATGTTAACTATACTGGAATTACAATTTAAAAAAATTACAGTAAGAGCTCTATTTGAAGAATGGAATGAAGTTTGTTACTAAACAAATGTGGTTGAGATACTGAGAGGATCTATATAAACCTCATCTATGAGGTATTCTTATTGAAAATGTTAAAACTGAATATAGTCAACCGTTCAGATCCAACTTCCGGTTTACAAGTATGTGGGAATGGAGGAACAAATTACAGGACACCACCAACAGGAAACAAGAAAAACGCAAAATGCAGAATATTCCAGAGGATGTTTGACCATGTTTCATCAAATCAATGGCAAGAAAAAGTAATAGAAAGGAGGAGAGGAAATTGTTCTGAATTTTAAGAACCTTGAGTGATACAACCAAACGCAACAAGTGGAAACTTGTCTGAACCTGGATTCAAAGAAACCAGCTACAGAAAGTCATTTTTGAGCCATATGAGAAATTTGAACATAGACGAGGTATTAGAGGGTGTAAAGAAATTATTATCGATTTTCCAGGTGTGATGATAGTGTAGCTAAATGTAAGCAAATGTCCCTTTTCCTTGACATGCATGGTGAAGTATTTAGGAGCAAATGACATGTCTAAGATTTGCTTTAAAATAGGTCAAACCCTCCAAAAACAGTACAGTAATTACAGAAAAATCTTGATAATTGGTAAATCTGTGATGATGATATTTGCATGACTCTCTTTTTGTGTATAATGAAATTTCATAGTGAAAATTTTATTTAAAGAGAATCTAGAATGCTAGACGTATACAACTATTGTGCAAAGTATTTTACATCGACATGAATTATAAAACACATGATTGTTGAAAATTTTAACATGAAAGAAAGATATGTAAAATTATGCTTCTGAAAGAACTCATATTTTACTCAAATTCATTTATATCATTTGACTAAGTTTGTTAAACACTAATCTCTTATTTTGCCCACCAAGATCTATTTTCCTTTAGTTTGTCTTTAATATTTTAATACATGAGGGCTAATTATTGTCCAAAGTATTAGCTATTCTTCTTAGAACATTACAAGGGAAATGCAACTAAAAGTTATTGTCACAATTATGAATTAAACTTTATATTTATTAACATTTCCAAACTTAATGGTAGCCATTTGCTATGCCATTTGTATGGTTACTTAGGAAGCAAAGTCTGTCACAGTCAGAGGTAGGGTCCAGAGGTACAGCAAATGTCCTATTTATCCCACAACTCCAACTAGCCTACAATCTTCCAGTTTCTTTTAGATGCCAAGATTTAGTATTTACAACAGAATACTCTGAGAGGAGTTAGGATTTTACGGACAAAAAATTTTCTTTCTGTTTAACAAAAACTCAACTTTGTGTTTTCCAACCTCAATTCAAAATATAATTCCAAACAGATTAGGTGACCTATCTCGGTTTACACAGTGAAAAGGTGACGATCACTTGGGATAGGTTCAAACTTGTCCACTCAGCCCTCAAAAACAACCTGCTTCTACAGCTACCTGGGTCAAGTTTCTTCTTCCAGTTAAGTAACTATTCATATTCATAGTAAAGCCTAAAATCCATTCCACAGAGGAGCACAACAGAGCCTAAACGAAACTGATTTTTAGTGTTTACATTTGAAAACATGAAATGCTGAGGAGAATGCTCACTGACGTAGCAAAATTTCAAAAATATTTTTTCCTTCCCGTTCAGTGGCATTATTTTAATAATAAAGGAAGTCACTGTCCTGCTATAAAGACCACCAAAATGATTCAGCTCCTACAAGGAGAACAGCTTGGTCACCATCAGCACCACTTAAAGGACTGTGCAACACATCACAAAAATCAGTCAAGTAAATTTCAGAGGGCTCTAGAACGCTCCCCCAAGACTAACAACTGTGGCAATTTCTGAACTTCTATTAAAGAGAAACATGACTGGGGAATTGCTAGGACAGAAGATGATATAGTATAAACCATATACTCCAAACAAATGCAATTTATTGATATTTTAAAAGTTATCTTCAAGTTTCTTGGAAGGCTCTAAAGAACCTCGGATTTCCCCAAAGGCCAAAGCCTCTGAATTTCTGTAGCTCAGTAACTCAGGAATGACTTTGCTTCTAATAAGAATGGAAAACTTGTCACAGAATACCCTAGTAAAATCTACGATACTAGGAACCGATGATATGTTATATATTGGGTCCAAGCATAATGTTGATTGAGATTGATTTCTGATGAATAAACTATTAATAAAATTTACAACATACAAGATGAGCATACAAGATGATACCTTCAGAGGTCTGAGGTTCATGACCAATTCTCTCAAGGCCTCATTGTGAAAGTTCTGTTTTTATGTCCTATTTTTTTTCAAGGATATTTCTCATTAGTAGTAAAACAAGTTATGTTGTAAATGGTAACATTGTATTTACTTATAAATCAGAGCTCTTTTGTTTGTGATCTGTGAAAGATAACATTTTGTTGAGAAAATAGCCACCATTATAAAAGATTTATTCACACATCCATGTAGCATTTAGAAATTTGCTGTTTGAAAGTGTCAGATGTACAAAACTTAGTGCTTTCAGAGGGGATTCATTTCTACTAAAGTAAAACTCAAAGATTAATGCCACAGCAGCATAACAGTTAAGAATTAAAGGAATCATCTTGAAATAACCATCATCTAAACGTACCGTTTCTTCTAAGAAAATAGAGTCAGTCAGCATTTGCAGTACTTTTAACATTGAGCCTCTCTAGAGTAAGATTTCTAAAGGTAATGATAATATTTCTTTTCCTTTATCTCAGCTATAAGGAGAAACCAACACATTCATATATTTTCTAAGTATGTCAAGCTGAAAACATACTTATGCGTATTTCAAAAGAAAGCTTGTATGCAATATCTGTTCTCTAATAAAAAGAACAACAACCCACCAAGAATTTATATTTAAATAAGTTTTGTGGTCTATTTTTAATCAGAGTGAAAAAAACAATTCTCAACCAAAAGAAATGGCCAGCTAGTGAACTGAACTCCAAATTTCAAAAAACACAGAAGTGTCACTACATTTTTAACTCTTAGAAATTAACAATGGAAATATTTAAAGGATATAACAGTCCTAGAATACTAAAAAGATACGTAATACTTCAAAAGTCTTTCATGACAATATATCTTTTCAGTAGTGAATCGAATAGAAATTCATATTCCTATTTAGATTTAAATACCTTTAGATTCCTTTCTAAGTATAGATCTGATATTTGAGTGTCTACCTAGTAAATAGTTTTCAAATCTTTAAAAAGAAAACTCTAATTATACTTCTGTAATTTAGAACTCTGAATTTAAAAAAATCTAATAATATTCTAGTCCTCAGGCAACTATTAATTTAGAGTTTTACTCTGGCTGGGACCCTAGACCCTTCTCTATCAGCCCAGAGTTTCTTTTTTTGAGCTCTACAGACCATCTAGTGACAATTGTAACATCACTGTCGTATCATGATACTTAAAATTTCTTTCCAAACTGGCCATATGTGAAATACAATGTGTAGTGATACAGATTCATTTAAAACACCAAACGTTTTGGCCTTTTTAAGTTGTCCACCAGAAAGCACATCCAATAGGACTGCAAAGTAAATCTCATTTTCCATTCTTTCAGCTGTGCCAACTAGAGATGCTTACTAGAGCAACACCACCACTTTTGCTAGGGCAGGGAAAGGAAGTGGGTGCCCAGCTTGCATCATGAGGTGTAGTTAAAATGAACAAACACTTACCATCTCTCTCAGAACATACACTCCAATAGTATCCAAGTACCTGTATCTCAATGTTTTTTTTTAACTGCCTCGTTGAGCTGTAGTCCATAAACTGATAGCACGAGGAAGAGCCAGACAGGAAGCATAATGAGCAATGCCCAATGCCATGTTCACTTACCTACAAAAGGAAGAGCAAAGGTTTAAAACAGTCTAATCATGAAGGCACAATTCTCTCCCCACATGTCTACTAATTAGCTTTGACTTAAAGCAGATTATGCGATAAAGAAAAAGACAAATATAACCTTGAGGTCTTTAATAACATCATTTGAAAACAGAGGGTTCCTTCTCCCATGGACAAACTATGACTTCTTTAACAGGTACAAGTTAATTGGATACAGAAGTGGAGTCAGTATTTTCTTTATGATGAGGTGATAAAATGATTCTTCCACAGTGCAATGAAGAAAAAATATGGCAATAAAACAGTAAGAGAAATAGAAATCTCTTAAGATCTAGAGGGTATTTCCCCAAGCAGGGTCTAATGATCATTACTAGATCAGCTGCAGCTCTCTCTTTATAGGATAAAATGGTGCTAGTTATTGCTGGGATTTTGCCAATGATCTCCTAGGCAACTGACAGCTTAAAAAGCCATAAATAGAGCAGCAAACACCATCGTTTTGCCCTTATCTACTTCAGGGTGCACATTCGCAGAGGTATGTTTTAGCATGAGCACTCCTCTTGTGTCAAAGTATAGGACAGAGAACTAGGAAAAAAATGAAGAACCTAAAAAAATGAACTATATATATCCAAAGCCATAGCAGTTAATAGTTGAGCTACTCTCATGTGCCAAGTCCCAAAGCATTTTACATGCGCAAATTCATTTTGTTTTTAAAACAAGACTTTGAGGCAAGAACTAATGTTATTCTCATTTTCTGTCAATCAAGAAGTTAAGAAACAGGAAATTCAGAAACTTGCTCAAAGCCACATGGCCAGGAGTGACAAAGCTAGAATAAAGAATTGTATTTTTTATTATCATCAACTCAGATTTCACAGATTCCTGAGTCAAGACATCAAGTTCTTTCCCTCATGGGATTCATTTTGACATGTTACTGAAAGACTGAGGAAGTCTATAATTGTGCACGTCAAAAAACATCAAAATGACAATATGGTTTTACAGCTGTTTTCTGTAAGACAAAGAACATCACTCCCTTAGAATAAACTATTAACAATACAAGCTTGATAGAAACAAAGTGCTTCAATGGATCAAAGTTTGCAAGTATCAAATGATTATCTGTCCTTGGACTGATTCTATAAAACTGTCCTCACAAAAGATCCTTTAGGGATTATTCATAGAATTGATACATGTTCTATTAAATGGTATATAATATATGTAACAGGACCTTTTTTAGTCAAAGGTATCTTATCTCCTTTCAAAGCACATGGAAACCATGTGCTTTTTCTACTGCAATAACTATTCCTCTCTTCTGGGAACCCTTTTTTTGAAACTATATTCAGACATAGGAATTCTATGAGACAATGGTCCCATTACTTTAAGGTAACATTTTATTTTTGGCTAAAAACCATATTACTTGATGGGAATACTCCTTTACCTAGTATAAAATAACATTTTAAAAACTCAAATCCACTCTTCAATTATATTTCTACTCATTAAAGTTATCACAGATAAATAGGCAGGTAGGCAGATAGACGATAGATAGTTAGATATAGCTGTACACATATATCTATATATCAAGGTAAATTATCTCTTGAACATGCATACTACTTCCTAGAGTGAAGACTTTGAAGGCAAAATATTTCTTTGAATGTCCTGGAGTGCATGTGGTTTTATCTTCCACTAACGTCCTTCTCATTGAGGCCAATCGTAGAAAGGACCTAATTCAATTAATAGTCATTGATTAGCTAACATGTGCCAAGTACAAGGCTAAGCATTTTTGCATATCAGCTGGATTTACCTTAGTAAGAATCCTCTTAAGAAAAGAATGATTCCTATTTACAGATAAGGAAACAGAAATGTAGCATGAAGGGCGAAAAGTTAACATGGCTACTCACTGGGATTCCAGCCCAGGTGTCCAGACCATAAGATATTTGCCGGATCACCCGCCTCTAGCTATATGACTGACCATCTTCTCTTTATAGGGATAATGTGAGATATGGATTTACCAAGTGCAAATATTTTTTTATTAAAAGGGAAAAAAAAAAAAACATTCATCGGGCTTAGCCAGCTTCTTACGATTTGTATTTTAGTTCTCAGTCTTACACACATTGACGGTTCTGGATACCATGTGAATGCTCTGGAGAGAAATGACACATGTGTGCTCACAAGCCCATTTTAATTCAAATAGAAATGATCAAAATGGTCCCAACTGTATCTTGTCTCTTTTCTTCCTTAAATTTGTTAGAAAGAGAATGCTTGACAAGTGTTTGGGGTGGGCATTTTGTTACGATGGCTCTAACTTTTGTTACTGAAGAATTAGGGAATCTGCCAGGAAAAGGAGTCAGAGGACTAGGCACTAGAAGCAGCAGCTCCCAAAGTTGTTTTTTTTTATTAATTCCCCAAGATTAAAGGTAATTATTGGGGTGGAAGAATAGCACTAATACACCTGTGCTTCATTGTATGAAAAAAGTTCCATTCCAGGATTACATAATAAAAGATATTAGCAGATAGAAATGAATGTTTAGTGCATCATATAGAGATGTTCTTTAATACAGGAGTTGGTTTATGCAAATAGCTATTCATGTGTCTCAGAACATTATTTTCAAAGCATTTGCAGATGACTACATGTGGCTTCAGCTCATTATGCACATTCAGAAGTCCTCAACACTGCAGAATACTGAAATGATAAACCCAGGTTCCCCCAGTACCAGACTGCTCCCCTGCTTTTTACCTACCACTTCCCCTACCTTTCACACAACCATCAGCAGGACAGTGGTGAAGAACATTTTTTTAACAGCAGGAGACTATGCAAGTTGAGTAGTGTACAGAATATTTGCCGTTCTAAACAATAATTCAAAGTTTCCTGGTAGGAACAGAATTTCTGAGATATTTAAAGATCTTGACACTCAATGCAAATAAATCTGAGGCACAGACCCACTGAGTCAAGACTGAAATAGCCATCTTGGAATTATCCATGTTCTGGAAACATTAGCAGCAGACCATAGAGCATAGCGTGCCCAACTTCACTATGGGTGATACCCAGGGAAATCACCCTTCATGGGCAAAGACACAAGTTAGTCGTTTCAGAGAACTGTCATCTTTGCCATCCATTAAAATAAATACAATATGCAGACATCAGTCTGAGTCTTCTCCTGTGTAGAAAAAGGTCATCTTCTTCTCCCCAGAGATAGACAAGCAAATAAAGACAAAAAACAGAAAACGAGACTTGAATAGGGTTGTGTTGCATCAGCCATCTCAGTGCAGGGATTGAAAACCAAAACTCAATCATATCTTGAGCACTTTTTGCCCCCTACATCAAGTAATGCCATAGTCCTTGGAATGCTTTTTTTTTTTTTTTAAACTAAAGAATAAAAAAATCTGAAAGGAAATATACATCCAATTAGTGAAAAAATCCTACCGGTTTTAAATGTTAAAGTTACCACCAAGTGGGAAAGTGTCATGATGTATATGCCAGGGGTTATTTTCACACTGAGGAAATAGCAAAAAGATCTTTCCACAGGAGAAAGGAAAATTCTTAAGCAAAATCAATTATTCATTGCAACTCAAGGAAAATGATTTTGCTGCTGGCCTAGGATGCTATCAATAATTTCCTAGCTTTAAACATTCTTAGTCTCCTAATTTAATGCAAGGAGGATTCTTTCAAAGATTTCGAACACTCTGGAAAAACAGTTCTTTATGGAATTAAGTTTTATATAACAATATTACTAAATAACTACAGTTTTGATGCAGACCGAGAAAGATGAGGCTTAAGAAAACTCTTATCTGGATTTCATATATATGTTAATGACCAAGTAGGGTTAGGTACCATAGGCACAGCTGGGAAATAGCAGTCATGGCAGGCTGTATCAGGGGGTTAGTGGCGGGGGAGAGGGGGACCTGGGCAATTCACCTGAGGTATACTAAAAATATCAACAATACAGAGGAACAATTATTTCTTTAATTTAAATAATTCATACTTGCTACTTTTCATTGAAAACCTGCACTGAGGAATTTTCTAATCATGAATTTTAATGTTAAACACAATAGCTGCATCTCAGTTCGTGGCATGAGGACTAACACATCAGACAAAGAAATTGCTGGAGAACAGCTTGTTTACCTATTTCCAGTCTCTAAAACATTTGATCCACAGGGTGTGTTCAATAAGTGAACTAAGACCCATATAGGTGTGAGGTGCTATGGTGGGCACAAAGATTGTCAGATGTGGCTATTTCTCTCAAGACCTTAAAAACTAGTTGGTGGGAGGGGCGGTGCTCGTTGGCTCAGCAGTCAAGCATACCACTCTTGATCTTGGGGTCATAAGTTTGAGTTTACTTAATTAAAAAAACTACTTGGGGATCTTAAAACATAAAAAGCCAACTACCAGTCAGTATTCTATTTTGTAAGTGGTTAACTATTTGTTTGGATGAGAAGTGCTATCATCTTTGAGTGTTCAGACAAGGAAGAGACCAGAGACCATACTCCATTGGCAGAAGGAGATTGGGAGGTTTCTTTGAGAAAGTAAAATGCAAAGGAGGTAAAAATTGAAGGGGACAAATCTTTGGATGCTAAAGGATGTTTGGCTACAATAAGAATTTGTGTTGAGAAGGGGTGGGAGAAGGTTGAAAATGAAAAATGGGTCCGAATGTTAACGTAAAATGGCTTCAAACTGGTAACATACCAGCTACCCCCTAAATAGGCTTTCCTGTTTGCCTTCTACATATTATGAAAAATTAGAAACTCTATCTATATAATATTTTTAAAGTAGTGCACAGCATTCACGGAAGGGGAAATAATTGTCATTTAACAGATAATCTTATGTATAGCACCAACTCAAGTAGTAGTAAGAAACTATTATAGAATTAAAATAGCCTTAAAAAGTGAATCTAGACAAGTCAGCAGGTTGATATAATAAAAATCCACCCCCCCCAAAAAAAATACTAATAAAGAATGATATTCAAAATTTAATTAGCTGTAGGGTTCAGGCATAAAGCAAACAAAATGGCCCTCTGACCCATCAGAGTATGGCCTGGGTTTCACCTGGTTGATTATCAGCCCCCAGTTCTAGCACTGCTGATCCTTATCTCTCTGTTCTCTTATTTGAGAGAACATCTGCGTCTGAAGAGAGCATCTCCTCCTGGAGAGGTAGGTCTAGGCAGCCATGTTGGTATTAAATGCTCCAAAAACCCACCCAGAGTTGATTGGAACCAAGACGGATACCTGATCAATGCTAGCCCAACTTGAGCTAAAAAAATGCTGAGACCAAGTCAGTCTGCCATTGGAGGAAGTCTGTCAGTAGAGGAAGCTAAATGGGGCAGTGTGGAAGTGAGTGAGAAGAAAAGTCTGCCTGTCAAATAAATTAATAATAATAATAATAATAATAATAATAATAATACAACCATGAAGCAGATGAACAGAGGAAAGTTGAGATGGAGAGCATAGAACTCAGACAAAAAGAAGAGACAATATAGCTGCCTGATGGTTTTTCCCTATACCTCAGGGTAATAGCGCTACTTTCTTGCGGTTCAGTTCTCCAGTATCCATTCCTTTAGTGCTTTAAAAATAAGTTCCTCCCTACCTGAGCTTTTTGAGTGGGTTTCTCCTCCTTGAAGTCCAAAATGAACAGAAAACACAAAGCAAATTGAGGCCCTCTGTACTCTCCCTATCTAGCAACCTTACTCTGTGACTGTTCTTCTTTGAGATCACCCATAAAAAAACTCTCCAAAAAAAGAAAATAGAGCTACCAGAGGATGAAGTATGTAAGTAGTCTAGCAGTCTAAGTTGCTTATAACTATGTCAACATAACTGAATCAAAAATTTACTAAAAACATAGCAAATAAATGAAAGGTGCATCAAATGGCTACTTCCCCCAGATATTTCATATAAAATGTCAAAATTGACTGTAAAGAATTATATGCTTGATTGAGGATGCTAACTGGATCTTTAAATAGGCTCTAAAATAACAACACTGCTGAGGTGCCTCAGTGGCTCAGTTGGTTAAGCATCCAACTTCGGCTCAGGTCATGATCTCACAGTTCGTGGATTCAAGCTCCATATGAGGCTCTGTGCTGACAGATCAGAGCCTGGAGCCTGCTTCAGATTCTGTGTCCCCCTCTCTCTCTGCCCCTCTCCCACTTACACTCTGTCTCTCTCAAAAATAAACATAAAAATATTTTAAAAAAAAACACTGCTAAATTTTTTAAAAGAAAAAAAGACTTCTCTCATTAAATAAATGTAAGTATGTTAAGCTTCAAGCTAAACAGGTTTAATAATAAATGAGAATACTAGACCAGTAATATTTATTATTCAAAACATTCTGACCAGGAACCTACAACAGGTAACATATTATATGCTAGACATTCTGGGGTGATACAGATATGAACATTTCCAGAAAACAGCTGACATCATAGGCCAAACAAGGGCAAAAATGATTAAATCAACTTATCAACCACTTTCCAGTTTTCTTATTACTCAGGGAATAAAGTGCAACTGCAGGAAGCATTGGCCATAAATGCTCCCCGGTGGTTCCAGCCTTCACACATTAAACAGGGTCTAGTCTGGGCTGGCTGGAAAGGAAAGTGCAATTAAGATTTTACAAGAAAGCAATATATCCACAAAGAGAATCATCAGCCTTACATAGGGCCTTTCCTCACCCACTAGAAGGGCAGAAGTAATTTTTCAAAATAAATGAGTTAATAAATAAATGAGAAAATACCCAGAATAATGCTTAATTAGTTCATTAATAGAGTATTTGATATACTGATAAATCATTATTAAAATATCAGTGCCTTGGATTTGCACGAGGCTGTGTGCATCCAGGGGTTAACAACCAGCAGGGTGTTTCAGAACCACCACTGTCCCTTAACAATGCCAAGTTCTACTTTCAAAGGAGATGGCTACAGGATTTATGGCTACAGCAACAGGACTGGAGAAATTCTTCTTTCCTCCTGTTCGGTGTTGCTTAGAGTTAGAAGTCAAAGCAACCAAACAGAAAACTAGAAGCAAACTAACTGTCAAACACTGAAAGATAATAATGTGTCGTTAATTGGGACCCGCAATGTGCCAGGCACTGTGCTTGTGCTGGATAAACACTTGTGAATAAAGGCAATATATCCTAGGGGCGCCTGGGTGGCTCAGTCAGTAGAGCGTCCGACTTCGGCTCAGGTCATGGTCTCACGGTTTGTGAGTTCAAGTGCCATGTCAGGCTCTGTGATGACAGCTCAGAGCCTGGTCCTGCTTCAGATTCTGTGTGTCTCTCTCTCTCCCTCTCTCTCTCTCTCTCTCTCTCTCTCTCTGCCCCTTCCCAGCTTGTGCTCTCTCTCTTTCTCAAATTAAAACAAAATTTTTTTTTAAGTCAATATATCCTCTGCCTTCAGGGAGCTTGCAACCTAAATGGGAAAGATCGAGAACATCGAGCAAAGAAGCCAACATATGGGCCAGTCCATACTGACTGTGGTCAGAGCTCAGAGTGAGGCTCACTAGGGCAGGGATAACGTAATCAACAGGGTACCAGAATGGAGATTAATAGGGAATTTGGGAGCAACTAAGGGAGCCAAGGAGGAGGTGAAATGTGCAAGGTCACCTTAATCCAACAAAGGACTTAATTCCACAACACTGAACAAGACACACTTCCCGTAAGAGTGTAGAGACCACTGGTTTATCTTAAGTCAAATGTTTGCAAGGGTGGCTTTGGAAAAGAAAACATATCAAGCACCTTTTGTCAAAAGAGGAGGAGAAGCTACTTCTATCACAGTTTTGTACGAATGAGGAGACAGATAGGGAGAGCCAGGACCTGTTCTAGTAATCCCAGGTCATCTTCACAATCCTACCAGTTTCACAAATGAGGAACCTGAGGGTCAGAGTGGATCAGACAACTTGCCCAAGAGTGCACACCACTGGTGGATGGAAAGCCCAGGGACACTCTATTCCAATGGTCTCTCCATGGACTACCTTTTCCCCAAGGTCTGCAATTATTGCAGAGGTATAAGAACAGCATTATTCCCCTCTCGTTTTTAGGAAAGAAAAATTCTTGCCTGATGATGAATTTCAGTGACAGCTAAATGGACGTGTTTGGTGTGTCGGTGCTGGGTGGCAGGGAGCAGAGATGGTGAGAAAAGATTTGGCAAAGCAAGAACCAGCACATTATTCTATCTATAGGAATACACTGTGACAGTCTTTCAAACCATTAGGCACTCAACTAATCAAACTTTGCAGTGACAAGTCCAGACAGGAGATACTGAATGTTCTGCTGGCACTGAGCTATGGAGCAGCAGGGGGCATCACAGGACTTGGGTCCACAGAACTGGTATCAGGCCCTGCATTTGTCTCTGGGGAAGGAAACCCCGTGTCGGGAATACATGCAGGGAAAAAGGCAGCCAGCTTTCACACACACACACTTGGTACCATTTGAATTTTGTGCCACGTGTATTGCCTACACCAAAAGCTTACCTTAATTTTTAAAAAGAGAAAACAAAAGAAATAACTGGGACTGGGACCCTGGACAAGTCATTACCTTTTTAAGACTCTGTTTTCTCTTACACAACTTGTGCCTCGGGATTGTTGGGATCACAGAGTCTTACATTTGAAAGTACTTTGTAAGCTGTAAAATATATACCAATACATAACATGGTTTTGAACAAGAAATGAAGAGAGGTGCATTCTGTGTAATGCCAACAATGAAGAGGACTGCCAAGGTTACACAGGGAGCAACCACTGGAGATTTCCTCTTCAGCATGCAGCAGAGGCTACTGGTTAAGAGCAAGGCTTAAGAGCCAGAGAACCACCACAACAGCTAGCTGTGTAACCTCAACCTAGTTGCTCAACCTCTCTGAGCCGCCGTTCCCATCTTGGCATAATAAGAATAATATTATGTCTCGGGGAAGTCATGATACCTAAGTGCCATGATTCATTTGCTCAGCCAAGTCCTAGAACACAGTAAAATGTGATCAATGTTTGCTATAATAAGAGTAGCCGAAATACCTTAACACCACACCACCCTAGAGGTCAGCTGAGTCGAACTTAAGTCTAAAGCCTGGGACAAGAAAGAAATCATGGAAGAACTTACCTCACTCTTGCCAGAAGTTTCTGGTATGGTCAGCAAATAACTTATGTAAAATTCACTTACTTTTCTAACTGCAAATAACATGGTGCATACCAACAAATGTCATAAGGGAAAACTAGCAAGTTCCTATTCCCTAGAAAATGACACACACAGTGTGACTCGTAAAAGGCTATATACCATTGCTGTTCCGGACTCCATCCCAGCCATAGACCCTCTGGTTACCACTGCAAACTGGGTTCTTTAAAGACCTAGGAATAGGCTCTCAGCCAGTTTTCACACACTTCCTCCACTATTAGAATCACCTGGGTGCTTGTTAGAACTCCAGATTCCCCTCCCTACCACAGAATCCCTGGATCTGAACCTCCAGGGGAGAGGCCTGAGAATGTGTGCCCCAAAGCAGGCTTACAATCGGCCATGCTGGGATTGGGATATGCTGCACACAGTGGCCTAGCTGACTGCTAGAGACCAGTCATGATTTGATTTCCACTTTCCCCTTCCTTCTTTCCAAACCCCAGTCTCATTGCGTGTGAAACCATTCTCTTCAGCTTCCTAGATAAACGCACACACTAATTAACCTTAACAACAGGAAGACTATTTTCACCTGAAGACTACCGATGGCTTGACTACAAATTTGTTGATTGGAAACAGCTTTTAATTACCCGAGTCAACATGCAAATCTGGCTTACAATGCCCGTAGGCATTTTGATAATTCACAACTGATCCAATAGGATAAAAGGACCCAGCTCCAGTTTTGCTGGGAAGCATTGGATGGCTTTCCCATCTCTTCACTGGCTCACTTCCCAGCCTCTCTTGTACCCAGCTCCCTCCTGCCTCAGGGATGGGAAATTCAATTTCTTCCTCATAAAAACCTTTCCTGTAGATGCTAGAGAATTCAGTAAGAGAATCTTGCCTTTGCCTCCCTCCTTGCTCTAGCCATAAGGAGAATAAGGAAAAGCAAGGTTATAATATCCAAGGAGCTAAGAGGTGCCCTTGGCCCAGACCCAATGTCCTGGGTGAGATATTAAGTCATGACAAACTCTACTAAAGAGGCTGACAAAGTTACTTGTGTGTCTGGGGGCACTTTTTTTGCAATACTAGATGAAGTCTGTCCAGATACTCATTAAAAAATTCCCGGAGTGTCACATATTTAAGGCTCCAGAACGGTGCTATAGGAAATGCAATCCATGTTCACACAAAGTGCCTGCACTGCAGACGCTTACATAGTCCAACCATGGCTGAACAATTAATAAAAGGAAAGGATAAATGAAAACTTGTTACAGATATTTGGAGGAGGGAGAAATCATTTCCTACTAGCTGAACTGCAAAACATCTTGGAGAAATTTATTTCACTCTGGCCCCTCATTTTACCAACAGGAAAGGTGTCTCTCTAAGTTCTGATGTCTCTAAATGGATTCTCAGAGAGCCTAAGACTTGACAATTAGCTAATAAGAACAAGTCTAGGCATTCATCCTAGTTATTCCAACTCTACATAAGCCAACAAATGTATATGCAACACCTACCATGTGTTAGGCACTGGGATACAGGGTAAAAAGGACCGAATCATTGCCTTCAAAGAGCTTATATTCTCGTGTTGATTTTATTATACCTCACCACAGTCAGAACAAAGGCAAAGAATCGTAACAATAAAATGGGGAAATATGGGACATCTGGGTGGCTCAGTCGGTTGAGCATTTGACTCTTGATTTTGGCTCAGGTCGTGATCTCACAGTTCGTTAGATGGAGTCCCACATAGGGCTCTGCGCTGACAGCACAGAGCCTGCTTGGAATTTTTTCTCTCCCTCTCTCTCTCAAAACAAATGAACATTTTAAAAAAGGATTCTCTCCTTCTCTAAAGCTAAAAAACAAACAAACAAAAAAACTGGATGCCATCGAAGTCCCAGACGTGTGTTCAGGATTAGGATGATGAGTTTAAGGGGGCAACCAGTTATGAAATTGTGGAAATTTCTTGGTCATGAAGTGATAAGCTATTATGTTCTGATTGCGGGCCTCCATTTCAGCAATGTTAGCCCGAGCACACTCACAATATCAGAGAACTCAATGGAAAATAGTGAGCCTAAGTTTTAAGCTCAGGTCTATTGATTTCAAATCCCATGCTCATTCAGGCCTACACAGGGATAAAAAGAAATTGTGAAATTAAGAGACATTTCAAAGGAGTAAAACCAAGTTGAAAAAATTTTCAACCAAGACATCTTTAAAGATACTTGACCAGTTTGTATGCAATTTTCAGTATACTAACAATCTCTTAATATTTTTTCCTCTGATTATTTTGTCCATTTTTTCTGCCTTGCCATCACAGGCTTTTCCATTTTTTGTGTTACTCCCTGAGTACTTACAGTGTTTCTGCCCACTGCTGCCACTTAAATCATAATGACTGACAAGCAGAAAACATCTCCTTCTCAACACTTGTAAAATATGACCCCTGTGCAAAGGGGGAAATTAAAAACAGTTTTAGATATTAATAGACCAATTACACATAGAATGACATGTTCCAAATTCTCTGAATTTGTACCTAACACAAAAGTTCTGGTCATTTTTCCATTTTGCAATTTTGTCTTCCTTTTTTTTTTTTTTTTTTGAAATTTGATTCACAGCCCAGCTAACCACTGTGTCAGGAGCACTATGCTTCAGCATCAAACCAGCCACTATTTTCTACAAACTCCATTATTTCAAAATTAAAAGTAGTGATAGCCCTTTGGGGAGTACAACCAAGTTTCATCTATTTGGGGCAATATAAATCATGCCTGTGAATAATCATGGCCTTATTTTCTTCAAGTATCCACTGTAAGAGGATTATTTTGTTTCTCAGGGACTTCCAGTATGTTTACACCTCCTGAGTCTAAATGAATCTGCCTCATGAGTTAAGTCACTCATTTTAATGTATATCATTTTAATTTTTTTTAATGTTTATTTACTTCTGAGAGAGAGACAGAGACAGAGACAGAGCGCAAGCAGGGAAGGGGCAGAGAGAGAGGGAGACACAAAATCCAAAGCAGGCTCCAGGCTGTCAGCACAGAGCCTGACGCAGGGCTCGAACCCACAAACCATGAGATCATGACCTGAGCTTAAGTTGAACGTTTAACCGACTGAGCCACCCAGGCGCCCCTCTCAGTATATCATTTTAAGAATGAATTATAGCCTACAGCAAATAACTTTTTAAAATATTTCATCCAGAGACTTCCATCATTTGTGTTATACGTTATGTAATGCAAAAAGCTAGTGTGTCTAATGAGGTTCCTGATTAGAGTAGGCTGAGGGGGAAAATCATGCTTGTTAAGTATTTTAGAGTTTAAATAAAGCCTGGAGTTCTGAGCAGAGGTTAAGATCTGAGCACAAAAAATAATTAGTAAATTCATATCAGGTCTGATTAAAATTCATTTGTAATCATGATGAGTTACTTTTGCAAGATCTCATAGTTAAAATTAGAGATTAATGTCAAACGGTGGCTGCATCATTGGAAAATGGTGTGGAATAAAATACCCAAATCATTTCAACATCTTACGTTTTAAACAGTTTCTTACAAGCCATGCAGGGCCTACTCTGGAATCACTTTTTTTCCCTTTGTAATATAATTGATCAAAGCTGTGAGGATTGCCTTTATCTGAAGATGATCCTCCCCAAAAAGTAATTACAAAGCTTTTCCTGAAACACTTCCAAAACATCACCATTTCCTGATTCTTTGTAGCAGATAATGAATGCTAACAAATACCCAACTTGCTTCCAAATGAGAATGTGAGCGAACATAACTTCAGGAATAATTTCAAGTGGGAAAACAAAAACAAAAACAAAAAACCAAACCAAAGGCCAGGTAATGTTGCTACCATCAAGAGGCTAATAGTTTGGCCAGGGAAGTTTTTTTCACTCTGAACACAGTTTGATTAATCAGAGTGGTAAGAAATGTCAGCACCATGGGGATTTGGGGAATGTGTGCAGTTTTCTGAAAGAAACCACATGGCTAAAAATCAATGCAACTCCTTGCAGCTGAGCCCAGCTGAAGGCCATTGTCCCCACCTCCTTTGCAGAAGTCACTGCCTGCCTCAACCCCCAAACTCCTTCATTGGGCCAGGTGCTTCCAATTTTATGCTTAGTTTAAATACCCAGGCTGTGGTTGTTTCCTGCTGACACAGGACCACAGAATGGTTCTAACACAAAGAGACTGCTAAGGCTTCCTATCAGGATATATTTTTTTTTGTAAGCAATGCATGCTTTCTGGCCAGGTTTCTGCCTGCATCATGGGCTCCTTGCTGTCTCGCCTCTTTCCTAAATTCAAACTTTTCACTCATCTGCCCTATATTCCACAACTGTTATTTGTTTAAATCTTTGACACTTGACTTCCCATCCTTGACCCAGGTTTTGGATTTTTGCCTCCTGGCTGGCTGTGGCCAGAGCCTCCACTCTAGACTGCTTAGGTCCCGACCCTGTGGTCCAGCGTAACCAGAAGCTCCTAAATACTCATCCAGATCGTCTGAATGATTAGAGGTTCCTAATCCCATCCACTGGCTAAATATTTCCCATCTGTTAAAGGGAGATAATAATGCCCATTTTACATATCCTCATAGGGCTTTGTAAGAATAATAGGAGTTAAAGGATAATCTTCTTAAAGGTTAAAATGATGATTCTTACATGAATATAAAAGAACAAGTTTCAAAGATTTTATGGAAGTCATTAAATTGATGAAGGAACCAGCAGGATGTTACAACCAGGTGGGAGAGCAGACATCTGGGATGCGATCTGGAATGCCGAAATGAATTAACAGACACTAAACCGGCCTCGTCGACCAAGAAGACGGGTGGTGGTGTCCACTGCATCTCCATGCGACGAAAATTATTTGTCTTACTATCAGTTTTCTGCAACCCATGTTAAAGATAATGAAAGACACAGACCTCTAGAGAATTACATGACTTGAAAAGAAGACAGTAGACATCACCCAATATTCCACAAAAGACACCTCGTAATTTTTTTTGCCTATGTCAAAGTTTTTTTTACAACTTTGCCTGGGGTACACACAAGTACATTTGTGCAAAACAACTTTGTGAATTAAAACATTTATTTACCAGCAGTAATTTGTCAGAGATCTATTTTTTCTAGATAAATGATCTAGTACATGATTTTTTTTAGTGGACTCTTTGTCACCACCATAAGAAAAAGCTGTTGTAGCATTAAATAAGAATGTTTAGGACTTACCAGGTGCTTAACAAATTACAGCCATTTAAATTTTTTTTAATGCTTATTTATTTTTGAGAGAGAAGGAGACAGAATGCAAGTGGGGGAGGGGCAGAGAGAGAAGGAGACACAGAATCCGAAGCAGGCTCCAGGCTCTGAGCTGTCAGCACAGAGCCTGATGCGGGACTTGAACTCACAAACCGCGAGATCATGACCTGAGCCAAAGTCAGATGCTCAACCAACTGAGCCACCCAGGCACCCTGTAGCTATTTAAAAACAAATGTATACATCTGTAAACATGTATAAACCCACACTGGTCTATTCAAAAGGTACAAGGTTTGGGCCAGGTCTTTTCCTGTATTAAATTGGAGGGATGCTATGGAACTCCTATGTCCACAAAGGACTGAAAAGTCCAATTCCTGCTGGCCTCCCCTTTCTTTCTCCCACCCCTACTATTCTGGCTACCTCTAGGTCTACCTAGAGATGGGCATGGTGGTACAACTAAGGGGGGACACACTCCTGATGACAACAATCTCCTAAGCTAACTAAAGTCCTGTCTCCAATAAAAGGCCCTGGGAATTTGAATCAGGCATCCCAGGCAATCTGAATGACCAGGCAGGTTGAAGAAACACTAGATTACGCACCATCCTGGAGCCTGGCGATGAAGAAAGTCCATAAAAGAGTAGGAACCATATTCAGACTTCCAGCTGAATAAACCCATACATTTAGCCATGACAAACAGAGAAACAAAACTGAAATTGGAGTCCAGTGAAATTCTATTTGTCTCAAACTCTTATGAGGCACGCTCTCAAGGTTGAAGGGGAGAATCACCCCAAAAGCAATGAGAGTCCACGATCATACAGTTCACATGATGAACTAAACCAGTGAAGTGTGGTGTTTTGCATTGTAGTTGAACACTACAAGCTCAATCAATAAAGCAAACACTGTCCTTTGTCAGTTTTTATTCATTTAAAGCATTGTCATATTCACCAAAACATATATAATTTAAATACTTTATTTTCCCTCTAATAATTTCATCCGACATGAATTTCTTTGTAGAAACCCCACCACAAAGGACAATAATGGGAAGTTGTAGGAGGAATTAATTGGTTAAGTCTAAAAACGCAATTTACATATGTAAACAGAACCTATCCAGTTGAGCAAAAACATCAGAAGATTCTATTACAAATATAAACATCCAACTTGAGAAGAGAATTTTATTATTGTCACTCCCAGAAACCATGTAAAACTTTCAAATCAGATTCCTACCACGAACAACCACAGCTACCCTTCAGGAACTCAGAAAATCCATGCAAATATTGTTTATTGATATAAATGCAAGGTGTACTAGGGAAAATGACTGCACAGTTTCAGTAGTAGCCAAAAGCTAGAAGTTAAAAAAAAAAAAAACTTAATACGTTTTTAAAGAAAGATAACATGACATGATGTTAAAAGAACTCAGCATTAAACATCTTTGGAAAGAGATAACAAATACTGAATACATTCTGAAAGCCTACTGCATGCCCTGAGCTGCGGTACTTACAAAAATTGGAAGCATAGTTTGTCTTTTGTAGTTGCAATCCTTTTTGGATGGAGACCTATTAGATTTTGTTAACAGCCAAAGCCAACAAATAGGGATTTTTTTTTCCTCCCTTTACTAGGTGTCTTAGTTCTATCTGCATAAACTGAATTTGCACAACCTAACTTCCTGGAGCCCCATGTGCAACAGGGAGAGAACAGAATGCCTACATCATTAGTGTTGTTATAAGGACCAAACGGGATAGTGCATTTTGTAAATGATCAAGCACCTAACAAAGGCTAGTTACTGTCCATTCAATTACTCTACACAGATGTGAAACCTACAACATTATTTGTATAAAAAGGAACTGGGCCCGACTGCCTGAGGCTGGGGTCAAGAAAGACCAGGCCAAACTGGTCAAGCTATTTCAGAGATTGCAAAGAAAAGATATTTGAATCTCAAACAGCAAAGAGGTAAAACATAATGTGAGCTAGCTCAGGATAGATGGGATTTGTCAGAAGCTCTGACTCTTCATGATAATATTAAATTTTTTTTTAATGTTTATTTATTTTTCAGAGAGACAGAGACAGGATGTGAGTGGGTTAGGGGCACAGAGAGAGGGAGACACAGAATCCGAAGTAGGCTCCAGGCTCTGAGCTGTCAGCACTGAGCCCGACGTGGGGCTTGAACTCACAAGCTGTGAGATCATGACCTGAGCCGAAGTTGGACACCCAACCGACTGAGCCACCCAGGCACCCCAGTCTTCATGATAATATTAATATACAAGTCAGCCATGAAAACATTTCCCATCCTAATGGTATTTTTCACTTGTAAACCTTTCTTAGTGAAATCATATATACTCATCATTCTACACAGAATGATGGAAAAACTAGAAGAGCTATCTGAATGAACTCTTAGTTTTTTGACTATACAATTGACTGTTCTCGAAGTACAGTAAAATGAGTACCCTAGAATGATTTCATCAGTGTTGTAGGAACAGCAAAATCAGAAGCAACTTTAAAGACCGTATTCATCCCAGTGGAGGCAACTATAATATATAACATTTTTCCTGATACCCTGATTCTATACATCAGAGTCCCTTTGACTGTGCATTCCATCAGAGAGACATTCTTTGAATTTTGCAGTGCCTCATAAAACATCAGTAGTGATTATTCCAGACCACTGTAATAAAACAGCTCTTTGATATAACATGCTTACCCATAAAGAATTTGAAACAAAAAAGGTATTGTTACAGAAATACATCAGAATCTTTCTCAACAGGCTGTTAGGAAACAGATAATCAGCTTTTCCCCAATGCCAAATTAATATTTTCTTCCACAGATTTCCAAAGAAATTATGTCACTGTGGTGGGAAAGGAATGAGGGACCTACGGTTGAGTCTTTAGAAAAAGACTAGTATGAAGAAGAAAAAATGTAGATTGGTAGGATTGTTTGTTATTTGTCATTTTTGCTCTTGCTTTTTTTAAAAAAAATACATGTTCATGGGAGAAAATGCAACATGGACAATTAATGAGTCTCTTTTCCACACACACTCACGTGTGTACACATATATCTGTATCTTTTTTTCCCACTAAATAGGTAGATATTGAAGATCTTGTACACAAAGTGCTAGCTATGCAATTATATTTAAAAAGACGTTGCAGGAAATAAAAGGTATCTAACTTCGAAATCAGTGGCTCTCAGCTCTAACTGAAAGCTAAAATCACCTACAGACCACTTAAAATATACTGATGTTAGAGACCTACCTCAAATCAGGTATCTGCATTGTTTTAAAAGCTCCCTATGTAAGTCTAATGTCATTCCATTGCTAATGTGCTAAGATGACAGGCAATCTCTCCAACACGCTTTATAGTATCGAGGCACACCATTTGACTATATGCAGAAGTCTTTTGTTTTCACTAATCCATATTTATCACAGAAAAAGTTAAGAATACAAAGAGAGGGAAAAAAAGAATACAAAGAGAGAGATGGGTTCAGAAACACCCACACCCACATGAGTTCTTAATACCACCTGACAAAACAACAAAGCAAAAATAGCAATATGAGCCTCCCTAAGAACCTTGGGAAAATCAATTTTTTTTCAATGGATGATATTAACAGACAAAAATTTCCTCAATTCAAAGCCCTTCTCAAGAATGTCCTGTGGAATTCATTCAAAAGAGCATATATTAAGCAGCTACTATGGGCTATGTAAGGAGATAGCTCCTGCACCTCCCAAGGTCACCATCCAGTGTGGTGGTTTTCAAAGTATAATTTTACCTACCAAACTCTCTCTTCAAATGCAATTAAAAAAATTTTTTTTTCAACGTTTATTTATTTTTGGGACAGAGAGAGACAGAGCATGAACGGGGGAGGGGCAGAGAGAGAGGGAGACACAGAATCGGAAACAGGGTCCAGGCTCTGAGCCATCAGCCCAGAGCCCGACGCGGGGCTCGAACTCACGGACCGCGAGATCGTGACCTGGCTGAAGTCGGACGCTTAACCGACTGCGCCACCCAGGCACCCCAATCTCTTCAAATGCAATTTAAATGGAAGCTCAAGATCTAAGTCATTGCTAGGTAGAGTTGCTCTGCTTGAGGGGGCAAACAAGATCAGAGCCCAGGTTCCTACAGCTGTGCCCTACAAGAAGCAGCCAGTCACCCCAGACATCACAAAGAACCCCCAACTATACCAAAGAGTATCATACAACACATTTTATCCTACTAAATCGATGGCAGTCACATCAAACTCCAGATTAGACTAAAGTCTAGAGCAGTATTCTCCAAGGTGGAGTATATACAAAATGATCCACAGGAACATAAGAAGAAAATATTAAAGCTCTCTATTTTAATAGCTTCTCCAAAAGAAGCTATTTTGTGAATTCTATTATGTAAATAATTTATTGGTTGAATAGTTCATTCATGCAATTTATAATTCCACATATTATGCTGAAATGCATGAAACTGGCATTTTTGTAAGTACAAATTAATATAATGTTAACAATTTCATATGGTTCAACCTGTATATCAGTATTGCTCAACCTCAGCACTAATAGTATTATAAGCCAGACAATCTTTCTTTTGGGAGGACATCCTGTGCATTTAGCATGTTTAGTGGTATCCTTGGCCTCACCCACTAAATGTCAGTAAACGCCGTCTCCCCAGCTGTAACAAACAAAATGTTTCCAGACATTGTCTATTGTTCCCCAGGGGGGCAAAACCATCCCCTGTTGAGAACCACTGCGGGGGTGCCTGGGTGACTCAGTCGGTTAAGCATCCAACTCTTGATTTCAGCTCAGGTCATGATCTCACATTTCGTAAGGTAGAGACCCACATCAGGCTCTGTACTGACAGCATGGAGCCTGCTTGGGATTCTCCCTTTCCCTCTCTCTCTCTGCCCCTCCCCAGCTCTCTCTCTCTCTCTCACTCTCTCTTTCTTAAGCAAATAGAAACTTAAAAAAAAGAACCACTCCTATATAAGTGCATATGCTGATTTTTTACTAATGGAATAAATGATCAAAACAGTGTGAACACCACTGGCCCAGAGAACAGAGATGGTTGCCATTAACACTGATAATAACACCAAGATGCTAACCCTATATAGACATTTTGATGAGTTTCACATGTGAGCCATCTGTTAACGAGAAGACAGGTTCCTCATCACCATGAATGGTATGATCTACCAACCCAGTGAAGATACTCAAGATAGTACCATTCTAGGTACAGAAGGCATGTGCAAAGACCCGTTCACAAGTGAATGCCGGCACAGCTGTTCTCCCAGACTAAACTAGGAATACACAACAAGGGTAAGAGAAAACATATCTGTGAAGCACCAAAAACACCAGTCACAGATAGGCCAGACTTGAGGCAGTCATCAGGCCTTGGTATGCGTTTCCCAAGCAAAGGCTTTCCGTAGGCACTGAACACTAGCTCACAAAATGTTCTCAAATGCCTCACCATAAACACAATGAGAGTTGCAATCCAGAGCCAGAGGACTATCTTCCCAGATGCACACAATGGAAGAGGCTGTTCGTCACAAACTGATCTTTCATGCCACTCCCACACATTGATAGAGGTTTAACCAATACGATTTATTCGGAAAATTAAAATTGATGATATATAGATTCATGTGCACATTGCAGGATATGCCCAGAATCCAGTGCTCACTGAGCTCACTTTCTGCTCTCCAAAACAAAAATGGTAAAGTCCAGATGTTCATCTGCTCAGACTGCAAGTCTGAAGACACATTCATTCTTGGAGAAAAAAGACATGCCTTAAAAACATCAATTAAACAGTTTTTAATCACAAATGAGTTTGTCTTGGTTCCCAATGGCATATATTAGATAATAACAACAATTAGACATTATCACCATCTACACATAAACACCAGCCTTGTTATATCTTAAACAATTTACAAATACATAAAGGCACATGACAGACATTTTTGAAGTACTTACTTAAAAGCCTCAGAATTCACTTTCTTTCTCAGGCATTAATATTTTTGGGTATTGAGTGGGAGGAAGTGTGGGAAGGAGGGAATTCTCAAAAGGAACTGAATAAAAGCTGGCATTAAATAGGAGCTGGGATTCCCCCATCCCACCTCCTGCCTCCAAAGGGGAAGAAAACAGAACTTGAGTCACAAGAAAGCTGGCCCCTGGCCTGACCCCTTGGACAGGCCAGTCTTTGCCAGGGTCCTGCCGCCCAGCCCCGTGCCCCTGACACAGAAGCCAACCTCGGTGCCCAGATGGTGGTCTGTTGGGGGAGCTCTCTAGAAGATGATGACTTTAAAGGAGATGTCAGGATCTTCCTATTTGAGTTAGGTCATGAAAGCAGGCTCATGAATAGCTATGAAAATATTCCTTTGTTCTTTAGAAAAAAAGTTTTTAGCTTCCAAAATCCCACTGATTGAAGCAGGATTATGACTGTTCTATGTAAGTGAAGAATCAAGAAACTGAACTTTAATTATAACTAACTTTAACTAGAACTTACTGTAGGCCAGGCACTGTTTTAAATACTTTATGTGTATAAATTCTGTTAATCCTCATAAAAAGGAAAAAGACCCTATGAGGTAGGTGTCATTTTTATCCTCATTTTGTAGATGAGGAAACTCAGGGCCAGCATCTGACACGCACAAGGCACCCGGGCATGACTCCAAGAGAGAGCTGCTCCTTCAGTCCTGTGCCTCAGGCACGTCAGTCGCCTCACTCACCCTGAACTGCCCTGCCCTAGGCATGCCAGGACCACCCAGTTCTGGGCACACCACTAAACTGGACACAGGCATGAGAGAAAGCACAGGGTGCTGGGGTGGGAAGAAGTGTACTAACTCACTCCACAATTTACCAGCTGCAGACTTTCATGTCTCTGAGACACATGCTACTTCTGTGAAAAATCATGATAACATCTATTGAAGGTACCGCCTTCTAATGACTGAGATTGAGAATATGTTAGTGACAAGGCCTGGTCCCCAAGGTGTGCACAGTAAATATTACTCTCTACTCTTCCTTACCCAGTAAAACTTGTCACTTAATATCTTAATGACAATTTTTAAATATTATATTTTATGCCAGGGCACCTGGGTGACTCAGTCAGTTGAGCATCCAACTCTTGACTTTGGCTCAGGTCGTGATCTCGCAGTTCGTGAGTTCGAGCCCCACGTTGGGTTCTGCACTGACAGCACCGAGCCTGCTTGGGATTCTCAGTCTACCCCTCTCCCTCCCCCATTCACTCTCTATCTCTCTCTCTCTCTCAAAATAAATAAACATTAAAAAAAATTTTTTTAATTATATCTTATGCTGATCAAAAATAAACTTTCTCTCATTCCCTCTCTCTCTCTCTCTCTCTCTCAAAATAAATAAACATTAAAAAAATTTTTTTAATTATATCTTATGCTGATCAAAAATAAACTTTCTATCTCTCATTCTCTCTCTCTCTCAAAATAAATAAACATTAAAAAAAAATTTTAACTATATCTTATGCTGATGAAAAATAAACTTTTTCCAATAGGACAATAATTATTTGGATAATTCCAGAAGGTGATCTCCTCAGGAGCTAATGGAGAGTATAAGGCAATTTGCTCCAACAGGACGTTTTTGGATTTTGGGTGTCTGCTCTTTGGTTTATTTGTGGACTACATGACTGGAAACTCAATTAATGCCCATCAGTAGGAAACTGTTTAAACAGGTAATGGGACATTCACACAATGAGTACTATACAGCTACACCAAAGAATCAGGGAGCCCTCCATGAACTGAAATGGAAAGAGTCACACAATGTATCAGGGGACAAAAGCAAGGTACCGAGCAGTGAATGCTAGCATTTTTATTAAAAAGGAGGTTCAGTCTGTGTACATTTATATATGTATGCCCATATAAACATAAACATCACTGAAAAGATGCATAATTTACATGTAATATTAGTTGCTCTGGGAAGGAAAAATCAGTGGTTGTGGACCCAAAGAGTGTCCTTTTTTACTTAAAAAAATATTTTATTTATGTGAATATATTTCTATTTCAAAAACTAAAAAAAAAATAAAAATAAATAGAAGACTTGGAGAAAATTACTATAACTTATAGTGAGCTTGTGTGAGTAAAATATGACGTGTATTTTGGAGCTCAGATAATGGCATTATAGCATTCTAGATCAGTGTTATCTGAGGGCCAAGAACCAGCATCACCTGAAAGTCTGAAAAAGCAAATTCTTGGTCCCATCCAAGACCTCCCAAAGAGGAATCTCTGGGAGTAGGGCCAGGGATCCGGTTAAAGAAGCCCTCCAGGTGATTCTAACACCCACGGGGCTGAGCAGTAATTCACAGTTTGCAGACTGGCTGTTTGTTTGAAACGGGCCGCTAGGCCCCAGCCGAGACTGAATTACAATATACTGGATGAAACACAAGAATGTGTACTGTTTAATCGCCTGAATCTGACATGCAGCCAGAGTTTGAGAATCACTTCCTAAAACCAAAGTCTGCTGTGATCAATCCAAATGTTTTACTGAGATTAACTTGCACATGGCAGATTAAAGAGACCCAGCTCCATGCCCACCTCCACAGTTGAGTATATGTATGGAAATAATTCTTGTAGTACAATGGAGCTCAAACTTTAGTGTGCATCAGACTGGCCTGGAGAGCTTGTTGAAACACATATTGTATTATCCCAACTACAACGTTTCTCACTCAGTAGAATGCAGGGAGAGGGACGGATAATTTGCCTTTCTAGAAACTTCCAGGGGATATTGCTACTGATGCTGTTGGTCTGAGCACCCTGGCAACCACTTCTCTCTCTAGTCCACTGGTTCTCAGCCAGGATGCTACATGCCCTTTCCAAGCATGCTTCCAAATATGATCACTATGATGTATAGTAATTTTTGCACTAAGTGAAGATGCAAAATTTTATGGGAATAAGTGTGAGACAGAACTTTGAGCTGAGCAGGTTATACTGTGCAATGCTGGGTAGGGAACACTTGATGAAGATAATTAATAAGAGGAATAGCTAAATGTTTAAAAGGTACCCTCAGGAGTGTCTAAGAAAGTCTGGTCAGGGCTGCAAACAGTTCTGATTCAACAGAAAAGTCATAAAGAGTGTATGTAACATGTAGGAATGCAATGAAATCTTTAAAGATGTCCCTCCAACATTTCCTGTGTGTGAAACTGATCCTTGAACTTTAAAGGCTAAGAACCACTCCCATCAGCAGCCCGTCACGATGACCTTGCTGCCCAATCTGAACAGGACTATGCAACCAAATGCCGATGGCACCAGGCCCTGGGTCATGCAGTGGCTCCCTGGCTGCATAAATGACGGAGTGACTAAGATCAAAAGAATTTGCTAAGACTCACAATTTTAGAACTGGAGTGTGCAATCCAGGAAAATCCCACCATTGTCCAGTTGAGGAATCCATGAACCACAGCAGATGGGGTGCTCAGCCACTCCCCAGTGGTCAGTGATACCCCATTTCCCCTCCAGGGTGGGGGCTCCATGCTCCCTATGCTGGGCTCTTCTGCATGGTGTTTTTTTTCTCTTCTCCTTGTCTAATCCACAAAACACCCCTCAGACATAGCAATAAGTGCTTCTCAGGAACAAAAGATAGAACATATTATGGCTTAGTAGCATCCCAGAAGGTAGAGTTAAGAACATAACATTTCTGTGGGTTCTGGGGGGAGGGGAGTATAAGGGACATTGGAAAGAGGAACAAGAGTGGGAAATGAGGGGGGAACAAAGTGCAGTGCAAAACAGAATTTGTTTCTGACCCCATTATTTGTAACGCATGTTATTTTTGCCAGGAGCTGGCTAAATTATGTTGCGAAGTGGTTGTTTTACGTTCCAGAGGTAAATTTATAATGTAAAAAGATTAGCTGGTAGAGGAGAAAATTAGAGAGGAGAGAATTTGTTCTTGAGCCCCCTTACACTATTCTACTTTATCTAATTGCAAGGACTTGATTAAAAAGTCATTCTCTCCATTTAAGTAACATCCTATAATATGTCAACGCTGTATATATGAACATATTTAACAAGAACATAAGGAGCTTTGTTTCTATTGTTATATTTCAAGCCTGATTCAAGTTGGTTTCTTTCCTACCCTGACACACCTGAAGTTTTGATCCAACCCTGTCACTATGGAAGTGATTCTCAGGATGGCCATACAGGAATCTCCAGTTGGTGGTAAGAATGACTACTATTCTCAAACGGTAACAATTACAATAGAGCTGATACATGTAATTAGAAGAGCAAGAGACATCTGTCACTCCCCAAATTCATGGATCCCACCCACATGTAATTTCCTCCACACGTGTAAGCAACAAAGAGCACAAGACAATTTAGGGATAGTGGGCAGTAGGCCCTGAGTAGATGGATGAACTTGCTCACTACATCACATTCTTCTGTACCCCAGACTTCTAGAACTCTGGACACATCCATGTCTCAGCAAAATTACAGATTACTCACATCACTTAGTAAAGACTGGGACTACGCTGTTAAATTTGCAAAGGTCGACTATACAATAAATGATAAAAGTGTTCCAAGTTGCAATAACAAGTCAAAGAAGTCTGTAAGATGTATATTTTTTACTACTTGAAATTGGATCAAAGAGTCCTATGTATAAATTATAGAAGCACTTAAGAAAAATAATACATCTCATTACAGTACATCAGAGTATTAAATTTGCAACAACCTAAATATCCTCTAGGGTATATACAAAGTTTCCATTTCTCAGAAGCTTATTGGTTCTACCTAAGAGTGTGATTATTAACAAATTCTACATTAGAGCTGTTAGTATATGTGAGAAAACTGTAATTAGTCTGAAATCATAGACATAGCCAGCTGTAACAGTTAAAAGGACAACGCCCTATCTTCAAGTACAGGGAAAACGCATGTGTCTTATTACTGCAATTGTTGAACTCCTGGCTTGTGACAAAAGTCCCGAGGCCAGAGGGTGAAAAATACTCCCCTAGTCTTTCAGCAAGGAACAAACTTAAGAAAAGAATTGCAGCAGGATCAACCAGTGTCAATCAGCCTCCACTGTTAAGCCTCACAGACCCTCAAAACCAAACCTCATTTCATCACAGCTGGGTAAACAGCCACAGGACTGCTGGAGGCTGGCTCTGAGCTGTAGCTAGAGCTGCAGAGCTTCGACCTGGAGACACATTTTCCTTCTTGTCAAGTCACTGAGCGCTACCACTAGGAATATAGGTCACTATAGGCCAGTGACCTTAAACCACTGCATCTGTAGTTTTAAAAACAACAAAACTTATTTGGCTCTGATGTTGGCAGTTATGTAATCATTCAGTACCAGTGGGCTTTTAGATTTAGCCCAGATATTAAATTAATATACTATGTGAGCCAAATCCAGACTGGGAAATTCCTTACTCTCTCCAGTTTCTCAGCAGTAGAAGAAAATAAGGTCATCCGAAATTTCCGATTCAGTGATGTACAGCCAAATTAGTGCTCTCTGGGTACAGAATCCCCTTACTTCAGAAGGCTCTGAAAGCTCCTTTATCCGAGGGGACTGTCAATATTTTCCCTTCGAATGATAAGTTGCAAATACTAATTAGCTCTATGTAGTAAAATAATATGACAGGAAGCCTAATGTTATAAGTAAGAAGACTATATATCTTGCACATTACTTAGCAATAAAGAGGACTGTGATTTATTGGCTTGATAGTGATCTTCCTTCAGGACTGAGTGTAGTCTACTCCAGAGCATGCATTTTCAATGGGGCAATAGTGCCCCCTGTAAAAAAAAAAAAAAAAAAAAAAAAAAAAAAAAATATATATATATATATATATATATATATATATATATATATACACACACACACATACATGCATATATATATATATATATTGGTGGCAGGGGATGGGGGAGGGAAAACAATCTTAGACATTACACATTATTTATATGGACTAAGCACATATACAATTAGTGTATAAAGTGTATATAGAGATATATAGTATATCTATCATATTAAAATTTCATTGAGGGGATTAAAAAAAGAAGTCTAAAGAGGCTCCTTAGGTGGGAAATAATGCTTGAGAAACAATGTTCTAGATATTGGCAAAGCAACTGCTTGAAACCTCCAGCCAAGACAATCATAAGTATTGTTCTGGAAATAGCAATTCATTATTTAAATTCAAGCTTTCAATAACAAATTATTTTCTTTTTGAGGATAGTCACTGTAAATTGCAACAAAGCAGAAAAGAATCTATATGGTCACAAATATTTTTACAAATGCTTGTGATCTCATTAGGAATGACTAAAAACTACTTCTAACAAGTTGATCATATCATTTTTTGGAAATTCACAAACTATTTCTCTCTTATTAATTCTATAGTAAAATAGATATAATTATCTTGTGTCAAAATCCTAACCACAGGTACTTTTATAATTGCTGATAAAAAATTAACAATCCTATATTTTTAACAATCTTATTTCAAAGATGTAACAATTTGCATTCCTTTTGTTAAACTCCAGAAAGCTTGTTTTGCAAAATAGTGCACAAATTTCAAAAGCCTGCATGAAAAATTAGCAAACCATGCACTGTTAGAATGATGTAATAGCAAAAACTGAGAAAATGGCACCTGTAAACCATCCATTTTTCCCCAAGAAAATTCAAATAGAATTCTACCAGCTAAACATAAAAATACTTTCCCCATTAAAAAATTAATAATAGAGTAAGTTTCTAAAATATTTCATGTTCAAAGACAGGAACATTCTAAATATCCTAAAACAAATGCAAAATGAGTTTATGAACAAAATTCTTTTTTCTGGGATCTTCTCATCAAAAAAGGTGAATTATATAAACAACAAAAAATGGTCACTTCTGTCATTAAAAGGAAGGTTCAGCAAGTCTTCCAACCAGTTAACTGTGGGTCAGTTGGTGACAAAGATTTCCAGACTGAATCTGTCTCATCTCGAATGATATGTCATGTCTCCTTTCTTCCAGTTCCTTCTTCTCAAAGTAATAGTGCATCCAAGAATTAAAAAGCCAAGAAGATGGGTCTGTAGCCATAAAATTTTTTAATTTGACTTATGCAAGAATAAATCATGCTCACAAAAGGGACAGGCACTTTTCTAAATTAAAGTAATCCCAATAATTACAGTCAAAGTTCTTCAGTTGACTGAAACAAAGCCAGCATCAGCATTAACCCAAATGTCTGCTTCAGCAATGGACAGAAAATGCTAATGTTGACATTCCGCTTCAAGAAATATTATACGGAAAAAAAATGGCACACAAAAACTCACATACCAGTGAAAGGACTTACAAGAAATGAAAATCTGGGGGAAAATTTTTAAATTCCATGACCAACTAAATAAGAATTTTGTTTTCACTAGGGGGCCGTCATTTTGTAGAATGAAAACAGTTACCTCATTCTCTCAAATGGTATTGTTATAGCTTATTAGCTTTTTAATGGTTGATATAAAATTTGGAGAAAAAATTTAAAACATTTCAACCATTCAGTGGGATGTAAATCTAGTTTTGGATTTTCCATGTACCTCTTAAATATACTAATTATTTTAAGATTTAGATATAAAAATGTTTTTAAACAGAACAATGGAGATCATTTTCAGTTGAGAACCCCAAAGTGCCACCTGGGTATCTCATGCACAGACGAAGTGAAGGCACAGAGTAAAACTGCTACAGCATAAGCCACCAGATTAATCGGTCACTCTTCATACACATTGCTATATTATATTCATAAAACCCCAAGCCACTAAAGAGCTTGCTTTTGAAATTCACAGAAGAAAATGGAAATTAGTATATGTTATGGAAGCAAAGTGTACTTATAACTTTTAATATTATGAAAATAAAGTATTGCTCAAACGGAATATTATTAAGCAGCCTTATTTCACAGAAATAAAATATTTCATATGTGATTTTCAAAAATATGATGAAAGTGTAATTGCATTAGCCATATGATAGAACCTCAAATAAAATCTGAATTGTAAGTCATACTTACCATCATGGAACAAACAAGGTGACATTTCATGGTCTTTTGTGTCACCATTTCATTTGTGTATAATGACTAAGATGCTCCTATAATGTGTGATTCATGATGAGTCATTTTTATAAGGGAACAAATTTAAAATGTATTAGTGTAATGAATAAATTCTAAACTCTTTTTTTAAATAACAGTAAGAAAACTGAGCACATCCAAAATACTTTCAGTTAAACGTCATTTTAGTTAGAGCAGGGCAAGTGTGGTTCTACTTAATTTGGTGTTATTCCTTAACCATGGTTCGCCAGCCATGGTCTTATGTTCAGGTTGGGTCACATGTCCTTTGACAGTTGTTTTTAGAAGCAGAGCAGATATTTCAGAAGGATGATTAAAATTGAGAAAGGCAAAGAAAAGGAACCAGTGGTGAACAAGAATAACAGATAGGGGAAGTTTACTCCATAGAATTCCAAATTAAAACAACCCATTAAATGCCACTTAAGAAAAGTCTTATGGGGCGCCTGGGTGGCTTGGTCATTTGAACGTCTGACTCTTGATTTCAGCTCAGGTCATGGTCTCACAGTTCGTGAGTTCAAGCCCCACATCAGGCTCTGTTGCTGACAGTGCAGAACCTACTTTGGATTCTGTCTCCCTCTCTCTCTCCCTCCCTGTCTCTCAAAATAAATAAACATTAAAATTTTTTTAAATAAAAAAATAATAAAAAATTGAAAATTAAAAAATAATTTTTAAAAAGTCTTGTATGCTAGATTTATCCTACAGTGTATCCTATAGTCTCATACACAAGATTCTTAACGGCCAGCAGCTCACAGTTATGTGTTTGTCAGCAGGTTTATGCCACAGCACATTACCTTTTGTTTCCTTGGAAGAGGAAATCATTACTCATGTTAATTCCCTATGCCTAGAATACCCCCCTTCTGGCCCCTGCATTGCCTCCAAAAAGCTGACGTCTTCATCAAGACTTTTTCTTTAATCACTCTGCTTGGAAGTAATTGAACTTCCAATTCAATTATTCAATCATTGATTTATTTAGTCATTCAACAAACATCTGCAAAGTCTATTCTATAAGCTATGAAATCTGCTAGGCACTGTGCCAGATACAAAGAAGGACTGTCCATATACATGTAACATACAGTGTAATTCTGCAGTTAGTTTTTAAATGTAACTTTTCCTTCTACATTTAAAACTTCCAAAGGCAGAGATCATCTCCTCCTACTGCTTTTGAGACACACACCAATGAACTACTCTTTGACTTTCTCAAAAGAAGTGGTATGTTTAAAATTATAATCTTTTGGGGCACTTGGGGGGCTCAGTTGGTTGAGTGTCCGACTTCAGCTTAGGTCATGGTCAAGCAGTCTGTGAGTTCGAGCCCCGTGTTGGGCTCTGTGCTAACAGCTCAGAGCCTGGAGCCTGCTTCAGATTCTGTGTCTCCCTCTCTCTCTGCCCCTCCCCCACTCATGTTCTGTCTCTCTCTTTCTCTCTCAAAAATAAACATTTAGGGGCGCCTGGGTGGCGCAGTCGGTTAAGCGTCCGACTTCAGCCAGGTCACGATCTCGCGGTCCGTGAGTTCGAGCCCCACGTCGGGCTCTGGGCTGATGGCTCAGAGCCTGGAGCCTGTTTCCGATTCTGTGTCTCCCTCTCTCTCTGCCCCTCCCCCGTTCATGCTCTGTCTCTCTCTGTCCCAAAAATAAATAAAAATGTTGAAAAAAAAAAATTTAAAAAAAAAAAAAAAAAAAAAAATAAACATTTAAAAAATTTTTAATAAAATTATAACAATCTCTTATAGTCAATGAAATAACAATTTCTAATAGAATTATTTAGCATGTACATTTCAATTCAGTGTTTATTTTTGGTTTTATACATCTCACCAATTCAAGTTGTATCCATAAAGTTCCTATGCACAGCACACAGTAGTCTGTTAACAGCAAGCAAAGCTAAATGAAGGAGAATGCCAGTATCACAGAATTTGTTCTTTGATAATATGTCTTCAGAGATCCATAAAAAAGGGAAGCATAAAATAGACCATCAATACAAACATGAAACTATAACACTTTATCATTGAAATGTTGCAATTATGTTGACACTATATTAAAATACAAATTTATGAAAATACTCTTGTTGTTAGAAATTTCATACATATGACTCCACAGGAATTTTTCTTTTTAAAAAGTGTATATAATACCATTGTTTTTTTAAACATGGTTCCTTACTTTATCTTAATAAAAAATAGCATTTAGTCTGAACTAAATAGCATTTAGTCTGAACTAAAAGCTTCTTGTTAACCCCAAATAATTAATTATAAAAGCTAGAGGTTACTGAGATTAACGCCAGTATAGGAATCAGGAGACCTGGGTCCTAAAATAATATCCATTATCTACTAGGTGTTTGGTTTTGAACAAAGTATGCATTCCTCCAGCATCTCAGTTAATACTTCTACCAAACATTATGATACCTGACTTCCTCCTCATGCAGTCTAGCAAAGCATCTAGCAAACCCTATTTAAAACAGGAACTACTGGGGCGCCTGGGTGGCGCAGTCGGTTAAGCGTCCGACTTCAGCCAGGTCACGATCTCGCGGTCCGTGAGTTCGAGCCCCGCGTCGGGCTCTGGGCTGACGGCTCAGAACCTGGAGCCTGTTTCCGATTCTGTGTCTCCCTCTCTCTCTGCCCCTCCCCCGTTCATGCTCTGTCTCTCTCTGTCCCAAAAATAAATAAACGTTGAAAAAAAAAAATTAAAACAGGAACTACTGAAATACATAGTTCTTCAAATAAGAAAAATTCTCAAAAACACATGTAGGAGAAAGCAGTTCTCAGAGAAGCTGAAATGTGACATTTCACTGGCCATTAAACATCGCCAAGACACAGCTTCTGTAAGATACAGGAACGTCTTTGAGGTCTGTCCATCCGTGTCTTCATTCAACATGTATTTATTGAGTGCCCGCTGTGAACCAGGCACTCTTCTAGGTCCTGGGATTACAACAATGAATATAATCAATATGTTCCCTTATGCCACACAACTAATATTCTAATGGGGGAAAAAGGCAAAAAATACATAGCTCAAGATTAAGTGCTGTGGAATAATAACACATAACCATGAGAGGGAAAGTCACAGGCAAGGGCGCATTTTGGGTGGGTGGGAAAGCACTCCTTGAGACAGTGACATGTAAAAAGGAGAAAGTGAATAAGAAGAAAGCTTCAGGAGTGTTGAGGCTCCTTTGCCTAATTCCCTATCCCAGGGACAGACACACGACTAAACCAATCAATACAATATTCTGTCCTAGGAATTTGGAATCAGGACTCCAAGACTGTTACCTTTTAAAAGGCTTGAACCAGCCAGTGATGTAAAAATGGCTGGAGGTGTCTTGTTTCTGCTTGATGGGCAACACCATGGATCATCCGAAGAATGGAGATGGATATAAACGGAGATTAGAAACCACATGGTTGTGGGGAGATGGAGTGACCTTAGTTCTGCATGGCTTTCCAGCTCCTGGTCTAGTCTCTTTTTGAGCTACAGCTGTGTTTTCAGCCCATAAGTTCTATGAGGTCCATCTGGATCCTTCAGGTAATTTCACAAATGGGTTTAGCTTTCTAAAACATGGGTATTGCTATCCTAGCTCCACTTGGAAGCACACTACATATGAATGAATTTTTCAAATTAATCCTAAACACCTAAGAGAACTAAGTGTCAACTAAGAGAAAGTGTGGTAAGGTGAGAGAGGTACATGGGATAAAGATGTGATGACAGTGAGTCCAGGAACACCATGGTGAGAGCTCCACAAAGGTACATAAAGACCAGCTTAGAGTGTCTCCAAAAGTCAGGAGAGGCTCCTGCCTCATGGCACCTTGAATGGAGAGCTGACAGGACCTATCTATCTCCAATGTGGCCATTGGTTTTAGGCTCAAAAATCACCCTACCTTTGAAAAACCTGTCATGACAGTGCCAATCTGCTTGTTTTAAAGTCTTAAGTATTTTTTTTTAATTTTTTTAACGTTTATTTATTTTTGAGACAGAGAGAGAGCATGAACGGGGGAGGGTCAGAGAGAGAAGGAGACACAGAATCGGAAGCAGGCTCCAGGCTCTGAGCCATCAGATAATCAAGATATACTGGCAAATGGAAAAAAAAAAACTCAATTCTTCACCAAAGGACATAGAGTATTGTCTGAGGTTCAAAAAAAAAAAAGAAAAGCATATAAGCGTGTACACTTATACATGTAACGAGAATATGCAAAGAAAAGTTTGTCAGGCTTTCCGCCAAACTCTTCACTGAGGAGATTTGGTCAGATGGGGATTAAAGGGGCATTTTCATTTTCCCATCTGCTGTTTTCAGTGTTGTTAACATTTTTCACAAGTATGCACATGCCACTCTTAATCAGTGAGCCAATGAAGATACCACACTCAATCCCTGCCTGTGCAGAAAATGCAAAAAGTGTTCAACTGTACGAAAACTGTCAGCAAGCCCACAGATTTAGAAATGTGAGGGAAGAGAAACTTTCTTTCTCTCTCTCTTTTTTTAACTGCACTACAGACCTGTAAAGAAAGAAAGCTAGTGATTTTACATCTTGCTCACAGAAGCCGGCAGTTTTAGAAAGGCGCAAAGTACTGAAAGTACTAAAAATACCCCCTATGCCACCACAGCACCCAGCTTTCATTTAACTCTCTTTGCTATAAATATCGTAAGAATAACACCCATCCTCTCTAGAGTACTCCTGAAAGTGTGGCTAGAGAGGAAGTTGCACTACTTTCTAGGCTAGAATATGGCTTTGGCAAAGGAGGGAGCTCCTTTGGGGAAGGAAAAGTAGGGTTGTCGTGGCACCCTGACAGGCTTTCCCCAAAAGGCTAAATTGGGAGACACTTGGGTTAAAAATAAAGCAGAGACTTTTCTTCAGAAAAGTCCAGGTGACTGGAGTTTTGCCCTACGTGAGGACTCTTCTCTCTGGCACAGCAGGCAAAGCTCCTTGCAGGCACCTTTCATTTGTGAGCATGCAGCCACTTCCTTGGGACTGAGCCGCCATAGACTAGTGTGTGCTCCATTTGTAAACACACGTGTAGCTTATTTAGGAATATGACAGCGTGCCAAGAAACATCCTCTCACTTCCCCTCCTACTTGTGAACGCCACACACCAATTGCCAACTGTTTGGCTGTAATTTTTTTTTAATGTCTTTTCTCCCCTTCCTGTGACTTTTGGACTCATTTAATGTTGTTGGGGAAAAAAAAATCCTAACAGTCCCCACCCCCAGCAATTGTCTATTTCCTTTATTGTATCTGAGGTCCACATCACAGTTACAAGAGCAGAGATTTACCCGAAAACCACCCCCGTTAATCCACACTTCCTTGTGGGGCAGCATTCCCTTCAAACATCAGTCCACAATGTTAAAACAATGCTAAGAATGTTAGGATTGGCTGTATTCTCCTTTGTACACAGTTGTGTTTGTTTTTTCTCTTAACTAAAAAGATAAATCCTACAGCTATATTAAGTTTCAAAATGCCTCATAGCAGGTGTGGATATAAAGGGGCAGGGGCGTGGGGGGAATAATGCAAAGAAACCCAGAACCATTTTATCTATAAAGTACATTTATGATTTCTGGACACCAAGGGTAATATAAGGATTGCTCCTTCATTCTGTGCTTGACTGGTTAAATAATTAAATTAAATAATTAATTAAAATAATCAGTTGTCTTCTCAACTTTGAAGTCTCACCTGTCTAAAGGTTAGGATTCCAATTCATTCACTGGGTCATTTATTCAAGCGCTGAGCCCACTCAGCATCAGGCTGAGGTTTGAAACACAACATTTCCTTTTACTGGTTTTGATGGGATTTAAAACTGTGGAAGCCAGAAAAATGTAGAGGTAATTTGCTGCCTACATACCCACAACACAGATGCAATTTGTCCCCCACACACCCAACATGGTTCATCTTGCCCTTACCATGGCTTTTTTAGCTATTACTGAGACTTTATCCAATGAGTAATCCTTCTAGTAAAACATTTGCAGCAAATCTTTTTTAAATGGCCTGTTTTAAATAGTCCATGAGGAATCATGCTATTGATATTAATTAAAATCTTATGAAACTAAGAAATACAAATTTGACTCCAGTGACATACATTTTTCATCTTTCATATTGAAAAATATCACAAAGTCTCGACTGCATTCCGTGATGGCAGGACTGCAAGAAGCACAAAGTCCCATACATTACTGATGGGAAAATATGGGATGAAATGGGACACACTCTGTGGGGGGAGACTTGGCCAGAACTATAAAATGACAGCGTATACATGCTTTGCTCCCAGAATTTCGTTTCTCGGAAGGTATCTCACAGACACACTGAAACATATGCACAAAGATAAGTGGGCAAGATACTTACTGCACCAACTCTTGGAAAAGCTTAAGATTAAAACTAAACCCAATGTCCATCAGCAGGTGAGTGGTAACATACTTAAAGTGTACACACTCCCAAACAATGCAATGGGCTGCAGCACAGAACAGGGTGTCTCTGTATGGAAAAAGTCAGGTCCCAGGAAAAAACACAGCCTGATAGATGGATAGAGACAAACATTACATACATTTGATGTACATAGACTGTTTCTGAAAAGGAAACTGGTAATAGTGATTGTTTCTCGCAGAGTGACTTCCTTGTCCTTGATTTTCATATCATATACATGTGTTATTCTCAAGGAAATAACTATGTTTTTTTAAAATCTCACAAAATCTGGGGTGCCTGGCTAGCTCAGTTGGTTAGAGGATGTGAGTCTTGATCTCAGGGTTGTGAGTTCAAGCTCCACGTTGGGTGTAGAGATTACTTAAAAATTAAGTCTTTAAAAAATAAAATAATAAAATCTCACAAAATCTTATGCGAAATTTTCAATTACTAATTCTACCTATTTCAGTTCATTGTTAATACACATTCCATTTTTTCATGATGCTTCCTTTTCCCACCAACTTACTTAAAACTGTCAAATTCTTGAAGCTTTAGTTCAAATCCTAGTTCAGCATGGGGCTGTACTCTAGCTACTCTGCCCAGACTCAACTCCCATCTTGGTGAAATTTGTGTAGGACGCGGTCTATGCCTCCATCTTGGTGTCTGTACTACCTGGGTTTTGTTGCATGAGCTCCTATCTTCTCAACAGGAAAGTAAACTCCTTGGGGGGCGGGGGGCGGGGAGGGGAGAAGGCTTCATCCATACCTCTATCTGTGGTTTGCTACAGTGCAAAACATACAGCAGGCTCTAGATATGTGTAAGCCGTATGCCCAGAAATTTACTGAAAGCAACCATATTGGTAAAAGGCAACATGCAAAAAAAAAAAAAACAAAAACAAAAACAAACAAAAATCAAAACCCAGAGAATGGGGCAGGCTTCAGTAAACATCCATATACACTTTATTCTAAGAGCCCACTCAGAAAACTAGCACAAAAGAATATTAGGCTTATAGTATTTCAACCCTTTTTGAGTTATTACCCTTTAACTTAATAGTCTGATTTTGATTTTTTACATTAGAATTTAAGTTCAGAATATTACTAAAATTTCTGAGAGGTAAAAAGATAATTACAGAATCCTAAATGTATAAACTAAGAATATAACATTCTTGTTTGCCACTCTTGCACATTCCTGCTTGCTTCAGGATGGCAGTTGAAATACTGCTTTCCATTTCTCTCTCATATTTAATCATCACTAATGATCTTTAACTCTGACAGGTTAACAAATTCTTCTTTTAAAAAATAATGACTTTGCACTGAGCTTTAAGTTATCTCTAAATGGCAGTGACAAATATGAAAAAATTATCTGGCAACTCACTCTAAAATGACAGACTTCGATTTTAATCTAAAACAATACATGAAAATTCCAAAATAATGTAAAATAAATACACTTTTAACCATTTTTCCCCTCATTTATAAGGCTGTCATGATAATTTTGTCTGTGTCAATCTCCACCACTGCTTACCATAGGACATTTAAAGAAATCTAGGTACTAATCACAGATGTTTTCCATATTGCTTGGTTTCACATAATATTTTAACACACGTCTATATAAAATTCTTAAGGAATTCAGTGGCAAATGCAGAGTTATCTGATTTTCTACTGAATTCAGCATTATGGATGGTAGATAATGGTTTTGTAAATGAAAGAAAGTGTTACGTTATTTTGGCTGACATTGGCCCTTCTTGATTCTTCCCTAGAAGATTCTCTTAATCTACCTGCAAAGATTTATGCTTTGAAAAAAATGAAACAACCATAATAAGTATGAAGGAGATATAAAATAGGAACATCACTCTTGTGATGAAAAGTGACAGCACAGGGGTGGGAAGAGGAACATCAGAGTGCTAGAATGGCCAGCAAGGTCAGATGGAGAAGACAAAAAGATGGAAACTCAGTGATACATGAAGGTAGGTCCTAGGAAAGAAGACAAAGGTGAGCTTAGAGAACTAGCAGTCTCAGAAATTATCTGTCCAGGGAATAGCAGTTTTATCCTGTGGTCCAGCCATGAGTCCTGGAGAGAGTACTCGTGCCTTTTATTGAACTAAATTTTCTTCTAGATACTTCCAAACTGAAGTTCTATGGTTCTGAGTCAAATGAAGAACAATAACATGAAAAAATAGTTCTAGGTAACTAGTGTTTCCGGTCAGTTCTGTGCTAGCAGGTGTTATAGACCTTGGTTCAAACCCAAAAAACAAATATTTGAGAAGCTTTTAAGCCTGCCAAGGATGATGGCAAGAGATGTTCTCACGATTCTCATGAATGTGTAAGATTTTTAAGGAATTGAAAGAAACACTATATTTAGCCTAAAGCATTCTTAAGTCAAAGCAAAAGATAGCATGTGTCCAGAGAGAACCCACAAAATCAAAGATCGTGAAAGATATAGAGAGGGCACTACAAATTAAGAGCTGGCTATATGTTATTTAGATTTCCTCCAATTAAGGATACTGCACAATAGCAATATTACCTCAGTTTCTCATTAAAATTTTACAATTGGCACAATCCTAGAACAATGCCATTATCTACTTCCTTATAAGATTAGATGATGCTTTCATGAGTTTTCATAAAGAGCCTTCAGCCCAGAGGGACTGAGAGATAACATGCTCTGCAAACCAGCATGCAAGGCCTCACGGTGTCTTCCAGAAAGCAAGGGTCCCCAACATCCATAATCTTAGTTACCACGAAATATTATTGTGATTCTTAATTTGACTTCTATTCTCCTGAAAGCCACTGTATGTCTCTACTTTAGAGCTTTTCCTGGAATGTAAGAGGATCCACAGGAATGACCAAGTCAAACACAAGGAGCTTTGTGCAACTTCAGGGCAAACTATTGCATTTCAGGATATTCTGTACTAACTTGAACTCAGCAATAACCACCATTCCATTCCATTCAACTGCCTATTTACTCCTTCATTGTCTTCATTTCCTTCATGCCTATGACCCCTCCTATAAAACACACCCAGACTTAACTTTTGCAATGCAAGAGGTAGAATGCATACAACTGGGAAAAACAATAATTACAAGAAAGAAACCATGTAAATAATCATATCAAAAGAAAAGATCAGAAAAGGGTTCAAAATCAGGCCCCTTTATGTGGCAGGTCCTCACATGGTGCTTTCCAGGGCTAGGCAGTATTTAACTCATATAATCTTAGTAACGATTCTATGCAGGTAAATAATATCATCCCCATTGTACAGAAGATTAAACTGAGTCACACAATGATGGATTAATTTGTCCAAGGTCACACAGCTGTAAATTACGGAGTATGGATTTGAAAACAGACATACTGTCAACCACTGTATTTGTGTATGCTGCCTTTAAAATTTTTTAATTGAGGGGCGCCTGGGTGGCTCAGTCGGTTAAGCATCCAACTTTAGCTCAGGTCATGATCTCACTGCTTATGAGTTTGAGCCCTGCGTCGGGCTCTGTGCTGACAGCTCAAAGCCTGAAGCCTTCTTCGGATTCTGTGTCTCCCTCTCTCTCTGCCCCTAACCCACTCATGCTCTGTCTCTTTCCCTCAAAAATAAATCAATGTTAAAAAAATATTTAAAAAAAGAACTGTGGGGCGCCTGGGTGGCTCAGTCGGTTGAGCGTCCGACTTCGGCTCAGGTCATGATCTCGCGGTCTGTGAGTGCAAGCCCTGCGTCGGGCTCTGTGCTGACAGCTCAGAGCCTGGAGCCTGCTTCAGATTCTGTGTCTCCCTCTCTCTTTGCCCCTGCCCCGCTCATGCTCTGTCTCTCTGTCAAAAATAAATAAACATTAAAAAAAAATAAAAAATAAAAAAATCTGTAAAAAAATAAAAAATAAAATAAATAAAATAAAAATTTTTAACTGAGATGTGACATATAATCTAGTATTTGCTTTAGGTGTACAACATAATGATTTCACATATATATATTTCACTATGTATATATAGTGAAATGATTCCACTATATAATATGTATATACGTATATATATATGTGTATATATACATGTATATACATATATAAATGTATATACATATATATATACATGTATATACACATATGTGTGTGTGTGTGTGTGTATACATATATATATAGTGAAATGACTACCAGGTAATTTTAATTAACATCCATCACCACATATACAGTTTTTTCCCTTGTGACGAGAACTTTTAAGATCTACTCTCTTAGCACCTTTCAAATACACAATATGGTATTGACAACTACAGACACCATGCTGTATATGACATTCCCAGGACCTACCTATCTTACAATTGGAAGTTTGTACCTTTTGACCACCTTCACCCATATGTTCCTTTTTCTTTGTCATCTTCTTTATCAGTTCCATCAACGAAAGTTTTTGAACATTTGTAGTTAACCAGAAAACATATACTTAGAGAAAAAGGGAGAGGGGAATTGCCCTTATTAAGCAGATTAACAATATGTTCAAGAACAGGACAGAGCAAAAGGAAAGCTCTCTTCTGTTCAAACTTGAAACAAGATTATAAACCTCTATTTTAGGAACCACAGACAATAGGGAAGAGTGAGGCCATCTCAACATCACAGCCCTAAGTTTTATTTAATTTCTAAGAAAAAAAAAACAGTATACAAAATGGAAAGGTTTTTTATTTTATTTTTCTAAGGAAACTCCACCCCCAATGTGGGGCTCCAACTCACAACCCCAAGATCAAGAGTCACATGCTCTATTGACTGAGCCAAACAGACACCCCCCGAAAGGATATTATAAATTCAAATTACAAGACACCACAAAGGGAACAAGTCTGAAATGGCATAATGAACACCATTTGCCCTGTGGTCAAGTTATTATTTTCTCCCAAAGAGGAAAACTTCCCACAGTAAGTATTTAAAAACAGTCACAGAGGACATTCACAATAGCCAATAATAATACATAGTTTCAAACCATTTGTTTTATATAACCAATGTGTCTCAAACCCCAGTCTCAAACCTATTTTTATATATCTCTCAAATAACTTTAAGTCTGATGGTTCAAAATGAGGGCTAGGCCTTGACTCATTAATATCCTTACTCATATACTGAAGTACTTAAACATACTGTACTAGTTCCCATTGATTCTCAAATTTTATTACTCCATTTCTCATATATAGGTAATTCTTAAAATAGTATATGGTAGTTATGTATATGATAATTATGGTAACCTACATTCATTCATTCATTTATTTTTTAAAAAATGTTTATTTATTTTGAGAGAGAGATAATGCATGCACACGAGTAGGGGAGGGGCAGAGAGAGAGAGAGAGGGAGAGAGAATCCCAAGCAGGCTCTGTGCTGTCAGCATAGAGCCCAATGTGGGGCTTGATCTCACGAATGATGAGATCATGAGTTGGGCCGAAAACAAGAGTCAGATGCTTAACTCTGAGTCACCCAGGTGTCCCCATTTATTCATTTATTTATTTTTTAAAGATTTCATTTTAAGTAGTCTCTACACCCAACATGGGGCCCAAACTTACAACCTTGAGACCAAGAGCCATGTGCTCTACCAACTGAGCCAGGAAGGGGCCCTTGGTAACCTACATTTATACTATTGTCTACATTATAAACCCAAGAACACACTCACGTTTGCAATCTCACTTAATCCTTAAAAACTCTCATGAGGCAGACAAGACATCAGATTATCCCTATTTTTATGGATGAGGAAAGTGAAGATGAGAGAGTCCAGGCCATTCTACAATCAGATTTTATAACTCCTGCTCACTTAATCTACATCTTAATGCATGTTAAAGCCACATCACACACATAACGGGAAGTATCATCAAATTCACTAATTGCAATGTCATGGGTATTTTAATTCCAAAAGAAATTAAATAAGAAACTAAGTCTTTGTTATCAAGCCTTCTGAATAATATAATTCTCTAGGAAACCAAGCACATCAGACACAGCCACACATATGATTGAGACAGAAGGGCCTGTTCCAAACACATACATACACGTACACACATATGCACACACACACACATCCCCATGGTGACTGTTGTGTACACAAAACACCATGGTTTTCCAAGAGATGTTACATACCATGAGGTCTGAAATACTTAGCCACTTTGAAATAAGTTTCAAAAACTATAGTCTAAAACATTAATAGTTAATAATGGCTTATGATTCAATAATGTTATTCTCATCTGCAATGTCATAAAAATATTGTTTTACTATTAATTTACTACAGTTTAATACTTTATTCTTATAAAATAATACAGCATTTCTTTTACAACTAATGTATGTAATATTCAAAGACCATGATTCTTATTTCCTCATTGGGGAAAAGACCTAATAATACTTCTCCCTAAAGCTCATAATTAGTTAAACTAATGTTTCCAATGTATTTTAAACTCATTTAAACTTTATTCCATACACAAAGTAGATTAATCTACCTAGAATTTTAGGAGATATGGCCATTAAACTTAGATTTTATGGAGGACTATCACATTTTTTACTAGGTCAGGTGGAAGGAAATTATATGTTGAAGTTTCTTCTACATCTAATCCAAAAGTTCTTATCATAATTGAAATTTGAGAATACAAACAAAAGAAAAGATCCAAAGCAATGTGTATGTAGGAGTCATTCAAGAGCATTTTGATAAAGACCTGTACTCTGAAATGGCTTTAATGTATGCTGGATTGTTGACTGAAAAATGTGAATTCTTTTTTTTTTTTTTTTTCAACGTTTATTTATTTTTGCGACAGAGAGAGACAGAGCATGAACGGGGGAGGCGCAGAGAGAGAGGGATACACAGAATCGGAAACAGGCTCCAGGCTCTGAGCCATCAGCCCAGAGCCTGACGCGGGGCTCGAACTCACGGACTGCGAGATCGTGACCTGGATGAAGTCGGACGCTTAACCGACTGCGCCACCCAGGCGCCCCTGAAAAATGTGAATTCTTAATGGGGTCACTAGGTGGCATATTACTCTGGGTTGTCTGAACAGGTACCTATAAGGAGTATGTTATCAAGAAGACTAGTAGAGGACAAAAAAATAGACGAGTACTTACTATGCTTGCATAAAGAACCTCCATTTGTGTCATCATGAACTAGAATTATTTGAACTAAAACAACAGAACTATTCAATAATCTGCCATATCTTATGAAAAAGGAAACTATTGAAACTAAAAATAACAACAGTAAAATCATGGGTGAATTGTACCATAATATTTGTCTTAATAATTACAGGGCTTTAAAAAGTATATATATATGTGTGTGTGTGTGTATATATGTGTGTGTAATATGTATATGTGTATATATATGTATATATGTATTACATATTTATATTTTATATTATAAAAACATTCTTGTGTGGTAGGGATAAATAGGTTTGATTAAGATAAGATACACAAGCAGCTTTTATTTTCTTAAGTAGCTCATAATTGTATCATTAACAGATTCCTTTCTCATAAGTAACAGAATTAAGAGGCATTTACTTTGTATAAATGTATTCTAAAAAAATTTCAGAGTAATATACCATTTTATAAAAAGAAAGGGAAAATGTGTTTAGAGTTTTCTAAACAGCCCAAAAAAAGATGGGAATTTCTAAAAAGTCCAAAGTATGAAATAGAATTTTCAAAATGTCTATTTGGTTCTCTTTTGTTTTTTTGTTTTTTTGTTTTTTGTCTTTTTGTATTTTCTGGTATTTCTAGAAGCATAGTATTACTTAAAAAGACAATGAAATACATTGTCTAAAAGACAAACATAAAACGAAATGGCACACTGAAAAACAAGAATATAAAGATTTAAAGATAAATGAGTTCTAACTCCACTGTCATGTGTCCACCTTTTATGTCCAACAGAAAAGCAAGAAATTAGAATGTGGTGGCAGCTCATCTAGTTTTGGAGAAACCAATGCTATCACAAAGTGAATTTTTCTTTATAGCTCTCTGACATTTTCATAAAGTAACAAGGATCTTTGTGCTTTTATATTTATTTCTTCATTAAATATTATGTCTTTTTGTATTTCTGATTAATACATCAACCATGTCACTGCAAATACTGTTCAGTGTCTCTTCACAAGTGAAGTCACATCATGTCAGTATATCCACAGTTTAAGAGAAGGTTCAGTAGCACCCTTATCAAGAGTCTTCCACACACAAAGTTAAGTTACACATTTTCTATTTTTTCAGTCACATGTATTACCAATACATCGCACAACAAAATGCCTGGTTTGGATTTTTTATTTTCTTAAGCTTTTAACTTAAAAATATTTAATATACGAATTTAGAAACTGAATACTTGAGGACATCTAATTCTGTAACACTTTAAAATTTTGCTTTGAAATGAAAATGTATGGCGAATACATTCAATAACTGATTAAAATACAACTATATTTTTAAAAATGAAATTAAAAGAAGTGAAAGGGCTATTGCTGATGAAAAATATTTGCTGACGGAATTAAAATGAGAAGCAACTAACTCCCAGGATGTTCATTTATATTTTCACATTAAAAAAAATTTTTTTAATGTTTATTTATTTTTGAGAGAGAGAGACAGAGTGTAAGCAGGGGAGGGGCAGGAGAGAGGGAGACACAGAATCCAAAGCAGGCTCAGGCTCTGATCTGTCAGCACAGAGCTCGACGCGGGGCTTGAACTCACAAACCCTGAGATCATAGCCTGAGCTGAAGATGGACGCTTAACCAACTGAGCCACCCAGGTGCCCCTGCTTTCACATTTAATTTAGTCTTACAATTCACAAGTTTAAGTTGGTGCACGCTGCAGACACCTCAGCGGCCATTTACAAAATAAAGTGAAGGAACTTGAGAAGATGTGTATAGTCCATATATTTATTTTGAGTTTGATTAAACCTTGAAGAAAAATACTATCTTCCAAAACTAAATAGCATTTTTAAAATTATAATTTAGCATCACAGTATTATTACCGCATCTAGCAGACACTTAACACCATTAAGTTTCTCATTTTAGTCCTGAAAGCACAATCTATTTCTGACATCTGACTTTTAATTTGAAAAGTCCATTGTTCACTATTGTATTTCATCAATTTAGGATGCCACTGATTATGAGATGTGCCATTTTTAATGCAACATAAAGAAAGAAAAAATCCAGTCAATGAAATTATGACACAAAGCATTATCACATGAACTTTCCAATTTATTTTCTTTGAAAATAATTATTTAGACTCATTTATACATAATCTTGTATCAGATGTGACTCTTAGACATACTAAAACAAGAAGAGAGAAGTGAAATAAACTGGGTAAGGTATTCTTAAAACTTAGCACATTCAGACCTTCACTCTTCTGTATCGGCAGTGCCTTGAAGTTGGGGCATCAGTGAGTTTTCACCAACATTTCTGTGCTGGTTGACAAATGCTCTACAACCATCTCCAGGATAATCTCCCAATCCATTGTCACCCTTTCTACAAATCCCTCCCTAACGGATCCTTAAGTACTTTGTTGACTGAAAATTTGAGGCGCTGCAGTCATGTCCCCTGGAGTAACAAGCAAGCTTGCACATTCAGGCTATGACAGTTATATCATGGCTGCTGTCTGCACAACAGCAGAGATAAGAGCTCATGGATTGTAAAATGCACTCCAATCTCAGCACATTAAAATGTGCCAGGTACTGTACTCTACCACTTAGAACTGAGGAAATATGATATTCATATTCATTTCTTGTTAATCTGCAATTAGGAATAGGAGTTTTCTTACATCTCATATCCTATAATTATAAAATCTAAGCTAATGTTTGTGCTCTCAACTAAGTATTTAATAAGGCTGAATACATAACACTTTTTAAATATCCGTATCTGAGCTTTCACAACCAACAAAAATATACATGTTAGGTCTCAACAAAATGTTTTTTATTACAACAATAAGCATAAATATTGCCAGCATTAAAGTTTTATGTATAATGGCATAGTACAAACATATGTTTTTTGTTAAGACTCTTGGATACCTTGTGAATTTGGTATGGCTCTTTGGTGAAAACAGGTCTATTTGCTACTACTGTTCGTGTACTAGTCATGAACTCTATATATGTGAGATTTGAGCTGTGTTCATGAAGCTAGATTGCTGTAGAATCCTAGAAATTTGCTGTATATACTAATAAAGCATAAAGAACTGAATTATCTTGCTAAATTTATTAAAGCAGGTGTTTCTGCTTCCTTTACTTCATGTTAATACTGACTGATACAAACTGATAAATAACAATGCCTGAAATTGAATTATACTGCCTCAACAGCAAAGTTCCTTAAAACAGGGAAGTATAAAAGGGCAGGAGAGAAGAAATCAGGCTTTGGATTCCCACAGGCTGGACTCCTGGGTTTGCCACACACCCACTGGGTGAGCCTGATCAATAGTAAAATAATAAAGAAAACATTTCACTGGTTTGCTGGAGGACTTAAGAAAATGAGGTAAGTTGTGTAAATCTCAGACTCTACCTGGTACATAGCAGGGATTCAGAAAATCTTAATTCCATCTTCCATTTTTCTCAAAGAGTTTGATTTACAACACATTTCAAATAAAATAAATTCCTGCTTGACACGTAATGATTTAGAAATCTACAATTTCAGCCTCCATTTAAAGCTCCTGAACTCCTCAAGCACCATCCAGTTTTTTCCAGCTACAGCCCCTTTATTACTTCTACTCGGCGCCCTGAGAAACATGATGTATATAGAACTTATTTAAATCATTTTTCTAATAGGCTTTGACTGGTGTGGGGTGGAACAAAATCTAATATTGGTATTTGAACAATGAAACAGTAAAACAAAAATTTTTAACCAATAAAATAAAGGAAGATAGGTTTAGACTACATAAACGTTTACCACAGACATTTCTCTACCCAGGAACTCAGTTCTAAAGTTCTACTTAGAACTGAAGACAGTGGTCAACATAGCTAAAAACAAAGGTACAGGGGTACCTGGGTGGCTCATTCAATTTGAGCATCAGACTGTTGATTTCGGCTTAGATCATGATCTCATGATTCATGAGACAGAGCCCTGTGTTAGGCTCTGTGCTGACACTATGGAGCCTGCTTGGGATCCTCTCTCTCCGTCCCTCCCCTGCTCAGTCACTCTCTCATGCTCTCTCTCTCTCAAACAACAACAACAACAACAACAACAACAACAACAACAACAAAGGTACAAACTTGGGGCCAGAAGACTGTCCTGGTTAGGTGTCTGTTTTATTGTTTTGGCAACACAAGGATTTTTTCAAAAAATATTAATTAGTTTCAGTATTTCCATATCAAGGGATTTCACATACAAATCTAGACTTCTGGCTTTTCTTAAATGATTATGAAACTGTCCACATGGCCCCAATTTATTCATTTATATTACTTCTCTGCTTTTTAATCATGAGCTTGCCACCCGGGTTCAAAACAAGCTCTCTGCAAAAAACCTTTCCAGATGAACAAAATATACTTATAATACAAAAACACTCTCTTTTTAAGTTTTTTTTCTTTTTTAAAAGACAGAGAGAGAGAGAGCACATGTGTGCATGCGTGCACAAGTGGAGGAGGGGCAGAGAGAGTGGGAGACAGCGAATCCCAAACAGGGTCTGCGCTGTCAGCAGGGAGCCCACAAGGGGCTCAATCTTATGAACCTTGAGATCATGACCTGAGCCCAAATCAAGAGTTGGATGCTTACCCGGCTGAGCCATCCAGGTGGCCCTCAAATATACTCTTAAGTCTGTGTTATTATTGGTCTTAGGTTATCTTTTTATCTTGTAAATGTATTACCTTTTCGAACTACATCACATACAGCTCTTTCTCTAAATAAAATTCTAAAGCGGTTGTCCCGAAAGATGACAATGCTCCTGAGAACAGAGACAGGGCAGGACCCATGGAGCCCAGGACAGTGTGTTTCACCGCGAGTGCAGGTGTTCCAGATCATCCTGCTGGGTCCAAACTGGTGGCGGCTCAAGGAAAGAGACCTAATGCGCTCAACACTAAGCCTTTCTTCCCTGGAGCTTCTTTCTACAAATGATATCTGCCAACTGGTGACCAACTTTAAGAAGATGAAGCCAGAAACTACAATGACATGAGGTTTTATAGTACAGCCAAAGGGAGTCAATGACAATTTAAAGTATATGACAAGAACCACTCTGAATGTCATTTAAAAATCCAAAACCCACCCAACAGACACTGGAATCTGCAATGAGAGGTGTCAAGGGTGCATTCCCATGTGGTTTTTCTCGTACATCTCTTTGCTAGTAAGCTTATTTTCCTTATAGGATCAACCATACAGTACTATCACTATAGCTTCTAGTTGAGTCCCTCAGCAGGAATATTTCCAACGTTTTAGTTTTGCATTTCTTCCATTTTTAAATAAGACCCGAGTCCAAGATTCTTACAGAGGATGGTAAGAAATAAAAAGAATAAAAATAAAAAGAATGAAAATTCTAAAAATTTCCGGTTACAAAAAAATTTAAAGCAAGAAATTTTAAGAAAACATTTAGATAAAAGGCTACATTTTATAGGAATATATCCTCTTAGAATTGAAATTTATAAAAATTTTCTGGTTATAAATATATTTAAAGGAAGAAAAAATTTAAAGCATTCAGATATAAAGGCTACATTTCATTTTGAATCTGAAGACCACAAAACAGACTTTGAATGGGAATTCTAAATCTTCAATATGTAACACATGTCATGACCAGAAAGTACTTTATGGGGTAATAACAGTTTTGCTCAGCGCTGTGTGGAATAACTTGATTAACTGCATATTTTCATGAGGTTGGGTATCACCAAAAAAGAAAGAAAAACAACAAACCTACCCCACTTAGAAAAAAGCTAAGCACCCAGTATTTTGGGAATCTTCCTGATTCTTCTGTAAGGATCATGGAACCCATAAGCAAATGCCTTTCCAAATTTTTTGTAGTGTCTACTGCAGAGCAAAGCAGTTAATACTTGTTTATGATATCACGTGATTAGAGTCACATATTCAGAAGCTCTTGAGGAAACGCCCAGTGGTGCAGCTCACCTGATTTTGCCCACAAAACATGTAGCAAAAATGGGCCTACAGTTGTCAGTCACAGCCCACCTGGTTCAGAAACCTCCCATTCTGTGACCTTGCCCAGGAGCATTTTCTCACTGTCGATATTACAAGAGAAGTAACTGAGGATGATTGAAGCTATACTATGAAATGAGAATTATATACTATTTGCTCCACTATAAAGTTAGCCATAAATACATGCCACCGAGAGGGCATCTGATATTTTAAGCCTCTTTCTTCTCTCCGGAAAACCTTATGCCAGATGCAGCTAAATGCACCAGCTATTTTTCTGGCCTTGTGCAAAGAACAGAGTCCATTTTGTCCACTTTGTTCTGGGATAGTCAATAACTTGTGCTTGCAAAGTCTTCTCAGTTCTGCCACCGTTCAAAGATCCTATTTCAAGTAAAAGTCCTCATCAGGAACATTACCACAAGAATTTTACTTTCCTCCTATGCTCTAGTATACACCTGCTGCCATTCACTAAAAGCTCACAAGTGGCTCCTCTATTTGCACTAGATCAGTGTCACTGTCTCTCCACAAACCCCTTCCCACCATCTCTATTTGTCTGTGATAAATGCACACAAAATTTCGCTATATTTTACTCCCACAAAAAACCCCAAAAGAGTCATAAGTGACTAAAGTAATTAAGATATAAAAATAAGAACACAACAGGGGTGCTGGCGGCTCGTTGGTTAAGCATATGACTTCAGCTCAGGTCATGATCTTATGGTCCGTGAGTTCAAGCCCCATGTCAGGCTCTGTGGTGACAGCTCAGAGCCTGGAGCCTGCTTCAGATTCTGTGTCTCCCTCTCTCTCTGCCCCTCCCCCACTCTCTCTCTCTCTCTCTCTCTCTCTCTCTTTCAAAAATACATAAACATTAAAAAAAATTTTTTTAAAGAAAGAAAGAAGAACACAACAGAAATCAAACTATAAAAAACCTATTAGAGGAAAACATTCTGGCAAGTTCTTTAATAAGTTTTATGTTTATAGGATTATTACATGACCAAAGAATTCCATTCCTAAGTATATACCCCGAAGAAATGGAAAGAGGTATTCAAAGAAAAATTCATCCACAAAACAACAACAACAAAATTCATCCACAAAAGTTTATTGCAGCTCTATTCACAATAGTCAAAAAATAAAAACAAGCCAAATGTCCTCTAAGAGATTAATGGATAGACAAAATGGGGAATATCCATACAATGTAATATTATTCAGTTACAAAAAGGAATAAAGTACTGACATATGTGACAATATGGATAAACACTGAAAATATGCCAAGTGAAGAAAGCCAGACACAAAAGGACACATAGTGTATAAACCATAAACCATTCATATGAAATACCGATTATAGTAAATCCATAGAGGAAGAAAGATTAGTGGCTGTCAGGGGCTGAAGGGGTGGGGAGGGAATATGGAGTGACTTCTCAGTGGATACAGGCTTTCCATCTGGGGTGATGAGAAAGTTCTGGAACTAGACAGTGGTGATGGTTGCACTACATTGTGAAAGTAATTAATGCCGGTGACTTGCATTTAAAAATGGTGACAATGCTTAATTATATGTTATGAGCATTTTACCATAGTAAAAAAAAAAAAATCATCTGTGATCTACATGTAAACCATGCACAAATTGTCACTGAGGGATCTTCTACTTCGGCCCAAGAAGGAAAGTCCAACAACTTGCTTTGCCATTAACTAGGGTGTTCTTTCTAGAACTACTTCATATCCCACACTTTAAATTTAGAGTGGTGTTAAGTATAAATATAACAGAATGGCATTGGGATTCTATGTGAAAGGTGAAAAGACTAGTAACCGTTCCTTGTTTTCTTTACACTTCAGTTATAAAAATACAAAAACTAGAATGCAAATTAGCAAATGAGGTGGCTACATTATTAGGGACAAAACAACACTAGAGGTGTTGAATGGAAGGTGACAACAACACAGAGGAGGTTCCCTTGGGCTTCTGTCCCCTTCAGCAAACACAAAGCTCTGCCCCAGATCTCACCCGTTACACTATTGCTTTGAAAGTATGGATTCAATATTGTTGCTAGAAAGCAGTGTCTTAAAACCCATAAGCATCATAGGTATCAACTAGTTCAAACTACATTTCAGATATCAGAAAATGGGAAGTTTCAGTTCAATGTCACACTGGTAAACTCAATGAACATTTTTATATTTTCATATATGTTGTCTTAACTATCTTAGTGTCAATATCGGCTGATTTTGAATCCTACGTTCCTTCCACTACATTGCTTCTTGCTGCTGTTATAACAGGGCCAAGAAGAAAATCCACAACGTGTTGTTCTTTCTTCTATACCACCCTGTTCCCTCATTCTAAATGGTTAAATAAAATACAAAGTACAAGGATTTTTAGAGCACAAATACAATAGTAAAATATACACTACCATGTGAATATCAATGCTAATAATCTAAATCCTATCTGACATGTACGACTAGAAGTTAACATTACACAAACATAATGAATGATCTCCACCGATTTTTATGATTATAATGCAATGTGTTCTATAAATCTGTTCCTAAATTGAAATTTCACTAGAGGTAAATACGTAATATTCTAAAACAATTCAGAAGATAATTTTTAAACACATTGTTATTTTTGGATGACAAATTTCTAATTTTTTTATCGAAGAGGAAGGAAATCAACATTACAAATAAATTTTATCATCAAGAAACAAGCTATTCGGATTTGTAAACAAGAAAAGAGAACAAGTCTTATTCAAATGACACACAAAAATTCTCGTTGAGGGAGACAATGAACTTACATCTCTTAAAGTCTGCATTTCTGCATAGGCAGTAAGAAGGACCAAGCTTAATCTTATACTAGCAATGCTTTTAACACTAATGGCAACAACAGCTACTTTATGACATATGCCTATTTTCAGCCAGGAGCTGTGTTAGCCAGTTGGCATATACTGCTTCTAATCCTTATATTAAACCTCTATGTAAGCAATACATCCCCATTCTAAAGAGTAGGAAACAAGGGCTTAGACTTTAGGCAACCTGGTTAACTTTGCATAAATATTAAGTGCCACAACAAGAATTTAAATAAACCCTGGTGTACGTGATTCCATTCTCACTCTTGCCAGTTTCCCATGCAAAATATCTTCCTTTGACCAAAGCCCATGATCATAATACTTTTAGGAGAATCTCCACTTCAAAGATTATAGACAAGCTTTACAGGCAGAAGATAAAAGGCACATATTGACACATTAGTTTAGTGCAGCTACATTAGTACATCTATCTTCTAGAGACAAAACTATAATTGGCATATATATAATTTACATGAAGTGCTATCACCTAATGCCTAAAGTTTACCTCCTAAAAGGCATTTTGTCTAGAGATAAAAGATTCACGTTAAAAGCATTTTCATCAGGTGTACTAAGGAGAGAAAACTTGTCATTAAATTTAAGCAATTAAAATGACTGTTTTGTAGTCTTTACACCGTGATAGTACAGAGGACCGTCCTTCATTTTTAGTTTTGTTCTAGAGATCCCCTAAAATAGCAAAAGTCTGTGAAAGACAGTGAAAACTTCAGAGGAACTAATGTGCTCCTGCAAGTTCCTAGCACCTATCTCAAGTACCCTCACATAATTGAAGCATCAAAGTCCAACGCTAGCAAATTCTTAAAAGGAAAGGCTGGAGTCCTGGAATCTATTATTGCTATTCTAACCTCATAAATACCCTGTGCATTTTTTTCTAATTGGAAGACATAAAGAACAGTTGAGGAGGATGAGCCCTGCTTAATGGATCCGAACAGGAAACTTCAAATATCTGTTTCTTGTGCTTCTCTCTGTGTCCAAAACAACAGATTGAGTGAAATAAACCCACATGTATGGTAGGAGGCATCCATTAAATTCTTGATAAACATCTCTGTGGGGGCAGTGGGGTGGGAATCCATAAAATCAGAACTGTAGTTGCTTTTGTTTTTAAAAAGAAACTTTGAAGTTATTCATAAATATTTACTTGAATACATGACTCATTTAATTACCTGCAATTACACAGAAAATCTTTTTCATTAATATTCAGACTACCGCGGTTCAACTTCTGTATGTATTTTTGATGTTCCCTCTATGTTAAAATGAGCTAGATTTAAAAATGGTGAAAATGATATTTAAGATAACATGATAATGTTCCAAAGAAATTTTCCAATTTTGTAAAATGCCAAGATAAATTGCCTAGTGATGAAATCACTGCACGTAAAGCCTAAATAAGCCAGCATGGTGGAAATGACAAAGGAAAATTACACAATGTTCCCAGATAAATTATCTAGTGGTTAAGCTTCATGTCAAGGAATTAGCTTGGTTTGCTATAATTATCACTTAATTTTTCTTTAAGTGCCCACAAAACATAGACATTAAAGATGACACCAATGCTTGGAATTATGAAGTCTATATTCTCAGGCAAGGCATATTTATTTCATGGGCTACATATGTGCTATTTGCAAAAATTACTGTGCACGAACATCATATCAAGGTTTATCCAATTTAGTTTCTGATGTATGTCTTTATTTGTATTTCTAATTTATTGAATAGACTGTGTACTTGTGGGGGGGGAGTCACTGTTAATTAGAAGCTTAAGAGATGAGGGTTCCTGAAAGTCTCCAAATTCCTTGCTGTACTTAAGTCACACTGGTTAACAATGAGCAGCACTGAAGGGAACATGAAAAGTAGAATAGAAGCTCATCGTCATCACAAGTTCACTGGGTGCTACCCTGTTTGGGTGCCATGTAGCCCCAGCTGCCTCCATAAAATATTGCTCTTTACCCTTAAAATTCACAAAACATTGACTGAATTCCAGGAAGAAAAAGACATTTGAGAGCAGTGTACAGAAATCTTTAAAGTTCATACCAATGAGAAGAGTCCACTAAACTGTCCCTTCCTGGGGACCTAACTACTACAGGGCTTTCCCCAAGCAGTTCCTTCTGCCTAAATGTCATCTTTCCAGAGCTGGCCAAGTCCTTGTCATGACTGAGCTCACCGCTCAAGGGTTTCTACCGCTTAAGGGTCCCTACCACAAGGTCTTGCCTGCTACCTTCCCGCCATGTTTTAAACTCCTTCCCTAGCTATAGGGGCCGTCCCTTCTTTGAAATCCAGTCTTTCTCTAGAGTAGAGGCCTCTTGTGGAATTTCCATACTGACTTACTGCTAGTACTCACTCTCTAAGTTTGTTGCCTCTTTTGTTCCCAGATGAATCCCTTACACCTAGAATAGTGAGTGCTCAAAAAAGATTTGTTGAAAGAAGAAATGTTATGGTATTGAGGCAGAACCAAAATGATGAACTAGATCTACTAAATAGCTTTGTAACATTATAGTTTGTTTTAACACACACACACACACACACACACACACACACACACACACGAAATGCCAAACATATCTCATGTGCTGTGAAACATAATTTAAAAGACTAGTGAGTTGGGAGTGAAAGATACAGGATGGCCTGCATTCAGTAAACTGCGTAATTACATTCTGAGTTTCATAAGCAAACTTCACAGGAATGATTTCAAATCTTGGTTTTCTTCAAGACACTGTTAAAGCCAGTTTATCAATTGGTATTTCCAATAATATTAATGAGATGTCTTAGGACAGCATATTCCTATTCCCTAGTGGTGGCAGAACCAATGGATGTCAATGACTAAGTTAAACAATAGAAGGATTAAGAAGTTGAGAGAAGTTTCTAGATTTTAAGCTGTTAACACAACCATGAAATAAATTACTTTATGTTTACATTTATGTATAACTGTGAGGAAAAAATGGAACGAAAAGTTTTTAAAATTAAGTCGTATAACATATGAGTAATACACCCATAAGTGGGAATTTTTATCTAAGACGGATGACAGAGAAAGTCATTTTATGTGCTAATTGTGAGAAATTAATTATCCCTCATATGATTAACATTATTTTCTCCGTAAGTAGGCACAGTGATTGAATCAAACAATAATTTCCCCAAATCTATATTTTTTCTTCTAGAAAACATATACCAGTTATTTCACATGACCTCATCAAATGGCCATGAATAACAAAAAAAATCAAAAATTTACTAAATAACATATTAAGACTTTTTTTCTTATTATTGGTATGCCACAATTCACTACTTAAAAACAAAACAACAACAACAAAAAGGCTTCATAAATATCATCTTCAAAACCACCTTGTCCAAAATGCTCAGATTTATTTTTTTAATATAAAATTTATTGTCAAATTCGTTTCCAAAAATGTTGAGATTTATTGCCGAACAAGCAAGTATCTGTTAGATTGCACCTGGAAGTAATTTTTCCTGCAAGACTGAAAACTGCATTAGGGACCTTTGATATGATGCCCAGCATTACAAAATGCCACTTTATCTGAAATTTATTAAGGACAAAAACAAGCCCCTTCCTCCTCACTGCAAGCTAACCTTAGGTCATGCTGGCTCATGTCCAGCCGCAGCTCAGGACTCAGTACAGACTCACAATCCATTATCTGAAGTTCTGCAGCCAGGAAAGCTTTGGAATTCAAAACTTTCCAGAGTTTAGAAAGGTATATACCAATATTACGGACTCACCCCCACAGTGTGTTGGGACCGTACGTCATAAGCAAAGAATCTTTACTTCTGCAGAAAAAAGTATGAATATTCACACTCTGTTGGATAAATAAAAACTATAAATAGCTTCACATAAGGTCAGAACAGGTTTTGCTGCCAAATGAGTTCAGGTCGGGTCATATTTTGCCGCCAAAGAAGTTAGAAAATATTTTCAGGTTTCGTTTTGAATTTTGGAATTATGGAGAAGGGACTGTGAACTTGTGGGATATCAGCGGCTTCCTTTATGGATTTGATGTTCAGGGGCCATGCCCCAAGGCTGCTATACAGAAAATAAATTTGTATCAAGTTTCAACTGCCTTTTTTCTAATAAAAAATTGAAGAAAATTTCCAGGTAAATGTACCTCACTAAATTCAATTTTTAAAAAGTGGTATTAGGGGCGCCTGGGTGGCTCAGTCGGTTAAGCGGCCGACTTCGGCTCAGGTCATGATCTCACGGTCCGTGAGTTCGAGCCCCGCGTCAGGCTCTGTGCTGACAGCTCAGAGCCTGGAGCCTGTTTCAGATTCTGTGTCTCCCTCTCTCTGACCCTCCCCCGTTCATGCTCTCTCTCTGTCTCAAAAATAAATAAACGTTAAAAAAAAATTAAAAAAATTTAAAATAATAAAAAGTGACATTAAATTGAGTGAGGGTTTTCAATTAAATTCTGAAATCCTGAAGTAACCTCTCAGGTGCTTTTAATTCATTCACTCTCTCCCTGCAAAAAGAAAGTTTCAAATGTAGAAACGTCTTGAGTAAAGACAACATGGAAATCTGCATACTGAAATTAGCAAACTCCAATACTAAGTTCAAGAAAATACCATTACAAATTCATTCTTGGAGCAATCAAGATTTCTGATTCTTGGATATGGATGCACAAGATATTTAAACATTTTAAATGCCTATTAACTATAAAATTGATAGTATTTGCAAAAATAAAGTGCAGCAGCCAAGAGAAAAATTATTGAGAATAAATTTAAAAACATTAAAAAATTTCTACTTAAATAAGACTAAAAGAAGAAATATTTGATAGTGATTCATACAGTGAAATGGAAAAGGATATAAAAGCCATTTGACATGGAGTGTACATTAGTCCCCATATACAAAGCACTGGATATGTGATCATGTTCCGTGAACCGTAACTCAACTCATCCCACTCATCAACAAAAGACTTCAAGAAGCTATTTGCTTCTAGAGCAATAGCAAGCAATGTCCAAACACACAAATAAAAATTACAACACAGGTCAACATAGGTGAAATGTGTACAAAGTGTGCCCGCACATCACCTCAGTTTGGAGGGCACTCGGCTATCAAGGCACCTAACCAAAGACACTAGAACCAAAATAAACAAACAAAAATTTGAACAATGAAAACTCCAGCAGCATTAGGAATAGTGAACGAAATTCAGAAATGGACATTCTCTTGACTCTTCCTCAAAAAAACAGGTATATATTTGGATAACATAAGCGTCGTAAGAGAAGAAACAAAGACAGCTTTCATACATAAGGCAAGGACACGGGAAAAAAGACTAGGAAAGAAAGAAAGTTATGAAGTCCACCCGCAGAAGGAACACAAAGTGAAAAAGACTAACCTAAAGTAAGTTATTTTGGATTCTTAAGATGGAAGAGGCAAGCGAACTGAAATGGTGAAAATCCTTTCCTGACATTCCCTAGAAAATCAGCAAACTCACTACAATGAGTTTTACCCAGCAGGGTCTAAATATCTAAGTATTTTTTCCAATCTGCCACTAAAAAGGAAGGGAGGAAGCAAGGGAGGGAGGAAAGAAGTAAAGAAAAAAAAAGTCACTGAATGAAAGGCTAGAGGACCTAAGTTTTCAACAACCATCGGCAGTAAAATATATGACCTATATTCCCACCAGATGGGATGATGGTGTAAAATAAAGACCTAGCACTTCTACCAAATACTAAGGGTGTTTTTCTAAAAAGCAAATCTGACTTCAATACTCATCTGCTCAAAGCCTTTTGGTGAACCCAGAACAATAAAGAGATCTTTAGCTCAAACTTCTTGAGTTGGCCCTCATCTTTTTTCCATGTTTGTATCTTGCAATGACACATCCCTGTCCACTATACTCCAACCACACAAAACAATGTTTAGATTACAAAGCAGGAAGCAGGCGGCTTCAAATCTTTCTCTCTCTTTCATCCCACACTCTATTTGGAAGGTTCTGACCCTCTGGGGAGCACTTAGAAAACACGTATCTTCTTAACATCAATTCAAGGATGCCTTCCTCTATCTATGCTTTCCTAACATCACCCTCAGATGGAATTTCCTACTCCCTCATTCTGCCACCAACAGAACCTGAATTCACCTTTATTTGGTACCCTTAATACTTTCTGCATGGATTGGTTTACCATAGCTGGCCCTGGCCCAGTAATTAAAGACTCTCCACTACAAAGCATCTGCTGAATAACTAAATTAATTGAAAGGACTTCAAGCACCATCACATGTTTTATTAAGCATACTGAAGTTGGGAATCTGGACACCACACCCTTCTCTGAATGCTCCTATGGATTGAATTGTACCCCCTCTCCAAATTCATATGTTGAAGGCCTAACCCCCAACGTAATTGTTTGAAGACAAGGCTTTTAGGGGGTAGTCAGGGTTAAATGAGGTCATAAGGGTGCACTGCTTATCCAACCAGTCTTACAAGAAATCAGTCTCTCCCTCCTTATCCTCCTCACCAAGGAAAGGCTTCATGAGCAACAGTGAGAAGGCAGCCATCCACAAGTCAGGAAGAGCCCTCCGTACCAGGACCCACCATGTGGGCACTCTGATCTTGGATTTGCATTCTCTAGAACACTGCGAAAATAAATGTATGTTGTTTATCCAGTCTATGATATTTTGTTATGGTAGCTTAGGCCAATTAAATGCAGATGCTAAATAAATAAAATCACCAAATGACACTTTTCACACTTATTCTTTGGTGGCTGACTCAGCTAAGTACTTCCGGCAGTCAGTATAATATTATGTGGGCAAAATGGCCTCATTTGCCATTTCTTCTTTAAAATCAGGCAATCTATAGAAGGTTGAATTGCCACAATAACAACCACTTTGATTTTAGGTGTTATCATTTCTAACATCTCTTTTGAAAATATGGCCCTACTGATTATTTTTATTTTACTCTCCTAATATCCCTGATAGCTGTGTCAGACACATGAACCCCATTTTATAGCTGAAGAGTTTGACTGTTCTATTCAAGACATCCGGTTGGAAGCAGGGCTATATCAGAAGCCAGCTCTCTTGACTTTCAGTAAATCCTTCTCTTTATAACCAGCACAAGGAAAGATAAATAGCTACAGAATATGGATACACACACACATACACGCGCACACACATACACACCCATGCACACTCCCTCTTCACATTCAGAGCAAAATATAGAAATTATTAGGAAAAAAAATTTCCTCACATCAATTTGCATCCTTCGATCTCTGAGCAAAATACAAAACACTTCCTGTGCACTAAAGAAGGAATAATATCATGATTCCATTGCATCTAGCTTGCTGGCACCAATATGAAATATGTCTCATGAGAGACTTTATACACAAATTCCCTAAACATGGGATCTGTTCTGAAAACAACAACAACACATAATTTTTAAGGCCATTTTGAGACATATTCCTATACAAAAAGGATTCCACACTAAATTTTATTTTAAAACCACTCCATAAATAATTAGGAATATTTCAAACATTTGGGGAGCTTGTTGCAACAAAATGTGCCAGGTTGCATATAGCTCCCACCTGAAATGCTTTCATTTGACCACACCCACCGATGCTGCAGTGTAGGTCATCTAGAACACCCGAGACCTTCTGGAATATTTTGTTCAGAAGGAAATAGAACACACACACACACACACACACACACACACACACACACACGCAGATGTGTGTGTATACATATATATCCTTTTTAAGAAAACAAAAAATTATTATATTTTTAATCCAGAAAATATTGGGAGAAAGAGGCCTATTCATTTAAAAGATACCTCCTACTTGGTATGTATCTACTCTAACACTAAACATTCTTGGTGAATTCTGGTCAGTAAATGAGAGAGATCTTTCAATGGGACATTTATTTAGTGTCAGCTGCATACAAGGAACATACTGAGGGCCTCCTGAGGTGAATACCAGCAGGTTCAATATAGATAAGAGAATAGGACAGGTACACGATACCTTGAAAAAGAAGCAGAATGTGTTAAGTGTCTTGATAGTATAAGGTATTGTTGTCAATCCAGAAGACTGACTGACTTCTAAGCAGGGTGAATTGACAGATTTCAAGAAGAAAGCAAGATCTGGCTTGTACTTTGAAGGATGGGTAGGATTTCACCAAGCAGGCTGGCACAGAAATGCCTTCTCCATGGACAAAGGACAAGCATCAGAAGAAATAATTAATTTGGGGGCTGGTAAGATCTCCAGTTTGGATGGAGTCAAATACGAATGAAGTAAATGGTAAAGGAGGAAAAAAGCCTGGGATGTGGGTGCAGGTCAGATTGGGAAGGGCCTCGGGCTCTGTAGTGAGGAATTTGGACTTCACTAAGCAGGCTGGAAGGAGTTTGGAAGGTACTGAGGCAGAGTGATAATGAAGGCTTCATAAAGAGTACCCTGACAGCAGCTGGGAGAGTATAGCACATATGAGGGAAGGAATCAAAGCAACTGACTTCATACTATCTCTGAGAAGGATAACCTTATATGAGAAGAAGTGGAACACAGCTGGTAAAATTTCAAGGAAGAGAGAAAAAAATGCTCATGTTAAAGGATTCCAAATAAAGGTTCAATGGATTTACAACCGACCCAGCCACTGCTCACTTTCATCTGGATTGCACTGTCGTGGCTCATGATGTGTGTCTGGGCTCCCCATGACACTCCGTGTTCAGAATCATGGTGGAGCCTGTCAGACACTTAAGGCCATATCTCATAAACATGAGCAAAGCTGACAGCTTTCCTTGAGACCAGCACCACTATGCCAAGCATTAAACAAATCATTTGTGCTGTGCAGCTGCGACCTGCTCCCTTGGGAAATCAGAATAGCACCTTTGCAACATCATCAATCCCTGCGGAGACGACATACAAGAAGTCAAGGCTGACTTAAAGCTCGTCTGCACAGCTTCACCGTCTGTAGGATGTGGAACCACTGCCCTAGAATATGGCACATTCATAAACGTGTCCTCAGAGTAGTCTACTGATAGTAGCTCCTTTAAGAACACCAAATGAACCTTTCCATAAATAACAAACAGTGCTGTTTGTTAACAATTAAAAAAAACTGTTAATGCTGACAATTCAGTGAGGAGTTGATATCTTTATCTTCTCTACTATAATCATCCATTCCCTACATGTCCATTGGTCAAGCATACATTACGTTGGGTCAAGGAAGCATTTTAAAGAGTCACTATTATATATAATGGCCCTAGCTATTAGAATATATTATCTGAAGATTCTAATTATAGATAAAAAAAATATATAGTACACATTTTCCTTAACTAGCTCTGAACTAAAATCCTATTTTAGGAATTTGTTTTTCTTTGTTATAGCTATACAAATGTCTTTTCTGCTGGTATACACCCTATGGAAGCCAGTTTATTAGCCACAATGGATCAAAAGCAAATGCTAGACCTAGGGAACTACCTTCCCCCCCAACCCCCATTTTCAAAATGTACTAAAAAGTTAGGAGCACATTTTAAGATATACACATTCAAGACAACCAAAATGAATCTACAGGTTTATAGTAATCATCTATTGATATTTGGGAGATTCTTCAATTTACATGGAAAACAAAATTAATTTTATAAATTGTAATGGACAGATGAGGCATATGGCTGTATAACTGCAGAGTCTATTGCAAATTGAGATTTGTCAGCCATAAGCTGATCAATAATTAAAATGGAGTTCACCTCCATGCTGTAATTTTAAAGTGTAACTACAGGTTTCCCTAAGTTTGCCTCAAATATGTGTTAAAGCTAAACATCTATACCATAATAATATTCATTAGTAATTGTACCCTGTTGATTAACAAGCACTCTGGAAAATTTAAAGGGAAAAAACACACCCACCCACATAATTAGGACATGTGTTTACTTAATAATCCTGAATATCGCTATGAAAAACACACCACTTCAGTGAAATCTAAATGACTATATTTAACCTTTTAAATATTTTAGCAATGCATCTGAGTTGTGATGTTTGTCTCCAACACAGAACACACCCATTATTAATAGACCTGGAAAACAAAAGCAATCTGATTCTAGCAGCTTCTTAAAAATCCAATCTCTGAAAAATCCAGCCTGAAGATCACTTCCTCCCCGGAGCCAGAGAACAATACAGAGAACATGTTGCTTATTCATTTCTTACCTTTTTTCCTTTCCTTTTCCTGTGAGCAGGTTTTGCATTTTTCTCCTTTGGTTCTTCACTCATCTTTCCTTTAAATCAGGTGAGTTTATAAAAGACAAGAGATCACCGCCCGTATTCCAACATCCAAAACCACGACAAAGAGTCAAAGCATTGAGACCAAAGTCCATTTACGGGTGCTCCCCAGGCAGGCAGCCGCTGCTTCAGCCCAGCTCTTGCTGCTGTCAGAGACCCGCGGGCTGCGAATGTGGCACCGTTCAGCTTCTCCTCAGGAAGAAACTGGGTGTTCTCTACATCAAACAGTCAATGATTCTCACAATGAAAATCAATATTTCAGCCTTTCATGTTTAACTAATCATTACCCTGAGATAAAATCTTGACAACACTTTGTTGCTTGTTCCTCCACAGTGATTCCAGCCTGTAAATGGTGAGAGAGAGAAAGCGAGAGGGAGACGGAGACACACACACACACACACACACACACACACACCCTCACACATACAGAAATAAGCTACAGACTGCTGACAAGTCTCCCGAAGCCTTCCCAGAGGCTGATTTGCTGCTTGTGGCAGGCTGGGAAGCAGAATGTAAATTGTTCTGAGGGCTGCCGGCCTCCCATTCGAACACATGTGTTGAATGCATCAGGGCACAGCAGAGGAGGAGGCGGTCCAGAGAGTGATAAAAGATCAGGTTACAGGTTCGCAAAAAACACTTGGGTGATTCAGACAATAAAAGAGACCTACTACTACTGGCAAAGCCAAAGGTTACACTTTCTCCATGCTTACTTCTCTTTATGTGATGAGCAAAAAGATGGGCAAATTGCCAATCTCCAGCTAAAGATTTCTAATGAAGGGCTAATTACAGAAGGCCCCATACCTAATTTACCCTCATTTGTATTTCATCATTGGTTTCCTGCCATGAATATACCAACCAACCAACACCAGAAGCCCTCCAGAACACTCAGGAAATATGATGAGCAGAGCCGCCGTCTACACATGTAGACACAGTACATACTCCTATTACATACTCCACGCCACACACTATCCTAACCGAGGGCTGCAGGGTGTTTTCTGGATACCTGGGAGGGAGGGGGGGAGCTCCCACCTGAGGAGAAACTCCCTGACCCTGCTTTCCATCCATTTAAACATAGCTGAATTTGAAGCAGAAACCGTCATGTAAGCATCTCTTGAAGAGCGCTAGATACATTCTGATTCAGGAAGGAACAAAGTTGTGAGCCAACACAGGCCACCACGAAGACTGAAACAGGTCTCTCAAAGCAGATAACTCACACAGTTGTAAAGACAGGAAGAGTGAACAGGGGAGGAGGAGATGAACAGCAAGGTCAGATCCATCCTTAGGGGCCCAGAAGCCAGGAATCAATCATTTCCTTTCTCGCTCTAACAACTGTATTCAGGAGCAATTGGATTAACATTTTTATTCACAAGAAATTGGATTAAAATGATATAAAGCACAGCATTGCAGGGAAAACCATATCACAAGGACTAATTTTCAGTATTGTGTGGGGGAAGATTTAGCACTGGTTTGAGGAAATGATGCTAAAATATTGACCCAAAAGGGCAGATGTTTATACTCAAATATTCCCCATTCTTTACCTAACATAGGAAGGGGGTTTGTGTTTATATGCAAACATTCCTTCGACCACACCTCAAATCACCAGCCCCCACCCCAGAAAACCTGAGTGTGAGGGATGCTTGAGATATCCCCCTGTGGCCAAGCAGGCCAGGGCCATGGGTGCAAATGGCCTTTCCAAGAGCTACCTGGATTTTATGAACTGTAGGTTAGCTACTGGAGCTACCCACTATGAGGTTTCACATTGTTTCTTTATAATAATGTACACCTCAGTAAGTCTGATGTGGCCACAATTCTGAATGGTGTCAGGCTTGTAACCCCATACTGCAAGTTTCTGCTCAGACTGTGAACTGCTACCTTTCCATCGTCCCCACTTTCTGCTGCTATTTCTCAACATTCCTCTTGTCACACAATACGAGGTAAAAAAATCATATTATGGAAGAATAAACCTTTCACCTTCTTCCCTGATTCAACCCTTCTCATCTTCAATGCACAGGGAAATCTGGGCACTAGGCAGTATCTTATTGTCTCTATCCTTCATATGCTTTAATCAGATAAGCCTGGGTTTGTTACTTGCTGACCTTTTGAGGGACAAGGGTGAGGTAGGTACTTGATACAAATTCTGTATAAACCAAAGGATGTACGCAGGTGGAACCGAAGTCAGACTATCTAAATCTTTGCATTCTTCACTAGTTAAGCAACAGTGATATTGCACCCATTTAGAGTAGAATCCTGACATTTTGATTCCTGGTATCTAAAGAATGACTGAGTTGAATTCCCTTCCAGAAAATTCTTTGTCAATAATTATTTACTGAGTATCCAGAGTAGAGCCTCTCTGAACAAAACAAAACCAAGATGTATAGAAATTGAGACTAAATTTAGTCCATTTGTATAAAAATAGATAAATTAGGATTATCAAATCTATAAAAAAAACAACTAACACAAAATTTCTGGCCAATAGCACAAGAATGGGTTTGGAGAAAATGTTGTTATAATAACTTCTTTAAACTACAAAAGTGTGCTTAAATTGATGAAAAGTTTAGGAAACTGATGAAATAAACTGGAACTGACAGGAGAGAATGGGGTTGTAAGTGATGATAATTGCCCATGTCTTTGATAAAGCATGATCTTCACTATTCACTTATATACACATTGCTCATGTTATTAGCTAAAGTGCTCTCTGCTGGTTGGATAGAAAAAAACAGGACTTTTAGATATAAAATTATATAGCAAAATTCTACAAAAGATCATTTTAGGAAGGAATTAACCTTACCGATAAGGAATTCATAAATCTGATGGAATAATATTTCCAGATGTCACATTGTATAATCAAATCTGATAGAAAGCCCAGTTTCAAAAATTAAGTTTTAAATATGTCAAACTGTATACTTCAATAACAAAATGAATTAAGGTATATTTTGATAATAACAGAATGTGGTGATGTATATAATATGTTTGATGTTTGTTTTCTGTAACTTGATAAGTTCTACGCATTTTAGAAGGAACAAATCTCTAAAAGTCTATAAGGCAAAAAGCTTTTCTGTGTCAGAATTAAGGGCTTAAAGCATCGCAAAATCAATAGTAATTTAATTCCTCACAATACAAAACATATTTCACTTTGTGAAATTAGACAAATTTCATTGAAGTCTGAAAAATTAAAACTTAGATGTGACAAATAGAAAAATTATTCCTTATAACTGTTTAAAGGTCCTTCCTACACTTGTACTCTGGAAATATGCATTCACAGAAATACTGTTTTTAATATGCCCAAAGGTGTACCAGTACATATTAAAATTGCCCTGAGTAAAAATCTAAAAACAGTCTGCAGGTGAATCCTTGTTCCAAAAATCTTAAATGTTAACTACTTTCCAAGAGTTATCTCTTTTTCATCCAAATTCTAAAATTCCTCAACCCTTGAGGAAATTAAATTCGGTCTAAGAAAAAAACTATAAGCTAAATACACTGAAATTATCAACTTGGAAACAAAGCTCTCTATCAGGTCACCAAATTGGAAAACATAACTGGATTGCAATGCTCCAAACATGACTCCACAGAACTGCCTGCCTAATTAGAGTTTACTCCAGATAGAAACGATCCTAAACTAGTTGATACAGATCTACTGAGACAGTTCTATTTTTAAATTAAATAACTCGCATAAGAGGACAACAACCAGGGCCAAGTTAAGTCTCGTAGAACAGATCTATTTTTAAAATGAAAGTGGCTTACCATAGGAGAAATAGTGGGGCCAGGGTTATTAGGAAGCAAACGTGTTATGCTATATTCTGCATAAAATTCACTTGAAAACACTAACACTGATGTAATTTCTTGGCTAAAATTAAAGCACATCAAATTAAAAGTGAAAAATAAAACTTTCCATTGAAGTTCAGCAGAAATACCTATATGAATAAGCTAATTTTATTTTTAAGGCTGGGGCGTCATGTACATACTGTAAGTTACACTGCTGGCTGGCAAGCTAAAGTAGGTGCTAAATCTTACTAAGAGCATTCCCTTGATACCACTCATTAGTCCTCAATGTTTCAAATACTTGTACAGCTAAAGGCAAAACTACAGGCAAATGAGCTATTTTCTGGAAACCCTAGAATCCTCAGCACAGAGGAAAATGTGGAGATGTTGTTCTCTCTTCACCCACCTGTGGCCCTGACAGATCTTCCCTGAGGTTAACCCAGCCAGTTAATAGCAGAGCTGGGACCAGAGGCTGTTCTACGGATTCCTCCACTGAAGGGCTCCCTTTCCACTACACCAGTATCTCCCAGAGAGGATAACATGAATCCACAGTGAGGTTTGAAATCATCTCCAGTGGTAAGCAAACATGCCTTCAATAGTTATGCATGTACTTTAAATAAACAACAACAACAACAACAACAACAACAAACATAACTAGGGTTTATTGGGTGCATGTTGTAGAAACTTCACTGTGAGGTTTTGGTATTTACCTTGCCCTATATTGGGTGAATGCCAGGAGAAAAGAAAACAGAGGAAGTGTATCACAGAAATAGTCACTTCATAAGTCGAACTGGTCACTCTCTTTCCCAAAGATTCGAGGTTGCCTTAGGCGAAGTTTGCTCTGAGGTTGCTTCCACCATAACCCCCACTACTGCCTCATATTCCCGCTTGCCCACTACCTCAAGTGATGTGCTAGCACCCCTAAACTTCTGGGCTATCGCTGGTAATGATTTACAAGTACAAAAAATATCACAGTGTAATTGTATGTATCATATCCATCATGTTTGGGGCACCTGGTGGCTCAGTCAGTTACGCATCCAACTCTTGGTGTTGGCTCAGGTCATGATCTCAAAAGTTCATCAGTTCAAGCCCCACACCAGGCTCTGTGCTGACAGCATCAAGCCTGCTTGGTATTCTCTCTCTCCCTCTCTCTCTCTCTCTGCCCCTCCCCTGTTCGCCCTCTTTCTCTCTCTCTCTCAAAACAATTTTTTTTTTAATTTTAAAAACCAACATGTTTTACAGAACATCTTGATATTTCTAAAGTGAGTGAAAACATCTGAAGAAACACACTCTGTATTTAAGCCGCTCATCTTCTTCAAGTCTGCACATTGAACAGTGACACACAGTGACATCTAGACGTTGGCTTAGAACAACAGAACACTCAGGTAGGTGTGGGCATGAGGCGAAGTAGAATGAGAGAGTGAATGGAGTCTCAATTTTCAGCCCCTTCTCAAATATCACCATGATTTTTGCCTTATCCAATGGCCATCTGTACTACTCATTAGTGTTTTTAAAATAAAAAATTTTTAACCGGGTTTGCTCTAAGCAACATTATCTGTGAAGTTACATTTGATATACTGGCTCCATTTTTGACAATATATCAGAACCCTTCAGGCAGGTTCATAGCAGGAATATCCTATTTTGTCCTGGGTGTTCTTTCTTTCCTGAGTATTTAGCCATGTGCCCATTAAAATATAATGATATAATCAAAGTAGATTAGTAAAATAGGGAGAGACAGAATGCTCCTATAAAAGAGTGATTTGTTTTTTGTTTCTTTTCTTTCTGAACCTATGCTTTTTCACTAGTATAATTTTCTGAGCAAGGCAATTTTCTTTCCCCAGGCTCACAATTCTCTTTAGAGGCCCAGTAGTATTTACACACCAGATATGAGTCCTTTGGGGAAGTGAGAACTGATGAGTCATTCCTGTGATCTTCCCTAAATCCATGTGCTTTATCTAATAACAATAGAGATCCTAAATGATTTTAAAAGAACCATGGTGACAGATTCAAAAGAAAAGTCCCTTGCTTTACAAAAGGTAATCTCTAGCAATGCTAATATTATAATGATTAAGAACTATGGATGCTTATGTTTGGGTCCACACCCAAATGGGGCCAGTAGTTCTGCTGAGTTTTCTTTCACTGCTGTGGAAAAGGTATGCGAAAGTTGGCCAGATACAGCTCCAAGGGCACCCTTCCCCATTAGATGTCCACACAGGACAGTTTCTGCTTCACATCCACCCCACATGGTAATATTGAAACATTTATTCTTTCAATGACTAAAATAGAAGGGATTAGAAGAAAATTTTTTATTTAAAAACTTTCACATAAGCTGTATCTCACAGTATCTGAACATTTTTTACTAATGTTAATGCTGCCTTGACTAAAGCTATCACGATATAATGACGAGTATACCCACACACCTCCTACTTTCATTTTGCTTAATAATTGTTGGCACAAATGCTTGAAATCATTCTTTCATGGAACAGGAGAAGGCATGGCTGGAGAGATTTTTCTAGCAGCAAAAATTTTTAAAAACAAAGGAGGAGCTACAATAAAAGGGGGATTGGTTATTGAAGCAGAGAGTTTGTGAAATGAAGACGAAGAGAGCTGTTCTAGGAGCCTCCTGCCCACCTCTACTCACACACGTGAAACCAGGCTGTTGCCTCATTTAGCCGCATGTCCAAGATCATATTGGAACTAAAGCCAGGCCAAGGATCCAGCCAATGACGTTTTCACCATGTCATGCATGGTTAATCCTCAGATTAGTTATGAGAATTACAAAGTTAAGGTAATATTGTTAATTTTACAAGGTGTATATCGAATGTCACACAGTGCTCTGAATCTGTCATGGTCCTTGACCCATATTTCTCCAACCAAATAAGTGAAAGTACAAAGTCCTCTTGAAGTGAGTGATTCCAGGGCAACGTCAATCCTCTTATAAACATTCTTAAGTTGTTTGTTTGTATTATTGATGCTTTTGACATAAAATTATGAAACGATGCCTCTAATTCTAAATGATTTATGCGTTTAAGACATGGTAAAATGACTCAGAAATTCTCATCAAGATAAGCAGTAAGAATAACATTCCCCCAGGGGCGCCTGGGTGAAATGTTATTCCAACTTCAACTCAGGCATCCAACTTCGGCTCAGGTCATGATCTCACAGTCTGTGGGTTCGAGCCCTGTGTCGGGCTCTGTGCTGACAGCTCAGAGCCTGGAGCCTGCCTCAGATTCTGTGTCTCCCTCTCTCACTGCCGCTCCCCCACTCTCACTTTGTCTCACTCTGTCTCTCAAAAATAAATAAATGTAGAAAAAAAATTTAAGAATAATATTCCCCCAGAATTTGTCATTCAGTATCAATCTAAACATTCCCCATTGATGTATAAATATGTGTGTTTCCTTACACCCTCACCAGCACATCCTAGAATCAGTTTTATAACATTTGCCAAATTGACAAGAGAAAAATATTATCATTCTGGGTTTTGACTTGCATTTCTCTGATTGGTAGAAAAGTTGAATCTCTTCACATGTATGAATTGCTGTTATTTCTTATTTTGTGAATTTTATTTTTGTGACTATACCTCAAGTCTACTAGGATAATCAGTGGAGGTGAACTTATTTCTAGGCCTAAGGATTCAAGGAATAAGAGACACATAGCTCTACTCTAATCAAAATGAGAAATGAGGATGTGACCAGGGAACCACAACTGTTATCTAAATCAGTTTCTAGAAACAGCCATACATACACACCATTTTCTGGCATGACATCTTTAGTTACCTCAAAGCCAGGGTTGGGATAATAAACATGTCCAAATCCTGCTCCTTTCTCACCCTTACTACAAAAGATTTTTTAAAGAATGAGAACTTTTCCATATAAATTAAGGTTAGCTTGATATAATTAATCTTTATACTAAGATTCTGTATTAAAATGTATTGATTCTCTAGGATTGTTCAGTACAACAGCTTACAAAGTTATTAAGAAAGTGCTCCAAACAATTAACCCAAGTATGCAGGCCATCTTTATCCCTCAACTCTCATAACAGAGTCTGTAAAAATATTTTCACAAAAGCAAATTCAACATTTACACTTAGACATAAATACTAAAGATAATGCTCATCCAGAAATGGAAAACATCCCCAAATAAATGCACAGAACACCTTCACGGGGAATCTGGTCTACCTCAGCTGACCAGGCTTTTTTCAGGCTTGAAGGACAGAAAAATCTCCCAAAGAAATGGATTCCAAGCTGACCTTCTCTAACTCTGTGGGAGTAGACAGAGCAGAGGCAGGCCTCATTTTCTCACCCTTCACTTTTCTGCACTTTGCAGATAATGTGTTTCTTACAAATTGAAGGTCTGTGGCAACCATGCCTTGGGCAAGTCTACTGAAGCCATTTTCCAACAGCATTTGCACACTCCATGTCTCTGAGTCACATTTTGATAATTCTCCCAATATTCTAACTTATTCATTATTATTGTATTTGTTATGGTGATTTGGAACCAAGGGTCTCTGATGTTACTACTGTGAATGTTTTCAGGCAGCACAAACCACGCTCCTATAACAACGCAAACTTAGCTGAGAAAAGTTGTGTGTGTTCTGACTGCTCCACTGACAGGCTGTTCTCCATCTCTCTCTCTCTCTCTCTCTCTCTCTCTCTCTCTCTCTCTCCTCATGCCTCCCTTTTTCCTGAGACACAACAATATTGATATTAGGTCAGTTATAAACCCTAAAATGACCCTGAAGTGTTGAGGTGACAGGAAGAGTCACACGTCTCTCACTTTCAATGAAAAGCTAGAAATAATTAAGCTTAGAGAGAAAACATGTCAAAAGCCGAGATAGGCTCAAAGCTTGGCTTCTTGCGCCAGCCATGTTGTGAATGCAGAGGGAAAGTTCTTGAAGGAAATTCAAAGTGCTGCTCTAGTGAACACACGATTGCTAAGAAAGTGAAACAGTCTTATCACTGATATAAAGGAAGTTTGAGTGGTCTGGATAGAAGATTAAACCAGTCACAACATTGCCTGAAGCCAAAGCCCAATCCAGAAAAAGGCCCCAATTCTCTTCAATTCTATGAAGACAGAGAGGAGAGGAAGCTGAAGAAAAAAAAGTCTGAAGCTGGCAGAGGTCTAATGAGCTTTGAGGGGAGAAGGAGTCTCCATAACATAAACATGTAAGGTGAAGCAACAAGTGCTGATGTAGAAGCTGCAGCAAATTACCCAGAAGATTCTGCTAAGATAATTCATGAAGGTGGCCACACTAAAAAGCAGACTGTCATTGCAGACAAAACAGCCTTCTACTGGAAGATGTCATCTTGGACTTCCAGAGCCATACAGGAGACATCAAGACTTGGCTTCAAAGCTTCCACGAACACAGCTCTCTTGCTAGAGGCTAACACAGCTGGTGACTTGGAGCTGAAGCCAGTGTTCATTGACCATTCTGAAAATCCTAGGGCCCTTAAGAATTACCCTAAATCTTCTCAGAACAACAAAGCCTAGATGACAGCACAATTGCTTACAACATAGTTTACTGAATATTTTAAGCCCATAGTTGAGATCTACTGCTCAGAAAAAAAGACTCCTTTCAAAATATTACTGCTCATTGACAATGCACCTGGTCACCCAAGGGCTCCTATGCAGATGTAAAATGAGATTCATGCTGTTTTCAAGCCAACTAACACAACATGCATTCTACAGTCCATGGATCAAGGAGAAATTCTGATTTTCAAGTATTATTTAAAGTATTTAATGTATTTAAGAAATACATTTCGGGGCGCCTGGGTGGCTCAGTCAGTTGAGTGTCTGACTTCGGCTCAGGTCATGATCTCGCGGTCTGTGAGTTTGAGCCCCGTGTCAGGCCCTGTGCTGATAGCTCGGAGCCTGAAGCCTGTTTCAGATTCTGTCTCCCTCTCTCTCTGCCCCTCCCCCACTCATGCTGTGTCTCTCTCTCTCTCTCTCTGTCAAAAATAAACACTAAAAAAAATAAAATAATAAAGAAAAAAAAGAAATACATTTCATAAGCCTATAGCTGCCAAGGATAGGGATTCCTCTAATGGATATAGGCAAAATCAGTACAAAACCTTCTGGAAAGGATTCAACATTCTAGATGCCATTCAGAACATTCATGAGTTATGGGAAGAGGTCGAAATGTCAACGCCCACAGGAGTTTGATAGAAGTGGATTCCAGACCTCATGGAGGACTCTGAGGGGTCCAAGACTTCAGTGGAGGAAGTCACTGCAGGTGTGGTGGAAACAGCAAGAGAGCTAGAAGTGAAGTCTGAAGATGGGACTGAATTGCTGCAATCTCATGATAAAACTTGGACAGTAAGGAGTTGCTTCTTATGGATGACAAACAAAAGTGTTTCCTTGAGATGGAATTTACTCCTGCTGGAGATGCTGAGAAGATGGTTGGAATGACAACAAAGGATTTAGAATATTACATAAACTTAACTGATAAAGCAGGGCAGGGTTTGAGAGGACTGACTCCAATTTTGAAAGAAGGTCTATTGGGGCGTCTGGGTGGCTCAGTCAGTTAAGCGTCCGACTTCGGCTCAGGTCATGATCTCACGGTCCGTGAGTTGGAGCCCCGTGTTGGGCTCTGTGCTGACAGCTCAGAGCATGGAGCCTGCTTCAGATCCTGTGTCTCCCTCTCTCTCTGCCCCTCCCCCGTTCATGCTCTGTCTCTCTCTGTCTCAAAAATAAATAAACATTAAAAAAAATTGAAAGAAGTTCTATTGTGGGTAAAATGTTATCAAACAGTACCACATGCTACAGAGAAATCCTTCGTGAAAGGAAGAGTCGTTCGATGTGGCAGACTTCACTGTTGTCTTATTTTTAAAAATTGCCACTGTCACCCCAAACTTCAGCCACCTTGGTCCATCAGCAGCTATTGCTATCAAGACAAGACCCTCCACCAACAAAAAGATTACAACTCACTGAAACTCAGATGATTATTAGCATTTTAAGCAACAAAGTATTTTAATTAAGGCATGGACATTGTTTCTTTAGACATAATGCTATTGCACATTCAGTAGACTACAGTATAGTATAAACATAACTTTCATATGCACTGGGAAACAAAACATTCATTTGACTGGCTTTCCTGCAATGTTTGCTTTATTGCGGTGCTGTGGAACTGAACCCACAATATTTCCAAATTATGTCTGCATTCAAGAGGATAACACATATGTCCATGCAAACTTTTATCACCTTCAAAAACTGTTATGCCCAATATTGTGGTCCAATAGAATAGTCTGAAACTTAATAAATTATGTTGCCTATAAGCTCCTGGCACAACACTTGTATCATGTTGTGTGTATATGCCAGGCACCAGTACAAGGTCTGGTACAGAACAGGTGCTTCATAAATACCACCTGCATTAACGAATGACAGAATTATAGAGCCCTGTGGCATGCTAGACATTACCCTACATTGGAAGTGTTGTGCTCTCTAAAATTTCCAGTCCTATCTTTACGTTTTGATGTCGTGTGGGAGAAGGCAGTGACATAGAAATCTCAACAGGCTACTTCCCACACAGCACCAAAATACAAAGATGGCAGTTTTTTTTATTTCCTCAAACCACCCCTTTCCTTAACCATGGCCCATCTTATCCCAAGCACGACCCACCCCACTCGCCCCTCACTAGAAGCTCAGAGATGGTAAGAGGAAGATTGGGAGTCAGAACTAAGGAGTTAATTATTTGTTACTGGTTTTTAGCTAAATATTAAATGACTTATTATTAAGACTATATAAAAACAGCTATTTCAAAACTACATGATCAAAATGTTCTTAGCAGGGCGCCTGCATGGGCCAGTCAATTGAGCGCCCAACTCTTGATTTCGGCTCAGATCATGATCCCAGGGTCATGGGATCAAGCCCCACGTGGGGCTCCATGCTGAGCATGAAGCCTGCTTAAGACTCTCTCTCTCCCTCTCCCTCTCTCTCTGTCTCTCTCTCTCTCTGATTTGCACCTTTCCCCAGCTCTCTCTCCCTCTTCCCCTCTCCCCAGCTCTCTCTCAAAAAGAAAAAAAAAAGGCCTTAGCATTCTGATTAAAATTAAAAGCATGGGGGCGCCTGGGTGGCGCAGTCGGTTAAGCGTCCGACTTCAGCCAGGTCACGATCTCGCGGTCCGTGAGTTCGAGCCCCGCGTCAGGCTCTGGGCTGATGGCTCAGAGCCTGGAGCCTGTTTCCGATTCTGTGTCTCCCTCTCTCTCTGCCCCTCCCCCGTTCGTGCTCTGTCTCTCTCTGTCCCAAAAATAAATAAACGTTGAAAAAAAAAATTAAAAAAAAAAAATTAAAAGCATGAAATGTACAAAAGAGAATAACAAAGTCATATAGGTCTTCTAATCTATACTTTCTTGAGGCATTTTTACTGAAGTTCCAGTGGTTCCCTGAATTTCCCTTCCTTCCTTTCTTTCTGTCTGAGCCTCAGTGATGTCCTAACAGATTCAGACTTACACATTCCCAATTCATTCTGAGATATTCATTAAGCCTCTGGGATGCGCCAGGCTGAGCTAAGGGCCAAGGGGCAAAATCACAGAGGCCTAGTTAGATTGGTAACTGTATGCCTCCAGGTCACTGTGTTGCTGTGGCCAAGCCTCGGCTGTTTCCTGTCTTGGTTCCTGATTCCCGAAATGAAGAGGAGTTGGCTTTATTACGTGATCTCTAAAGTCCTCTTTCAGTTCTGAAATTCTCCAATTTGGTGACAGTACTTACTACCCTGGCTAGCTAGCATCACCCTGATGAATACAGAAATGAGCACCTTCGAGTGAAGCGTTGCCATAAAAAATATCTAAAATTGGCCTAGTAGTCAGGCAGTGGGCAGCCAAGAAACTACTGCCAGAGGCTGCAAACCTGGAGATCCTTGGGTGCCTGCGGGTGGAGCACTCGGTACCTCTTGCCCATGGTAACTTGAAGGGCACCCTGCACGTTTGCTGTGTCTGGATGTTCTGCGTGTGCTCGGTGTTCTTGGCAGCATTTCGCAAGGTTTGGGAAGAAAGAGATGATCTTCGGTAAAAATTATCAGAAAAAAAAGAATAGGAGAGAGGAAGTCCAGAAATGTGGGAACTTACAAGGATGGAAAAGGCGAGTGCCTCAAGACCCCAAACAGAAGACTGAGAAACACCTCATAATGGACAAAGGCCCCCTGGCACTCAGCCTTGGGGCAAAGATCAGACTAAGAAAATGCCTTCTCTCTATTTTAAGTGGTTCCTGAACAGCCACTCCTAAATGAGAGATCTAGCCAAAGGAATGAGAAAGCAAACAAAAAAGAAATTGACAGTTTTAACTTCACAGACCTTTGGATGAGGTTACTGGCACCTGGAACTAACTGGAAGGACCCTTCCAAGGTTTTAAAAGAATTATATTACTAAAGAAATCAGAATCTCTTCTAAAAAAGATGTAGAGAGTTTGAGCCAAAAAAAAAAATTATTTAAGCTTTGAATCCCCAAAGTTACCTTCCAACTGGCAAGAATAGGACACAGATGGCAAAAAAATGTATAGCTCCCAAGGATGGCATACTCTATAACCACAACGAACGTGGACAGGTATGAAAGTGAATACAGACAAACCTGCCAGAGGGGAGGCAAGGGCCACACAGAGAAATGGACAGGGAATTGCTTACAGCAACTGAAAGTAGAATTCAAGTCTAACCAAGGAATTTCAGGGGCACCTGGATAGCTCAGTCAGTTAAATGTCTGACTTAGGCGCAGATCATGATCTCACAGTTTGTGGGTTTGAGCCCCACATCAGGCTGTGTGCTGACAGCTGAGCCTGGAGCCTGCTTCAGATTCTGTGTGTGTGTCTCTCTCTGACTCTCCCTCACTCACACTCTTCTATGTCTCTCAAAAATAAATTAAAAAAAAATACATTTAACCAAGGAATTTCATCCAATGCCAGAGCACAAAGATCTCATCATGTATCCCCAAGAGTATTCCAAAATTTCTATGGACCAATGAACTGTGCCCCACCTCCTCCTCCTCCTCCTCTTTTCAACACAGGAGTGATAATTGTGGTCACGTTACGCTCCACCACTGTATACTGATTTAGGGGGAGGGAAGATGCTGTACTTTAAGCTGGATGCAGTGACTGACTGAGACTTTGGAGAAAGTAGGGGACAGCATGCGATCTGGGATGGCAAAAGGGTTGGCCTCTGGCAGAGTCAGCCTGCCATTCAACAAAGATGGGTACTCCGCTACAGTGTCGAGTTCCCTGGCCAGTGGGGCTCCCTTCACCACCTTTACTGTGTCGCTTCGAAGCAGGGCCATATGAGTGGTTCTCACTAACAGAATGAGAATAGCAATGATGTGTAGCACATCCAGGCTAAAGTGGTTAAAAAGCAGGTGTCTTTCCATTTTTCCTTTCTTCATCTCTCAGCTGAAGGGACAGGATTCTAAGGCATTATTTGCTCTTACAGGTGTAAGACAAAAGGAGTCCAGGTTCCTAAACCACAGCATGGAAGACCGCTTGCCAGTGCAATAGGTAGAAATAAACTTGAGTTGCATAAAGCTGCTTAGACTGGGACTAATTTCACTTGAGTTTTCGTAATATAGATTCCAGACTGAAAATTCCTTACGCCTAAGATCCAAGGTGCCCAGGCGTGTTCTCTAAATACCATTTATTCACTTAGAGACACTGGGACTCCTTGGAGAAATGGCTGATTCAAGATCTGAGGCAGAGAAATGTAAGATGAGCCTGCAACATCTTGGCATCCCAGAAAGCAAAGGAGCTATCAAAGTCCACTGGGGTCATGTTAGAGAGGACTCAGAACCGACTTAAAGAGGCTCCCACTGGCCTTAGATGGGTCATCAAAAAGACTAATGTATAGGGTGGACTGAAACACTTCAAATCAGTTTAAATCGCTGAATTATGGTACTGGAGAAAAGAAACATTTACCCTTGGAGGATACCTTACAGAACCAACTCATTCTGAAAACTGCTAAAAAAGGGAAAAGAATCAAGTGTCAATCCTGTCTTGACTATACAAACTGTACCTCAAATAGACCAAGCAGTTGAAAAAGGAATGCTTCTCTATGTGGAAATACTCCAGCTAATGAATTAAGAAGGAATGACTGAATTAGAATATCATTATTTTGCAATGCCTAATGAAATGATGGATCAAAGCAATGGTTTCTAAGACTCCTTCCTGAAAAGTAGATGAAGAACTTTATAGTGGCTGGCTGGTTCAAGCTGGTGGCACACAAACCTGTTCACCACTGTTAACACTGTGGTAAGGAAGATAGGCAGACTTTATGTGCTCCCTCATGAAAGTACACAAGAGCACCTGGGAAACAGTCTTACAAAAAAAAGAAAAGAAAAGAAAAGAAAAGAAAAGAAAAGAAAAGGAAAGGAAAGGAAAGGAAAGGAAAGGAAAGGAAAGAAAAGGAAAGAAAAAGAAAAACTCAAACCTGAATCTAGTCAAACTTTTCGATCTAACCACCATATTACAAAAAGTACAGAGTATTAGAGGCACATGATAACCAGGGTCACAGGGACACAACCAGCAAAATCTAGACTGGGAAAAACTCTACAGAACAAAGTACCGAGTTCTCTCAACAAAATATTACAAGGAGGGGTGGGGAAAGGAGAGGAGGGAGCTTATGGATTAAGCCCGTGAACCAAGTGTAATATGTACACTGACTATATCCTGATTCAAACAAGTTTCCTATCAGGAAAAAAAACAAAACAAAACAAAACAAAACCAATTGTGAAAATATGAACATTGACTGAATAATTCTAAGTTACATAATTAAAACTATTACATTTAGATGCGATGTGGTATTTTATTGAGGGTACTAAAATTACCAATGCAGTATCAATGATTCTGGAATTATGCCTTGAGGTAATTGGGGTCAGAGCTATAGATGACAAAGAATTAGCTATTAGTTAATAATTGTTGAAGCTGAGCTAAAAGGTTCCATGGATCATCATGCTGTTCTCTCTAATGCTGCATATATATGAAATTTTCTATTTAAAAAAGTTTAGGCAAAATAAAAAACGATATGTCTCATGTGAACCCTTAATGATTCTGATCCAAAAATCAATTGCCAAATAAATTAAATGTTTATGCTTCTATATGTAATGACATCACATATGATGCATGATCTATGTGACTGTCATCATAAATTATTGAGAAATCACTGAGCTTTCTTTTTTAAAATTTCAGGTGGCACGGTAGCTTGGATCATCAACCACATGGGTGACAACTGAAGTCACAGACGACTGTGGCATGAAGCATGACAGAACTCTGGCAACAGATGGCATGAAAGAAGAGAGTCCCTTAATCTCCACATAACTGACTTCATTCCATAGTAAACCATATAACCAGTTTAGAGAACAAAAAGGCACTGGTACTCCCAATCAGAAAGAAAAAAAAATTCTGTAATTTCTCCCTTTTAACAGATATCATATTCTTTTTTTTTTTTTTTAGTGTTTTATTTATCTTTGAGAGAGAAAGAGAGAGAGAGAGAGAGAGAGAACACAAGCGGTGGTGGGGCAGAAAGAGAGGGCGACAGAGGATCCAAAGTGGACTCTGTGCTGAGAGCAGAGAGCCCGATGTAGGGCTCGAACTCACAAACCATGAAATCATGACTGGAGCTGAAGTCAGATGTTTAACTGACTGAGCCACCCAGGTGCCCCAATATCATGTTCTGACTATAAGGTCTCAGGTGGAAAAAAAAAATGTCATTGACTATTATGGGTAAATTATCACATTCATTTTTAAATTTTTTTTAATTTCAACCAGCTTCCTTTGGGCATCACTAACCAGCTATTGATTTTCTTCCCAATCAAGAATAACTAAAGATGTAACCTTCCTTTAAGTTTCCACAATTTAGCTCTTCCCTAACAACTGTAAACTGCTATTTGGATTTCTGAAAATAGCCAACAGGGTCTTTGACCCACAAACTCTTTTTTTATGTTTACCCTGGGTAAGTTTTGTAAAAAGCACATATAAAAAACGCAACTACGATTCATTTTCTTTCTGTTTTTCTCCTTCCAGGTGAGGATCTGAGAATAGGCCAAAATTGTTTAATGAAGAATTCAGAGCTACCTCTTGGAATCTGGTGAGATAATTTAGCCCTGCTCTGTCCCCTAGAGTAGCAACTATCTACATATGGTGACTGAGCACTTGAAACGTGGTGAGTGCAAACAGAGATACGTTACAAATGTAAAATAACACTCTGGACTCCACAGACTTGGTGTGAAAAAAATGTAAAATATCTTATCAATAATTACTTAGATTTATTCCATGTTGAAATCATGTTATTCTAGATATGTTAGATTAGATGAAATAGTTAGAATTAATCTCATCTCATTCACTTATCTACGAAGCTACTAGAAAATTTGAAATTACAAATGTGGTTTACATTATATTTCCATTGAACAATGCTGATTTAGTGTTTGAAGATTTTACATAGATTAAATTTTAGTGCAGTATGGAAGTCAGGATAGGAAGGAACCCAGATGGGGAAAAAAAGAAACTAACTTTTATGTGCCCAGCGTTTTACCAACAAGCTTTTCACTCTCTGTGTCCTCTAACAACAGCCAGTAGCAAGCTCAGATCAAGATTAGCATGTCACATAAAAACCAGCAATGATGCCTTGCTCATAGTAGGTATTTCAGAAATATAAGCCAGATAAATGATCTCAGGAAAATCAGCAGCACAGATAATCCAATATGGAAGTTAAAAATATTTACATTTGGTATTACTTATTTCTATAATTTAAAATTTTATAAGCTTTTAGATATATATTAGCTAATATTATTAAATGTTCACTTAGGCATTATAATTTTTATCTGATTACATCTATATAGCAAGCCTCTAAGATATGCACTATTTCCTCCATTTTATAGGTGACAAAACAGGGCCAAAGACATTAAATGACTTGCCTGAGGTCACATGGCCAGCAGGCAGCAGAAACAGTGTTCAAGGCCAGACAGCCCAGCCTAGTTCTTACAGGCAGTTAAGCCACCCAAATCTCAGACTTGAGTATGCTGATGATAAGCAAGTCAAGAGAAATAATAAATCAATATTGTGCAGATGTGGCTCAAAGGAATGAACCATAGAGCAGCGTGTAGTTGTCCATCTGCTTTAGTCCTAATTTCTTTCTTTCTTTTTTTTCTTTACTCTTGGTTTCTTATTCATCTGCCAGGAACAGAAAGCACCACCTCCCAGGGCACCTGGGTGGCTCAATTGGTTGAACGTCCGGCTCTTGATTTTGGCTCTGGTCATGATCTCACGGTTCATGGGTTTGGGCCCTACATTGAGCTCTGTGCTAACAATGTAGAGCCTGCTTGGGATTCTCTCTCTCCCCTCTCTCTGCCCCTCCCCTGTTCATGTGTGCTTCTGCGCGCGCTCCCTCTCTCTCTCTCTCTTTCTCAAAATAAATAAATAATAAGAACATTATCTTCCCTAGGAGATAACAGCCACCAACCTATTTGGAAGAAAGGAAGGAAGAATTAAGTATAAAATTTCCAAACTTCTATGCTAGAATGAAAGTAGATCCCATGTTAAAAACGACTTGAAAAAAATAAAAGAACTACTTGAAAAGAAGCCTTGTCATGATAAATGGAGATGCCCGTCAATCCACACAAACAATTGGGAACAGAGTCTTTCAGATTTAGTGGTTCCATCTTAGTGTATTTTTAAGATCAGCTGGAAGGAAAGAGAAAAAGGGCACCTGGGTGCCTCGGTTGCTTAAGCGTCCAACTTCGGCTCAGGTCGTGATCTCATGGTTCATGGGTTTGAGCCCTGCCTCAGGCTTTGTGCTGTAGTCTGCTTCAGATTCTGTGTCTTCCTCTCTCTCTCTCTCTCTCTCTCTCTCTCTCTCTCTCTCTCTCTCTTTGCCCCTCCCCTGCTCACAGTCTGTCTCTCTCTCAAAAATAAATAAACATTAAAAAAAAAACTTTTTTAAAGAGAGATTAAACAATACAAACAAAAGTTATACATGTCTTCTGTAAAATCATAAATCCAGTTCATGAATCTTCTGTCTAGCCTTCCTCATAAGACTTTGTGGCCATTTAGAGGCTTGGACATTACGGGAAGAAAAATGTCCAGGCCTCTTGGAAATTACTGAGCACTGGCTCTGAGCCAGAACTAATTCTGCACATGACACTGCAGTCTAACAGCCAGTGTGGAGGTTTCTGGGGTCAAGTTACAAGTCAAGTGTTGACTCAGTCTAGCTCACATTGAGCCCAGTGGCACCTCAAACCCATACTGTGGTTACTTTCTCCATTTTCAAGTGCAGACTTAATAGAGATATTCCTAAAAAGAAAGCCCACTGACTCATAACATAGAAGTTATTTTTGTGGGAACAGCCAAGCACTCTTTGAGCTGCTTTTCCTTGTAATCAAAATCCTAATCAAAGTAATACAACATCCCTGAAGGAATGGCAGAGATCAACAATTGCATGAAAGACCTGAGAGATGCAGAGATGGTGATTTCTAGTTTGAACAAGATTATCATGTTTAATCAGGTGGTGAATGGATTTTTACTTGCCATTCAGAACTTGGTCTGCTTAGCAGAACAAGCTGATTCAGCCCCTGAAACCCTCTGGGCTACCACTGACCATGCAAGTGCTAGACCCTAAAAAGCAGAAACACCAAAAACAACCTGCTGACCTCATAAGGATGGTTGGAACATCTTCGGTGTCTTGCCTTAGGTCCACACCTAGTCTCTGACTGTGTTCTACCTATTCATCTGCAACTTTGATCATCTTGCCAAGCTACAGAATCACAATATTTACCAACACTGAAGATATCTTACTGAGCCTTCCTCAAAACCGAGCAGTCAGCCTAGATGGGACACATGCATGCCAGAGAGCAAGAGATACAAAGCATCGGTGCAGAAGCCAGTTACATTTACAGAAGTGCTGATAGGGCTTAGTGTCCAGCAGTGAACATGGCATGTTCTATTAGTAAAGTCCTAAGTAGAACATTTTCTGTGGCATGACTACATTGCCTCTTTTGACTAATACTGGCTATATGACTCAGCTTGCCCACATTCCCTACTTCTGTCATAACTCCAAGCCTTGTTGTCCAGGCTTCCATTCAATTCTGCAAGCTGTCTGGTATTCTTCAACCAATTCTTTTTCTGTTTAAGTTAGCCAGAATCAGTTTTTTGTTTGCAACTAAGAACAATATATTAAAAGATTTTAGATTTTAGAACCTAGAGGGCTATGAACTAGAAGGAAAGCACACGATTACTGTACAATATAGCACCTGAGTGCATACCACCCATAGTCCGTCAACATGCAAAGTAAGACACAGAGAGATTGGAGAGGAGACAAGTGAATAACTGAGCATCTGAGTTATTCAAAAGTTAGACTGAACTATTTCAAGACAGATGAGGGTCTTAGAGTGTAACCCTCACACATTCCCTACAACAAACAGTTCTGGTAGGTTCTCTGGCCTGTTGATGGGCTAAATGCTGCAAGAAGCTGCAGCTGAAGAGGACATTCCACAACTAACCCAAAGAAAGTGCTCCCCACCCTTCTTTCCAAAGGCATACATCCTTGCGGGGGAGAATAAGTAAAAAGAAAATTGGCGCTTTTCTTGTTGCTTCCTTGTCTCTGGAACCTCCTTAGCATTTCTGTTAGCCAAGCAGTATGAATGACCCCTATGTCTTTGCTGAACTCACACCACACAGAACACTTTAGAGTTGCCAAGGGCTACAGCAGTACTTAGAACGATAACTGATACTTAAGTAAACACAACAATTAATCTTAAGGAGTTTGATGTACTTATTAATTAACTCTCACCATTATAGGTACCCCCAAATCTAAGGAATTGATGACAATTTTTTCCACCCGTTTAAAACATGTTGTGCCTGCCTTGCAGCCAAGAAATGAAGAAATGTGTTTTAATCAAAAACAATCATTGCCTTATATAAAATTTTATTCCTTTTATCCAGGATGTCCTGCCTTGATCTCTAGAAAGTCACTGTCAGGAGAATCAAGTGCTTGAATGTGTTGTAGAAGCGTAAGACGCAGCTGTGGGGCATACAACTCCATGTAGCAAATGAAATTCTTTAATCCATAATCAGGAAAAGGAAAACAATACAAAAATCATGATTTTTTTTTAGGTTCCTATTACTTTCTGGGCACTCTCAATATTTCCAAAAGTATGAACAATGTTTATTAGTTTCCTTTTGGACTTTTAAGGCTGGCTGGCCAAATATGGGTTTACTACAAAAAAATCAAATATGTACTAAAAGTAATTTTGATGAAAGAGTTCTAAGAAGAATACTCTTGTTCCAGGGCCCTGTGGTGAACTGCAGGGTTTCCTCGCTCGGATTTCAATCCCTCTATGTTTCTGCTGGCATAAGACCTAGCCACTGAAACAAAAATGAAAACGTCTACAAGGTTGTTTATGAGTAAAAAGTCTGTGATCTTTGCCTCGAAAGCTATTAGAGTGGAAGCACTTACTTAGTGCTTTACATTATGCATTAAAGATAGAAGACCTGGAACCAGTATCTATTTTCCACGTGCTCTAAAATACAAATTTGGGTAAGTCACATGTTGATATAATCCCATTGAGGCTTTCTTCTCTACACTCTGGCATTGGTTAAATGACCAATATCCATAGAGGAGATGTATATAATTTAGATTTATCAAGGAAATGCATATCTTAATTTTAATAAGGAACATAACAATCAGTTTGTCCTCTGTCCTCCCACCTAATCTGCCCATCTACCTATATAAATCTTTCTACCTACCTTTCTGTTCGGTTCCCTATAATACCTGCCATCTTCCCAACTAAAGACAGTTAAACCAGGGGCTATAGCCTTGGAAAGACTCGCACAGTCTAAAGCTAATCTCTGGACTACAGCTGTCACTTCTATCAGACGAGGCAACATTTAATAATCCAATGTATGCTGCTTGGTCTTGCTGGTGCTTTCTTTAAAAATAAATCCATTTTTCAATTGAAGACTTTATTAACTTCTTCTAAGAGAACGGATCACATGTACCTGGCCTTTTGTCTCCTTCTTTCAAAAATATGTTAAGTCATTCATTACCACACATTTTGCAAAACAATGCTAGGAACCCATTCACTACTACCCATTTACTACACACTTTTTTGGATGTATATATACACACACACACACATGCACACACATACCCTTATACACACACACAAACACACACGAGACACAGATATACCTCTATGAAAGTAAAATGCAAACAGAGAATTTTTTACAGATCTTTGCCATTTTGTGGCCTGTATTTTATCTGCAGAAGATTTATTTTTATAGCAAGCTGATTTTTATTCCAGGTATACTTTTGTCTGGACTAGGACAAAACAGCAATAGCCTCACTATGATGAAGTCTTTGAAGCTTTACAGGATTAGGCCTTGATTTTACCTGAGAAATACATGCTACCTGGTTTCTTTGCAATCACCTTACAGGGAACAGTAATTGCTCCTTTTAGGTAATCATTAGCAATCAATTGCAGGATGATTCTGGCTTAATGGCATCTTTTAGGTTGTTACTGCTTCCAACAAGGTAAGAGCCCACTAAAATCTCTGGTGTCTGAAGGACTAGAACATTCTAGAGAAAGAAATAAAATGTCCAGACTTAGGTATTAAGCATAGGGCCTGTCAACTCAGACAAATCCCTGGAAGATCAAGTTCTTTTAATTTTTTTTTAAGTTTATTTATTCGAGACAGACAGCACGAGCAGGAGAAGGGCAGAGACAGAGAGAGAATCCCAAGCAGGTTCCTAGATGTTAGCGCAGAGCCAGATTCAGGGCTCACGGATCCCATGAACCGTGAGATCATGACCTGTGGTGAAATCAAGAGTCAAACGCTCAACCAACTGAGCCACCCAGACACCCTGAGCTGCCTTGTTTTTTTAAATAAACCTTTATTTTAGAGTAACTTTAGACTTACTGAAAAGTTGCAAAGATAGCTCAGAGTTCCTATATACTCCACACTGGTTCCTCTATATTAAACATCTTATATTAGTGCTATAGGTGTCAAAACTAAGGAACCAATATTGTTGCATTACAATTAACTGAAGTCCACATCCTATTTAGATTCCCCTAGTGTTCCCCTAATGTCCTTTTCCAGGATCCATATTATATTTAGTCATCACATCCCTTATAGTCTCCTCTAGTCTGCAACAGTTTCTTAGATTTTCCTTGTTTTTGACAACTTTGACAGTTTTGAGAAATGCTGACTAGGTATTTTGTAGAATGTTCCCCCATTTGAGTTTGTATGGTGTTTTCTCATGGTTAGTCTAGGGTTATAGGTTTGGGGGAGCATGATTACAGAGGTGAATTATACTTTTTATGACCAATGCTCTTATGCTCTTGAGCATAAATTATCAATGTAACTTATCACTGATGATGCTGACCTCAGTCACCTGAACAAGGTAGTGTTTGCCCAGTTTTGCACTGTAAAGTTACCTTTCCTCCCATTCCGTACTCTGCTTTTTTGGAAACAGCTTACTAAATGCAGCCACACTCAAATGCACTGAATTTCCACTTCCTTGGGAGAAGGATGCTGTGTGTGTGTGTGTGTGTGTGTGTGTGTGTGTGTGTGTGTGTGCTTAATGACTTTCTAATAGTCCATGGGACTTTACAGGACATGTGAATGTCTGTTTTTTTACTTCTAAAGTAAAATTCAGATCTAGAGTTTTAAGAGATACGTCCCCAAATCTATCCTCTCCCTTCACATATATTTCATATCTGGGGACACCTCTCTTTAGCTGCCAAGAAACCTCTTTTAGTTTGTTTATAATTTCCTAGTTTTTTAGGTCATGCTTGTGCATAGACCTGAATTCAAGATAAGCAACATGCTACTCTAACAATGGCTTTGTTGACATTTGTAGATGGTAACTGGTAAGCTACCAACCTGACAGTAAATATGCTCCAGGTGACTAAATAAGCGGTTTTCATACAGCCATGTTTTTGAAATTATTAATATCTAGGGATACTGCTGTCTTATCAAATGTTACATTCAACTTTGTAACATAAAACTTCATATGTGAGTGTGTACTCACATATTTTTGAGCTCATTAGTCAGTCAACAGGTATTTACTGAGCTTCTGCTGGTTTTTGCCGTGGTCTGGTGGTTAAGACAAATCAGATGCCTAACGTGAGGCAGATCATGTTTCTAGTGCAAGACACAGACACACAGAATAAACACATTAAAAATTCATAAGGAAGATCATTTCAGAGCCTGATAAGTGCTGTGAGGAAATATGCAGAGTGAGGCGCAGGTGGATTCCTTGGTCCTGGCGGCTGTGTCTGCTCTCCGCTTTGTGGCCAGTGCAGTCCTGAAGTGAGGGCTGAGTCTGCAGGAAGACCACACATCTGCAAGTCTGGCAGAAGAGCTCTCCAGCAACATCTGGAGCTGGGAGGAGATCGGTGAGTTCCAGGAATAACAAGGCTGGGGTGGTGTAAGTGAGGGCCGAGACGTGGGGAAGGCTGTGGAGGTAGGCAGGGCCTGGTACCTCTTTACTGTCCATGGGAAATCTCTGGATGGTTTTAAGCAGGGAAGTGACATCTGATCTATGTGTTTGAAAAGCACCTTCTGGTTGCTATGTGAAAAACAGATTGTAGGCGAGATAAGAGGAAGATAACAGGAGACCATTGTAACAGTCCACGTGAGAGATAGATGATGGTTTAGACTGTCAGCAAGGTAGACAAAAGTAGGTAGATGAGGTGATGATGCCATATAAAACTGCCTCCAATATAGACTGTATTGCATGTAAGTCTAATGTTAGAAAAATTTGGCATAAGAAAAGAAGCATTGGGGGCGCCTGGGTGGCTCAGCCGGTTGAGCGTCCGACTTCGGCTCAGGTCATGATCATGGTCCGTGAGTTCGAGCCCCGCGTCGGGCTCTGTGCTGACAGCACAGATTCTGTGTTTCCCTCTCTCTCTGCCCCTCCCCTGCTCATGCTCTGTCTCTCTCTGTCAAAAATTTTTAAAAAATAAACATTAAAAAATTAAAAAAAAAGAAGCTTTGGCATTATATTTTCAATTAATGCTTTAAAAGAAGAGTGGTATCATTGATAGATGAATGGATAAGGAAGATGTGGTGCACACACACACACACACACACACACAGGGATACTCCACAGCCATAAAAAAAGATGAGATTGTGCAATTTACAACAACATGGATGGACCCAGAGGGTATTATGCTAAGTGAAATAAGTCAGACTGAGAAAAAGAAACACGCTGTGATTTCATTCATACATGTAATCCAAAAATAACAAAGAAACAAACAAAAAGCGGAATCAGACCTATGAATACTGAGAACAAACTGATGGTTGGTGGAGAGGACAAAAACACAACAGAAAAATGGGTGAAGGGGGTGGCAGGCACGGCCTTTCATTATGGAATGAATAAGTCACGGGAATAAAAGTCACAGCATAGGGAATATAGTCAATGATATTATAACAGTATTGTATGCGGACAGATGGTAGCTATGCTTGTGGTGAGCACAGCATGACATACAGGAAAGTTAAATCACTGTGCTGTACACCTGAAACCAAAGAACACTGTATGTCGACTATCCTCAAATAGAAAACTTAAAACAAAAAAAGCAAAGGGTATCAAATGTCCACATTAACACACTAGGAAGATATGAGGGAGCCATGCCCACCCTAACTTATCAGTAATAGAAGAGGAAACTTGCTCACCAACGTAATGAGCTCTTAATATCTCTTATGGTAGTCTGCTACACCTACCAACCCCACAACAGTAAGAATTTGTCTTTAGGGCTTAATAATAAACTGGAGTAGTTAAGCATCCCATTTATTTGATTATTACTCCTCAGGACATTCTCATCTTAGTAATAATATTTCTGATGTAATGGTCACTGTGAATTACTTTTCTGTCATAATGACTGTAATATTCAGCAAAGCAGATCATGTTTCAATCACATATTGATGTTTAACTCTGGAGTCACTGAGAAAACATTTCATTGTTGTAGCTCTTACTTGCACGCAAAATGCCTTTTGATGAAGGGTTTTACAAAGCTTTCTTTGGAATGGATACCTAAACGTAGTCAGTTTTGACATTTTGACTTTTACATCAAATACAGCAGCTCATTTTAGGAGAGCCTGAAATTTAACATTATAACAATTGGTTTGTTTTAAATTTTCAAGGTAATACTTTTTTTCCTGTATGAAGAAATACTGTTACAATGTAACAGCCTCATTAGTGGGGCTCAATTTAATATTTTTGGGTAAAGTAAGCAAGATAGGGACAATTTAGTTTTGTATTCTAGAAGTAAGAGTTTGCTAAGGAGCTGATGAGGTAAAGAGAAGGGAAACATTTGCCTCTTTAATAAACTTTTTAAAAGCACTGCATAAGTAGATGGATGTCACCAAAATCAAGCAAATGGGTGTTATTAATATGTTAACTATCTATGGTTCTCATCTGTTTATTAGGGCTAGTGTAGCAGTACTTTAGTTTGATAAGACTTAGTTAACTTGTGTTATGGTATACCACATATTCGTGTAATACTGGATGATGTTTGGTTTTTTAAAGACACCTTCAGTTAAAATGGGTTTGCCTATCAGAATGTAAGTTAGTTTCAAGCACAGAATTCTGCCCAAGTTTATTAGTTAGAATGTAATTAACTCTGTTAATTGAGTGAGGTCCAGAAACAGGAACCAAGCTTTTTAGCTACATTAAAAGACACACTTTTAATAATAAAAAAGTAAATAAGAAATAGTAAAATTACTTCAATCCTTGTAAGAAAAGAATGTTTTGATATTTCATGTGGTTACTCTTAGGAGAGAACTGCGGTTCTCATAGCCCCAGGAGATTATATTCCCACTGCCAGATAGAGTAAAAACCAAAACCAAACCAAAGGTTGTCATTATGAATTACGCTGATTCTTTGATTAAACTTACTTGAACAAAGAGGAAAGCTGTAAAAAGTGGCATGATAGATATAAAGATGTCAGCAAAACAATCTTTTCCTAAAGAATTTAAATCTAGTTGGACGTGAGAGCTGTTCATGTTCTAGCATGTCCTCTTTCTGTGCACAGCCAGAAGAGTGCATATAGCACGTTAGGGGAGCACGCACTAGAACAGAGCAAGTCCAGCCATGAGAATGACATGGAATTTGGCATCTGAACTGATTCTTGAGGGAGGTGTAGAATTTAAACAGATAGGAATGATGGGCAACAGAAGCCTTGAGGAAAGTCCTGGGGGTAGAAATGACAGCACCTATTCTGGCTCTTCTCTTCCAGCCAGGGATTGTGCGGGTCACTTTACTGGTCACTGAATAGCTCACCAAGTGCCCTGAACAGAGGCTGATTAACAGATACAATCACATGGATGGACAGCATACTTACACACTGACAGCATACAGATTACTAATGTGTTTAAATCTGTTAAACCAGGTAGCATAATCACATAAACTATATTTACATTATCCGATGTTGGCAATATGCTTTATTTGCTTCACATCTCACTTGCAACTTCCTGACTCAACTGCTGCAAATCAGAAGGAAAAAGAATACATCTGGTAGGAGAAAGAACTCATAAGGATTTCTTTCTTGGGCTAAAGAAGACAGACATTTCTGAGAGAGGTCTTTGGTTTCTAGTCTCCTGTCTTCAAAGTCTGCAAAAGGACAATTGTTTTAATATTTCTGTTTTCCAACCTTTGGGGGCTCACTTTAGTGGAGAGGAATGCTAAGAATTTTAAATAAGTATATTTAGGGGAGCCTGGGTGGCTCAGTTGGTTAACCGTCTGACTTTGGCTCAAGTCATGATCTTGCGGTTCGTGGGTTCAAGCCCTGTGTCAGGCTCTGTGCTGACAACTCAGAAGCTAGAGCCTGCTTCAGATTCTGTGTCTCTCTCTGCCCCTCCCCAGCTTGTGCTCGCTCTCTTTCAAAAATTACTAAATATTAAAAATAAATAAATAAGTATATTTAACAAGCTGTATTTTTTTGATCAGGAAATATTCATATTCAGAGTGAATCCTTTCATATTACATTAAGTCCGTTTTTAATGTAATTAGTCTTTTATAACATACTGATTTAAAAAAACTTGGTTTTCTTATCCATCTGATTTAAGTTTTGGGTTTCTAGTTTCCTGGTTCTAATAGGAGTCTCTATAGAAGCAGTTGATTTAAAGCTTTTATGTTCTTATATCTGAAGACTCACTGTAGTGGTAGGAATCCTAATAAAAGTACATTTTAAAGAACACATTTACTAGCTCTATTTTTCTAATGAGAAGAATTACATATTCAGAATAAATCCTTTCATATGGCATGTTTTCTGTTCTTTTTCTTTTTTTTTTTATTTACATAGCTTTTGTATAATTTATTGGTTTCAAAAATGTTGTGGACTTTTGTATATTGGAGTTCCTTAAAGTAGAACATGTTCAATGTCCTGTTGACTTTATACTGAGATCATCAGAGCAACCAGTAGAGTGCTATGGGTACTCTTCATTATTTTGCCCTAAAATTCTATCAGGTTTGGAAAATAGATAATCTGGAAAATTATTTTTGATATAATATAAAAAAAATGAGTTTGTTCAAATGGAGTACACAACAAGCCAATGACCGTGAAAGAGTCTAGCTCTGTTTCCCTGTTTGATTAGAACAAGTGTTTCTGACATATAAAATATTGCTATTATTAATGATCATAATGGACTTTTGGGGGTGGTAGATTTTAATTTCATTGCTAGTATTTCATTATGTTAAGCGTTCAGCCATTTCACAGCTTGTTAAAGATCTATTTCAAGCATTTGTTTTTCCTTCTGAACATTTTCCCAGTATTATTAAGGGAACACACAGTATGCAGAACAAATTCATATGTGCAAAACTGACAATCCCAGAAGTGTTATATCCTTATTTGCATCACGGTCTTATTCATGTCGGATAAAATCCATGTATTTCTCTCAAATTTCTCTCCTTTCCCTCACTGAGCCTCTTAGCAGGGATGCTGTACATGACACTGCATGCACGCTGTTAGGAATATTAAAAAGGCTAAGAACCTCATGCTGAAGAATTATTGTAGAAAGAAAAGATGCCATGAATTGTCAATCTGTCCTCTCTTGCATTTTAGGTTTTTACTGTCTTATTGGCAGTATCTTGGGCTAAATGTGGAGCTCTTTTTACCTGCCATTTAAAAGAAATTGGGGTGCCCAATTTTGTGCTCCCTCTCATTCTGTCTCTCAAAAATAAATAAATACAGGGGCACCTGGGTGGCTCAGTCGGTTAAGCGTCCGACTTCGGCTCAGGTCATGATCTTCCAATTCATGGGTTCAAGCCCCACATCGGGCTCTGTGCTGACAACCTGGAGCCTGGAGCCTGCTTTGGATTCTGTGTCTCCCCTCTCTCTGCCCTTCCCATGCTCATGCTCAGTCTCTGTCTCTCAATAATAAATAAATGTTAAAAAAAATTAAAAATAAATACACACATTTTTAAAAATTTTGAAAAACAAGGCAGCTCTATCTGGAATGAACTTTAGGATTTATTTATTGATGTACTCAGGGTGAAGTACAGTATATAGCATGCAGTCATTTCTGTATCAAAAAAACTATAATGTGGGGGTACCTGCATAGCTCAGTCGCTTAAGTGTCCAACTCTTGATTTCGGCTCAGGTCATGATCTCACAGTCATGAGAGAGAGCCCTGTGCTGAGCTCTGCTCTGCACATGGAACCTGGTTAGGATTCTCTCTCTCCCTCGGCCTCTCTCCCCCCACTGACATGTGTACTCTCCCTCTCTCTCCCTCTCTCAAAATAAATAAATAAATATTTTTTAAAAAAAGAAAAAGACTACATGTGGGGCACTTGGCTGGCCCAGTCAGTACAGCATGCAATTCTTGATCTCTGGATCATGGATCAAGCCCCATGTTGGGTGTAGAGCTTACTTAAAAAAAAAAAAAAAAAAAACCCCTATATGTGTATGTACACAAACTTGTAAATATATGCATAAACTCCCCCTTTAAAGAAAAATCTATTGGGGCACCTGGGAAGCTCAGTTGGTTAAGCGTCAGTCAGACTCTTGATTTTGGCTCAAGCCACAGTCTCATGGTTGTGGGATCAAGCCCCATACAGGGCTTAGGCTGACAGTGTGGAACCTGCTTGGGATTCTCTCTCTCCCTCTCTCTCTGCTCCTCCCCTTGTGCTGTCTCTCAAAATAAATAAATACACTTTAAATAAATAAATAAATAAATAAATAAATAAATAAATAAGAATCTATTACTTTTATATAGAAAACATTGCCTCTGGAAGGAAAATTGGGTGACTGGGGAAAAGGAAGCAAAAATGATTTCCTGTTCACCATATATACACTTTTATATCTTTAAGATTTTATATAACATTCATGTATTATCTTTTCAAATAATAAGTTAAATATGTCCCTGATGTCTTCCCACAATCTTGGGTTGGTAATTAATCACTGTTGTATATGTAAATATGGTTCTTTGAAATATGAAAGAGGGGCACCTGGGTGGCTCAGTCGGTTGAGTGTCGACCTCGGCTCAGGTCATGATCTCACAGCTCACGAGTTCGAGCCCCACATCAGGCTCTGTGCTGACAGCTCAGAGCATGGAGCCTGCTTCAGATTCTGTGTCTCCCTCTCTCTCTGCCCCTAACCCACTCACATTCTGTCTCTGTCTCTCTCAAAAATAAATAAACATGAAAAAAAATTTATTAAAAAAAAAGTTAAAAAAAAGAAATATGAAAGAAAGCTTCATGACTTCCACAACAAATCTCTAGAGCTTACGAGTAGTGACTTATGCTGGAATAGCAATAACAGCACTAATACAGGGCTTACTATGTGTCAGGCATGACTGTAAGTGTTACATATATATTAACTCACAAATACCTATGATATCAGTGCTGTGATCTGCACAAAAGATTTTCACTATGGCTACTAGCATTTTTCATTAATGAGTTGAGCATTTTCCCTTGGCCTCTTACAGGTTGTTTAGATGAAATGTCTCCACTTAAACTATGGCTTTATTTCTTACGCTCCTTCAACAATATAATGGAAAACTGGCAAAGGGCCCAGCCATCTGGCATCTTCTGTAAAGAGTTACCATTCTATTCTTTTGAGGATTGGATCACATAGACAATATACATGTTTGAAGTTCATTTGTTTCTGCTATTACACAAGCCTAACATAATTTAAACTATACATATTAACTAGAATATCCACAAGGATTCTAATCCTAGAGACATTACTATCTGGAAAGAATATATCATAATCTTATATTAATATTATATTTTACTTTTTATTTTTAAGAAAATTATTTTTGAGAACATTACAATTACAATGGTGAACATGTAAACACGGGTATTTTGATTGGGGTATATGGACATCCTCCACAGACATCCGTCCAGGGACAGACTCTTAGATGGAGAAAAGTACCTCTTTACTTTTATTAACATCTAACTGACATCTAGCATCTCCTTGCATTATAAATGTAGGCATGATCCAAGCCACAGAGTATTAATAGTACCTGTGACTTTGTCACCAATACAAATAATGATTACTTTTCTACCACTCTATAGTTAGCAGATATATTATGATATTGCTTAAGTGTATCATGATAACAAAAATGCCTGGGTGGCTCAGTTGGTTAAGCATCTGACTCTTGATTTCGGCTCAGGTCATGATATTACAGTTCATGAGTTCGAGCCCTGCATCAGGCTCTGCGGTGATAGTGCAGAGCCTGCTTGAGATTCTCTCTCTCTCTCTCTCTCTCTCTCTCTCCCTCTCTCTGTCTCTTTCTCTCTGCCCCTCCCCTGATCACACTCTGTCTCTCAAAAATAAATAAACTTAAAAAATAGAGCTGATATTAAACTCTCTGCTAGTTCTTGTTACCTAATGCATTAATATCTATTATTCATCCATTACTTTATCATAATTTTTAATCTTTGATAACTATTTTAATATAATCAATTCCTCATATCTTATGTGTTTAAAATTTTATTTCTAAGAAGGGATCCATCAGTTGGCCAAAGGTCTTTTAAAAAGGCAGTATGAGAATTTAGTATGTGAGAGAATGCATCTACCCCATTTGTCTTCAAACCAATGAAGGGCGCTACTCAGTAAATGCTTGTGGATTGAAGAAATGGAAAAAATTCAGCATTCTCTGTAGTGCTTTATGGTTTGATTTAAAATAGTTCAGTCTCCCCTCTTGTACAAAGAACTCAAAGGGAACATGGAAACTAAGATGAGGTATCAGGCTTTTTTCCAATAGTCACTGACACATTGACACTTCATATGCAAAACCCCAGCGGTGACAAAGGCCCAAACTGTAACCCCACTCACTTTGGGAGGGCACAGATGATGAAGATAAGCTCATCCTGACTGAGCTACATTCTAAAATGTGAGCATGGCCTCATGCAATAAAACACTAAATATTGACTTTAAAAGATCAAAAACAAAACTCTTTTCCACAGCAGGCCCAATTACAAGGGGGGAAATGCAACCAGTAATGTTTATATGCAAATGTTATATCCCTGAATCTCAAAAACATTTACATCAGTTGTAATGTTCTGTTTCATTTCTTCAAATAATTTACACAGAGAGCCATTTTCAGGGGGAAAAAATTGCTAAGTGCTATTTTAAAGCATAAAAGTTAGAGATTGCAGTAATGAAATGTTGATGATCATAAGATGTTACTAAAATCCGTATCCAGTGGCTATAGAATTACATGAATCGCCAGCATAGTAAAATCATCAGGAAGAAAACAGGTTCAATTTTACATGAGTTTTTCCTAGTGAAATCAGGTTGGCTCCTAATTGTCACCGCTTCTTAGTCATCACAAGCTATCAGTTCAATAACCCGGACTGTAATGTTGCCAGACATCAATAGGAAGCCCACTGATACGCAGTTTCTATCCTCCCTCTTTTTCTCCTTTGGGTTCCTGGCAGAAGAACTGTATCCTTTTAGTCTTCCCATCTCCTCTTGACCTGCAGGAGTCTTATGAACAGTTCTGAGGCACATCCCTCAGCCTCACTCAATAAACACCAATCGGTAATTGAAAAATAGATAACTCAAAATATAAACATTGGTTATAAGCATTTGCCCAAACATTTGTTTAAAAGCCGGTTCATTAGGGTTTGAAAGACAAAATCTGTAAAGGTCAAAGATTCACATAAAAGATGGCTCCAGAAAATCTGGTCAGGATAAACCCTGATTGTAAAGGTTTAAATGGTCTTCTATTCAGACATGACTTTCAGGGACAAGAGAGCTGAAGGAACTGCAGATTCAAAGCCACTGATTTAGGTCAGAGAAGTGCACAATGTATAAAGACCAGCAGTAGAAGAATACGAAGCTTGGATGTTTTCTTAGTAAAAGGGTGGTTAAAGCCGCATTTGACTCCACTATGTTCTTATTTATTAAGAACTATTTTATCTGCTTCGAGGCCTAATTTCAACACCTACTGCCCGTGAGGTGAGGCTCACCTTTTTATCTAGCAAGATCAAATCAAAATGCCTTCAACAAAAAAAGTTTCTCTGGAAAAGGCATTTCTGCAAATAAAAACTCCCCAAAGGATGTAAATACACACTCACCAAACCAAGAGCTGACACAAATAAATAAACAAGTAAGTTAGTAAGTAAGTAAGTAAGTAAATAAATAAATAAATAAATAAATAAATAAAACACATAATCAAAAGAAAACATTGTCTCATCTTTGATTGCCAGCTTGTGACAATGCTTGTGAACGCCTCTCCTGGTTGCATAGCAACAGTCTAAGCAGCCGCTCCAGCCTGGAAGAAATTTTCATGCCAGGTTGTGAAAATAAGAGCTAACTACTCAGTCTATTTTGCAAGGTTACCTGTATTTGCAAAAAAAAAAAAAAAAAAAAAAAAAAAAAAGAAGAAGATAAACTAATGTTCCACATGTGTCTAAAACCAAAGATCTGGAAGGAAGTTCTCTAATGCTTTTAACACCTCTACAATAATTCCTCACCACCTATGCTCTATGTAGGCAATTCCCATTTGACTGTTGAGAGAAAGGCACCAAACCTATAGGAAGTGTGCCTGGTTGCCGAAACAAAATAAGCAAGCTCCACAAAACTAAATCACTGAGTTCAAGAGTTAGAAGGTAAACAGCAGACTTCCTAAGCATCCTTATTCAGAGGCCACTCTCTACGCTGTCCCCAAGATTGCTACTGAACCACACAACAAGATTCATTTTGGGTTTTGCTATATTAGTTTTCCAATAAACACATTATTATAACTTGAATTCTTTTAGTATCTTCTGCCATTCTTGAATGTAGCTGATCACAGCACTGGACAAGTCCCTAAAATGAGCAATTCATTTCCGTCCATAGAGACTCATCTTAAAAGCTTGAGCCTGGTAAACATAATCAGTACACTTACTGGCATCAGCACAGCTGATAGGCACAGACCAGCTTTCAGTCTCTCTCCATCTAGGTTCCACACAGGAAAAAATAAAGAACATACATTACCAAGTGTGATGAGTCCAGACAAAAATGTTCTTAAAGGAAAAGTGGAGACATACACAGAAAGATTCATATGCATTGGTGAACTGGTGTTACTTTCTCTGTAGTTAGTTACAGAGTGCATCCATTAATGTTTAACAACTAGCCCACGAAGGAACAGGGCTTGACTGCTTCTCACAGGGAAATGACTTGAATGGGGGCATGTGGTCCCTTAAATGAGTGACTTGGATAGTGGGACAGGGGAAAAAGCACTGAACCAAGGGCCAGGCTCTAGTCACAAGTAGGTCAGCTATGGGACTTTGTGTAAGTCAAGGCAATGAGCTTCCATTTCTGTGTCTATAAAGTTATATTAAGAGCTTCTCTGCCCACTTCATAAGGATGATCTAAAAATAAAATGTCAAAGAAAGTAACAGGAAACATACAGAAACTTCTGAATATTCTTTCTGACTTTACGTAACACTTCCTGCTTCCTCAAGTCATGTTATAAGGGTATCATACTGGTGCTGATTATCTCCAGAGCTCCAAAATATTAGTATAGAGATATTTTATCTTATTTCTGTCTATAAAGAAGTGTTTAGGAAAATCAAAATACAGCTGTATCATTAGACTTTAGACCAGCAGAAAATTTGGTGCTAGCTGTTGATGGGCAGCAGTATTGACAACTAAAAAAAAAAAAAAAAAAAAAAAAAACATAAAAAATGACAGGTAGTCATTCTTAAGTTCCCTATATTTCTGGACTTTAAAAAGTACATCTCCGGGGCGCCTGGGTGGCTCAGTCGGTTGAACGGCCGACTTCGGCTCAGGTCATGATCTCGCGGTCCGTGAGTTCGAGCCCCGCGTCGGGCTCTGTGCTGACAGCTCAGAGCCTGGAGCCTGTTTCAGATTCTGTGTCTCCCTCTCTCTGACCCTCCCCTGTTCATGCTCTGTCTCTCCCTGTCTCAAAAATAAATAAAACGTTAAAAAAAATTTTTTTTAAAAATACATTTCCTAGAGTTTTAATGATTGTATTGGGACAAAAATAAACACATTTGTAAACTGAGGAACAGGTTTTTTTTGGAACACTGATAACTGTACAGCACTAAAATAATTTCAAAGCTTCTGATTAATCAAATTAATTGGTCTCTTGTGATGCTTTAGAAAGTACACATCGTCTTTTCTAAAACATATTCCTGTACAGGGAAAGGTCTTCTCTCATTTGTTGAAAACAAATATTTACATTTTCATTAAAAAGTGTGTCTTGCATATAAAAATATTCATCTGTTGACTTAAAAGTGAAAGATCAGTAGTTAATTTTAACTTTAGGTACTGGAGAATATCTACTGCTGATTAAGATGAAATCTTTCTAGGCTTATACTCATTAACTGTTAACCTTTGGGCACATTTAAAATTATTTTTGAAAACTCCTGAGTTTACTTAATATGGCAGGTGGGATAGGCAAGTTTTTATCAGGAGCACAGAATACACAGAAAAGACCAGAGGATTGCAAAATGGAACATGATCCCTGCCCAGCCAAGAAGTGTTTTCTCCTATGGCTGTAAGCTTTGACCTACCATATTTGTCATTTCTGCTTCCTGCACAATTCCAAAGGCATCACCTATGTCTCAAAAATGTGTTGGAATCATCAATAGCTAAGTCTAGCAAAATGTGACTCTCAAACTCACCACACCCCAGATCTGGCAGGGAAAACACTTGCCCACAGCGGATGTATGGAATCCACCCAACTAGCTGCTGTATGTTGAGTTCAAGTCTCATCTCATGCAGAAGGCATCAGGGAAATGAGAGAGTTTAAACCTTTATTTAAAATAGAACAGATACAGAACTATAAAGGGAATACAGCCTTTATGTGAGGAAAGTCTTATTTAATCAGTCTTTTCTTCATACACATGAATTCATTAAAGGCAAGAACTAAAAATTAATTAAAAGCATTACCCGGGGCACCTGGATGGCTCAGCTGGTTAAGCATCTAACTTCAGCTCAGGTCATGCTCTCCCGGTTTGTGAGTTCGAGCCCCACATTGGGCTCTGTGTTGACAGCCTGGAGTCCGGAGCCAGGAGCCTGATTCAGATTCTGTGTCTCCCCTTCTCTATGCCCCTCCCATGCTCATGTTCTGTCTCTCTTTGTCTCTCAATAATAAACATTAAAATAAAATAAAATAAAATAAAATAAAATAAAATAAAATAAAAAGCATTACCTTTCAGGTCAAAACACAGAGAACTAATATTTGCTCAGTGATGCTCTGTGCTAGGCACTATAGTGGGTGTTATAAAGAATGGTAGGTACAACATGTGCTTTGCAAATGGATAACCAGAGCTCCAAGAAGTAAAGTGACTTGCCTAGGAGCACTCCAACAGTGAGAGATGGGACTAAAATTTAAGACTGCACCAATCAGACACTCAAGTTCACCCATTTTTCCTTATACTGAACACTTCCTCCCTTTCTAACGTAAAAAAAAAAGAAAAAAGAAAAAAAATCTTACTAAGAAAGGCTGAATCCAACCCAGAATACCTAAATCATTGCAAAAGGCTGCTTATTGGATCCTGGAAACTTTCTATTAAAGAGCAACATATTTACATGCCAGAAGGTTTTAGCATATGTTCCATCCATGTCATTTCCAAGTACCTATCAGCACAGTGCTTAAGAATCCTGACAAGGCTGACATCTTAATTGCTGACTCTTTTCTCAGGAGGTTATAAACGCCTCAAATTATAACTGGATATCCAAAACACTAGATTAAAGTTGAAATAAATAAGTAAAGTAAATAACTGTCACCAACATGGCTTTACTAGTTCCAAGCAAACCTAGCTAATGTAAAAATTTTAGCGGGAGGTAGGAGGCAGGTTAGAAGTTAGAGTCGAGGTAAATAGTGAAGAGCAGGACAGTACCCAAGTCAGATGAAAAAGAGACAGGCGGAACTTATGTCTGAGCAGGAAACTTGCTTTACATGGTTATTACTGCCCACAGCAGCTGCCTACTCATCTCCCTGGGTGTGGAGAGCAGGGCCAGCACCTGGAATGTGGAAAACTTTGAGCAATTTTTCTGGTCTCCCTTATTCATAATCGAATGTATCAGCAGATGGCAAAGCCCCAGAAAGAGCATGATTTGGGGGATCAGTTGGACCTGGGTGTAAATCAGAACTCTGCTATTTACCAATAGCAGTCCCTCAGTCCCTCATCTATAAATTGGGGGTAATCAAACCAGCTTCACAGAGCCTTTGGAGAATCAAATGAGTTAAAATCATAGAGCATATAATGGCCATTCAATAAATGTTGGTTCCTTTTCTTTTACTGCACTATTTGAAATAATTATCAGCAGATTGGTTATAGACTCAAAAGACAAACCAGTCAGTTACATCAGGAAATCTTTTTCTCTTTCATGAACCTAAGAAAGAATACATATGAATTCTATTTTCCTTCTGGCCTGAGACAGAATCACTTTTTATTCCAATAACCTCTTGAGTTGGGAGCTACAGACTGAGCAGTGGGGGATACACATTATACTCTAATCGTGAAGAAAGAAACCCATCATTGTAGCTTAGAGTAAACAGTATTTACCACACTGAAGCTCCTCCCCAGGTCTTCCCCCTGGGATGAATTAGCAGAGTAACTCCTATTGAGAGGCTCAGCAGGGATCTGGAATCATGGAGACTTTTTAGAGTTCTAACTTACACCATTTTATATACATTATACAGTGTGTGTGCTCACACATGTACACTTGTCTATATATTCATATTACATATAGTAACACATATTTAGTAATAACACACACAGTAGATAAGCATACATCATTAAAGACCAAAACAAGACTAACAGTCTCAAATTCTGTTCATCTACTTTGAGCCCTCTTTTATAATATTACAAATGGATATGGCGGGGGGGGGGGGGGGGGGGCGGTGACCTGTGGGCCAAGGAAGCAACCATGGGAAGAAACTGACCATTTTGAAATGGGATTTTAAAGCATCCTTTCCTGGCTCCATCACCAATTTCTTGTCTCCTGCTTTATTACTACACTATTAAAATGTGTACGTCCTCATAGTTTTCTGGGTTTTAGCCTCAGTTTCTCAAAGCCTACTACATGGAAGATGGTGTAGAGTATCATCAACTGAGGCAAAGGAAAGGAGAAGGGGCATCTTAATGTTGCTGGTGGTGAATTTCACATTGAAACACATACAATGGAGCAGTAACTTTGGGGAAAAGGTGTATTCTCATTTTATTTTCATAAAAACTCTACGAGGTAAGTACTTATTATTATGGGCCTTTAGAAATGAGAAAACTGAGGAATATAGCAGTCAAGTGACTGGCTTGACTAACTAGCAAGTAGCTTGCTAGATACCAACCACTAGGTATCCCGCCCTCCAGAAGGAGATGGTTTGGAAGCAGAAACCATAACATTACCCAGATTAGGGTCCCTTTTTCATCATAAAGATGAGAACTGTAGAACAAGAATTCACCTTGGAATTCCAGGGTACTAATTTGAGTTCTAGAGACTCAGTGAAGACAGTTCAGTTTCATATGTGAACATATGAAACCTTTCAGATATGATCATAGATTTAAATGTGTTATAGATAAATCCATTAGAAAGTCTGTCACATGGGGTACCTGGGTGGTTCCACCAGTTAAGTGTCTGATTCTTGATCTCGGCTCAGCTCATGATCTCACGGTTTGTGGGTTCAAGCCCTGCGTCAGGCTCTGCACTGACAGCGTGGAACCTGCTTGGGATCCTCTCTCTCTCTCTCTCTCTCTCTCTCTCTCTCTCTCTCCGCCCCTTCCACACTTGATCTCTCTCTTTCTCTCTCTCTCAAAATAAATAAACTTAATTTTTTTTTAATTCTGTCACAAAAGGGACTTTCGTGAGAGTTAACACCACCACCACCACCACAGTGAAATAATATGACAGTGTCCCACAGTTTGGCATCTCCTCCACTGCTTCAAGGAGATTAACATATACTGATCCCTTATCATACTGTGGTCCACAATTGTATCCAATTTAATATGAAGCATGTCTATTCTAGATTGATCTCCTTAGCTGAAAATTCAAAGCCCCCAACATGACTCTCACCTCAGCCATATTTACCACCTTTTGATTTTTGGTTTTCATATAAAAAATATGATCTGAAACTGTGCCCAAACATGTTTTCTAAAAATTACCATATTTGAAAACAAGTCTACGGTTAACAGTTCCACCACAAATAGTGTTTGTTTACTAAACTTTTAAATTAAACTGTGCAAGCTAAAAATAATATAAAGGGAAATAAAAGTCAAAGGAACTCTACAGAAATATTTGCCCCCAAAATGGAGCTAAAGGACAAATAATATTAATACATAAAAAACTTGTATAAATTGATGAGGAAAATATGAATACCCTGATAAAATAATGCCCAAAGACATGGAGAGAAAATTTCCAAAAGAAGATGTTAAGCAATAAACAGCAAAAGATGTCTGGGAGAAAATACTGTGATATCAGACTTCATTTCTGAAATTTTAAACAACTTTGTAATCATACTGAAAAATAGAGGATCGGGGCGCCTGGGTGGCGCAGTCGGTTAAGCGTCCGACTTCAGCCAGGTCACGATCTCGTGGTCCGTGAGTTCGAGCCCCGCGTCGGGCTCTGGGCTGATGGCTCAGAGCCTGGAGCCTGTTTCCGATTCTGTGTCTCCCTCTCTCTCTGCCCCTCCCCCGTTCATGCTCTGTCTCTCTCTGTCCCAAAAATAAATAAACGTTGAAAAAAAAAATTTAAAAAAAAAAAAAAGAAAAAAAGAAAAATAGAGGATCAATTGAAAAATTCTATTTTCTCATGAGCGGAAGGATAGTAGCATTTTGTGAGAGCATGAGAGTGACAATATCTGGTCATATATGAATCTTTTGGTCTGCTAAGCCAGGATGCTAAGCTTGTGGGTTCAAAGTTGGTGTCAGTTGCTTACATGTGACAACTATACATTAGTGAACTAACAATAACTTGTCATTCATAAGATGATTTCTAATATAGCAAACTATATACTTTCATAAATATTCTATGTGATATTTTTTAGTCTTCCAAATCCCAACTCACTCACTCCCTCTCTCTCTCTCTTTTTTACACACACTCACATACTCTTACTTGCATTCCTAACACATTTTTTTTAAGGCATACAATAACATTATTCTCTTTCGAATAGAAATCAAAGCAAACATGTATTCCTTAAATGTCATGAAAAAGTGTTAAAGGACTGATATTCCCAAATGAAAACGGGAGTCTTTTCTTCCTACTGACCACACACCTTCAGTAAAGGGCCCATTTGAAGGAGCAGAGAGGAAAGCCATGTCCAAGCTATCAGATCAGTCCTGAGGCTAAGTGAAATGACAGTGGATGTGGCCAGCACACTGTCACATCTGAACCTGGTATAAGCCAGTCTCCCCACGTAAAGACCTTCAGGGCAGCATCGTGCCTGCACTGTGGTAGCTCTGATTTGTTCTGAATGTAAAATGAAAACAAACTTTGGCAAGCAACAGAAAATATCCAAGTATTTTTAGTCAGCCTCTTTGTAACCCATACCCTTAAATTGGGCATAAGTCAATTCTGACAGTTCTTAGAATTGTGTCATCAGGATTCAGACTTCGCCTGACACGATGCAGCATTGTTCCTGATTACTCATATTCCAGAGTTCAAAGACAAAAGAATTCTATCACAGAGGCTCATGCTTTCCTTCATCTTTTCTATTAAGCAAATCGAATGTTCTGACAGCACACCTATCTATAGATGTCAAGTCACATTTACAAACATCTAAATCAAAGGCTTGCCTAGGCAAGTCTTTGGTATACGAGATTCAAAAAGTGACCTTGGTTTCTTAAATGCTGCCATTCAATTCACATTCTATAAAAACACATAATCAAAGTGGTGGGGGGAAACAAAGAAAGAATCAGATATCAAGACATAATAATTGGTTTCCTTTCATTTTTATCGATCATCTTCTTATTAAATTCAGAATTCATCCAAGCTACCCCTTCAATTTGTGCACTATGAAATCATACCTCCTCAGTCTCTAATCCCAGGAGGACTTTAATATTTTAAGTAGGTGAGAGGATTCAATAACAAAAATTCTGAAAAAGGATTCTGTGTTGCCTCCTGAGGCCCCAGACATTCCCTTGCCGGCAAAGTGGGTTGGACCATTAAATGACCGGAGATGAGAAATGAGAAACTGGAGTGGGTGCCAAGCAGCAAGGGGCCTCTTTAGAGTTCAGATCTCTGACTTCTGGTGTGTTCTTTGAAACTGTGACAAGAGAGAATGGAGGCAAACTGAGCTGATTGGCCATTGTGGGTTCCAAAGAACCAAGGCAGTTGAGTTTATACCCAAACCAGACAGAAGCCACAAAAGACATTCCCAAGATACCAAAACTGTAAAGCAGAAGAAATCCTTCACTTTGGATAAAAAAAGGCATCAACTCCCAGTCTCTTTTTGCCCTATTCAGATTTATTGACTCACCGAACTGGTGAATTCCTGGTGGTATTGAAGTCTGTAGAGAAATCATTTATTTCAGCCTAGGAATGCCAATGCCTCATGTCTTCTGACATCACAGTACAAAGTCAGTTCTTCAGTAAAGACAGCATTTAAACCACATATAAGACATAGCTACATTTGGTTTGGGCACAAATACATTATTAGCAGAACAGAACAAGAAAGTCCTAAATCCACACTTGAATGGTTGTTTCATGCTCATATAATATTTAAGAAAAACTAAAACATTTCAATGTTGACACATGACAACATATATATTTGTTCTCATCAGAGTAGTGCTGAAATTCATGTTCCATTCATTCCAAAATTGGTATCGATTATTAACTATGCTGGATTTAAAACTCTAAAATGTGGTCAAAGAATGATTCTGAGCAAAAAGAGGACCCTAGAAATATAGAGGGAATGGGGAAAACTAAAGGATACCCATTTTTTTTTCTGATTCTGCCATTATTATTTCAGACAGCCTCTTAAGGTTTTTATTTACTCAAAAATACAAAATGAGAGTTTTGGGTAAGACCTATAAAAGCCCCTCTTAGCTTTGAAATTATGAAGATCTCTGTTCAACTAACTAGATTACTAACTAAATCTATGCTCTTGGTCTAATTATTCAACATATAATTCAATTTTTTAACTTTAGAAAATGAAAATAATTATACTTTTGCCCCTTAAAATTACTGGAAAAGAAAATACACCACCAAAATACAAAAGTTCTTTAAGAGGTGAGACATAACATACATGGGTAAGAAGGAATTAACAGTAGGATTCAGATGAGTCTTAGTTTATTATCAGTGACACAAATAACACTGACCAGCAACACGACAACATCTTGTAAGGCTGGTGATATGATGGGAAGAAATATCTACTGAACCAATGTAAAAATCTAAAAAGACTATGTTATCATTCTTATGAGTAGTTCACAACAAAAAATCAGTATTACTCTACCATTTCACTGAATATCAACAACAAAATAACATCATTTAAGGAAGATGATGCAAGTGAATATTTCAAAGAATAAGGGCAATGATATGTGTTAAAGCAGTAAAATAACTAAAGGTTCCATAAATAGGAAAAAGATTTAAAAGTTAATGTTATTGGATTTAGCCAAAGGAAGTAGCTGTTGTTAGACAATTTTTGACATACCAAAATGGCAATTTTGCATAATTCACCCTAATAAAATCTATACATATGAGTGCAGTAGTCACCTCAGAAAAAACAATAAGCTATAATAACATGAATTATATCATTTGACCTTTTTAGCTCTTATTGTACCACTGAATGAAATGGTCTCCTCACAACAAACCTATGAGATAGGTACCATTACTAATCTATCTTCACATTGAGGAAGTTGAAGCACAGAGTGACTCAGTACCTTGTCCAAGAACATGGAACCAGGTAGAGTTGAGATTCAAATACAACCAGTCCTAACCCTTTCCTTAGCCTGCCTGTTGCAGAGAACAGATATTACCCAGACTAAAAGATGAAAGAAAGTGGATGTTAAGCATATGGAAAGATAAGTGGCGGCAAGTCCAGGGAGGTGGGAAAGGGAGAGGGGGAGAGTTGTATCATTTACCCATCGCTGTATAGAGGAAAGGCAGCCTGCAAGGCCCACTGGGCAGAACACTCCTCAAGGTAAGATGGGGCACTGGGGTATCATGGCTAAAAGACTTGCACTATTAAAAACATCAAACTGGCTCTCCTAATTCCAGATTGAGCAGCATCTGATCATAATTAAATTTCTATTCAGGCTTTTCAAACAGAGAATGTACTAATGAGGCAAGCCAAGCATTTGATTTTCATGGCATTATAAATGGAGAAATTGATGCTGCATTAGTCTCCTGGGGATAGGGCCACTCTTGGATGTCATAAAATCAAACCTCCAATCGTACAGCTGAGGACCAGATGTGGAACATAGGTAGCACTCCCAAGGTACCATTCTACCATGAGCACGTGTCCAGGTGACCAGGTGGCTCCATGAGGCAAAAACTAAAAAAACTTTTAAACTGTTCTCTGATTTAAATTTTTAGGGGTGCCTGGGTGGCTCAATCGGTTAGGTGTCCGACTTCGGTTCAGATCATGATCCCACGGTCCATCAGTTCAAGCCCCGCATCGGACTCTGTGCTGACAGCTCAGAGCCTGGAGCCTGTCTTCAGATTCTGTGTCTTCGTCTCTCTGCCCCTCCCCTGCTCGCACTGTTTTTTTCTCTCAAAAATAAATAAAACATTTTTAAAAAATTAAATTTTTAAAAGGTTACAAAACCTCATCCTATATAAATAATTCTTTCAGTCCATGTTTATAATTATGACAAAAAAGGGAAACCAAAAATAAAATATCTATTGAGTTCCATCTTAACTTTCTTTACCTTTCTGGAGCTTCGGGAATAGTAGGATCCATAGTCACCCTAGAAACAAAGAAACAAATTTTAGCAAACATGAAAGAATTTTAGATATTTACCATGACAACAGTTTACAAACAGTTATTTGTTTTTAATGTTTATTTATTTTTTAAGAGAGAGAGAGAATAGGTATGTGTGTGTGAGCAGGAGAGGGGCAGAGAGAAAGAGAGAGAGAGAGAAAGAGAGAGAGATGGAAAGACCAAGAATCCCAAGCAGGCTCTGTGCTATCAGAGCAGAGCCCAACACGGGGCTCAAACTCACGAACCACGAGAATCAAGAGTCAGACACCCAACAGACTGAGCCACCCAGACGCCCCTTCAAATGATTATTATTAATGGACTTAAAAACACCGGACGTGCCTTAAAATGCAAAGCAAAACAGAGGAAAGGTGACGGTGCACAGTGAAAAAAGGAGCCTGCAGGAAATGTTCCCACATAACTAGCTCAATGAAGAAAAACTCTGAAGTGTGCCAAGTGTGATTTGATTCACCAAATCAAAGGCATCGATAATCTGAATAGAATTTTTAAAAACAAAATTGTGTCAAATACATAAAAAGTGTGAACCTGAACATGAAAGGAATATGCCCATGAGATACAATTTCAACAGTGTTAACAATAGACTGCGAAAACAGTCTTGCTTAGTGAAGATTTTGGCACCGTAAAACACATTCCCCACATCATTTTTCTTCACAGCTATTAAGAGAAACCCATTTTCTCTCTCAAACTTCATTATCCCAAATATTGTTTACCAAAGGCCAGAATAGCAAGACAAAGAAAAGCCAAACACCGGATATGCAAGAGATGACATGGTTCCAGTAAGACAATGGCAGCCTCAAAAGAGAGAACTACAGACCTATTCTGAGTGCAGGCGCTGCCAGATGAAGGAGAAGGCTGACTTTCTGCTTTTACAAAGTGCTAACTTTATCCTGCCATGAGAAAATGAATTTAGCTCATTCCCTATGAGGATATAATAATATGTGCAAGATGCAAATTATTCCAACTGGCATAGATTAAATCTATAGAATGTGAAGAGACGAACACAGTACTTTGCACCTTTAGCTGTAGTGATGCTTGCTTGCATTAGTTAACTGTACCGAAAGCTACACAAACGGATGCCTCAGGAGTTTAGTCTTCTCAACTTTTAAAAATTCACTCTCGAATCACAAAGAATTAAATCTGAAATTTGAAATTCCTATCTGTGTCCAATAAAGGAAAACAGGAAATGAACATTTCTAAAAAGATTTTTTTAATGTTTATTTATTTTTGAGAGAGCGAGAGACAGAGTGCAAGCAGGGAGGGGCAGAGAGAGAAGGAGACACAGAATCCAAAGCAGGCTCCAAGCTCTGAACTGTCAGCACAGAGCCCAACTCAGGGCTTGAACTCATGAACTGTGAGATCATGACGTGAGCCAAAGTCGGATGCTTAACTGACTGAGTCACCCAGGTGCCTCCAGGAAATGAATATTTCTAAAACCTTACTTTGGCCATATTTTCTTATTTAATCTGTACAACAACTTCTAAAAGTAAACTTAATAGCTTTTTTATAATCATAAAAGCAATATGCATTTATTGTAGAAAATATGCACAATGCAGAAAAAACCAATGTACACACAATTTAGAATGGAATTTATATCTTCTGTTGCTCCCTTTCAATATTCCCAGGCATACACACACAGAGCTTTTTAAACAACATTGGGATTATACCACAGATAGGGTGTGTGTTGCCTTTTTCCCTCAATAGCAAATCACTTTTACCAATAATAGTCTTTAAAAACACAGTCTTAATGGTTACATTTTGGGACAACCGGGTGGCTCAATTGGTTAAGCATCCAACTCGATTTTGGCTCAGGTCATGATCTCATAGTTGTGAGATTAAGCCCTACATGGTACTCTGCGCTGGGCATGGAGCCTGTTTGGGATTCTGCCCCTCCTCTCCCTTCAAAAAAAAAAGTTACATCTTCATATTCACATGACACTATTTGTTAAACATTTCCTGATATTTCTTGTTAAAGTTGTGTTGTTTTTCTATTTACCTGGGTACATCTAACATTGCAATAATATCCTTGCACGAAAATCTTGACATTATAGCTGCCAGTTTCCTTAAAAGAAATTCACCAAAATAGAATTTCTGAAGAAAAGGCATACGCTTTTTCCATGGCACTTGCCCACAGCTTACAGACCAAAAGAACAAAAATCTATACTGGCACATTTCCATTTATGGTGTTGCAGATACTGCATTTGTTTACAAATTGAAGGTTTGTGGCAACTTGCCTCGAGCAAGTTCTATTGGCACCATTTTTTCCAACGGCATTTGTCCGTTTTTTGACTGAATGTCAAATTTTTATAACACTCACAACTTTTTCATTATTAGTATATTTGTCAGAGTGGTCTGTGATCAGTAATTTGGGAGCACTATGACCTTGTCCAATATAAAATAGTAACTAAGTTGATAAATGTTGTGTGTTTGCTAACTGTTCTGCAAACCATCCTCCCTGCCCCCTAAGACCTCCATCTCTCCCCCTCTCTTCAGGCCTCCTTACTCCCTAACTAACAGCAGTACTGAAATCAGGCCAACTAATAACCCTAAAATGGCCTCTAAGTGTTTCAAGTAAAGGGAAGAGTTGCATGTCTCTCACTGCAAATCAAAACCTAGAAATGATAAAGCTAAGTGAAGAAGGCATGTTCAAAAGCTGAAATTGGCTGAAAGCTAGGCTTCTTGTACCAGTTAACCAAGTTGTGAATGCAAAGGAAAAGTTATTGAAGGAAATTCAAAGTGAATACACAAATGATCAAAAAGCAAAACAGCCTCATCGCTAATATGAAGAAAGTTTGGGTGGTCTGGACATGAGATCAAACCAGTCACAACATTCCCTTAAGCCAAAGCCCAATCCAAAGCAAGGCCCTAACTCTCTTCAATTCTATAAAGACTGAGAGAAATGAGGAAGCTGCAGATGAAAAGTCTGAAGCTAGCAAAGGTGGGTTCATAAGGCTTAAGGAAATCTCCATGTTTAAAGAAACCTGTCTGCAAAACATAAAAGTATAAGGTGAAGCAGTAAGTGCTGATGTAGAAGCTGCAGTAAGTTATCCAGAGGATTCTGCTAAGATAATTAATAAAGGTGGCCACACTAAAAAGCAGATTTTCATTGTAGACAAAACAGCCTTCTAGTGGAAGAAGAGGTCATCTAGGACTCACAGAGCCATACGGAAGTCAAGGCTTGGCTTCAAAGCTTTCACTAACAAGTTGACTCTCTTGCTGGAGGCTAACACAGCTGGTGACTTGAAGTTGAACCCAGTGCTCACTAACCATTCTGAAAATCTGAGGGCCGTTAAGAATTACCCTAAATTTTCTCTGTATGTGCTCTATAAGCAGAAAAACAAAGCTTGGATGACAGCACATACGTTTACAACATGGTTTACTGAATATTTTAAGCCCACAGTTGAGATCTACTGCTCAGTAAAAAAGATTCCTTTCAAAATATTACTGTTTATTGACAATGTACGTGGTCACCCAAGATATCTGATGGAGATGTAAAACGAGATCCATCTTATTTTCAAGACCGCTAATGCAACATCCATTTTGCAGTCCATGGATCTTGACTTAAAACTTTTATTATTTAAGAAATACATTTCATAATAGACACTTTTCTAAAGAAGACATCCAGATGGCCAACAGACACATGAAACATGCTCAACATCACCCATCATCAGGGAAATACAAATCAAAACCACACTGAAATACAACGTCACACTGGTCAGAGTGGCTAAAACGAACAACTCAGGAAACTACAGATGCTGGCAAGGATGTGGAGAATCAGAACCCTCTTGAACTGTTGGTGGGAATGTAAACTCGTGCAGCCACTCTGGAAAACAGCATGGAGGTTCCTCAAAAAATTAAAAATAGAACTTCCCTATGACCCAGCAACAGCACTACTAAGAATTTACCCAAGGGATACAGGAGTGATGATGCATAGGGGCACATGTACCCCAATGTTTATAGCAGTGCTTTCAACAATAGCCAAATTATGGAAGAGCCTAAATGTCCATCAACTGATGAATGGAGAAAGAAGATGTGGTTTACATATAAATAGAATACTACTTGGCAATGAGAAAGAATGAAATCCTGCCATTTGCAGCAATGTGGATGAGACTGGAGGGTATTATGCTAAGTGAAATAAGTCAGTAAGAGAAAGACAGATACCATACATTTTCACTCATATGTGGATCTTGAGAAACTTCACAGAAGACCATAGGGGAAGGGAAGGGAAGGGGAAAAAAATATTTACAAACAGAGAGGGAGGGAGGCAAACCATAAGAGACTCTTAAATACAGAGAACAAACTGAGGGTGGATGGGGGTGTGGGGAGAGGTGAAAATGGATGAGGGGCACTGGTTGGGATGAGCACTGGGTATTGTATGTAAGCCAATTTGACAATAAATTATATTTTAAAAAAATAAAGTCTTATAAAGAAATAAAACCACTAAAAAAAAAGAAAGAAATACATTTCATAAGCCGATAGCTGCCATAGATACGATAGGGATTCCTCTGATGGATCTGGGCAAAGTCGATGCAAAACCTTCTAGAAAGGATTCACCATTCTAGATGCCATTCAGAACATTCATGAGTCATGGAAAGAGGTCAAAATATCAATACCCACAGGAGTTTGGTAGAGGGGGATTCCAGCCCTCATGGAGAACTTTGGGGGGGTTCAAGACTTCAGTGGAGGAAGTCACTGCAGGTGTGATGGAAACAGCAAGAGAACTAAAATTAGAAGTGGAGTCTGAAGATGTAACTGAATTGCTATAATTTCATGATAAAACTTGAACAGATGAGGAGTTGCTTTTTTTGGATCAGCAAAGAAAGTGGTTTCTTGAGATGGAATCTACTCCTCTTGGAGATGCTGTGATGATTGTTGAAATGACAAAAAGGATTTAGAATAAACCATAAACTAGTTGATAAAGCAGTGGCAGGGTTTGAAAGAACTGACTCCAATTTTGAAAGAAGTTCTACTGCGGGTAAAATGCTATCAAACAGCCTTGCATGCTACAGAGAAATCGTTCGTGAAAGGAAGAGTCGACCAATGTGGCAGACTTCACTGCTGTCTTATTTTAAGAAATTGCCACCGTCACCCCAACCTTCAGCAACCACCACCCTGGTCCAGCAGCATCCATAACAATGAGCAAGACCCTCCACCAGCAAAAAAGAGTACGACTCCTGGCAAGCTCAGATTGCTTTTAACTAAGGTATGTATATTTTTTAACATAATGCTGTTATACACTTAAGAGACTACAGTACAGTGTAAACATAACTTCTATACACAATGGGAAACAAAAAATCATATGTTTTATTGCAATATTCACTTTATTGTGGTGGTGTGGAACCAAACCCACAGTAACTCTGAGATATGCCTATAGACTGCCCACCAAAAAGACAATTAGCAGTGTATCTCAGGTCCTATTTCTCAAATTTCTCACAAATATCTTAACAATTTCATAAAATGTTTTTTATTTCATAGTGAAAATGGTGTCTACTTCTACTTTTAGTTGTTTTCTTCTTGTTAGTGCTTCTGAGCAATTTTAAAAATTCATGGTAATTCTCCTATTTATTGCCTTTGACCATTTTTACTTAGGAAATTTGTGGGTTTCTTATTGATTTGTAAGAGCTCTTTGTACAATAAAGAGATTAATCATTTGTGTATCTTAGTTGTATATTTTCATTGGCCTTCCTAGTCTGTTATTTGCATTTGGGTTGGTTTCTAATAGTTTTTGATGTGCAGAATTTTAAGTGTTATGTAGTCAAACATATCAATCATCTCTTCTGTGGTTTCTTCTGTGGTTTCCATGCTTGGAAAGTTCTTCCCTAGTCCAGTTGCAATTAAATAGCTATTTCTATTTCTTTTACTTGCCCTCTAATTCCTGCCACCACCTTTTACCCTTGGCCCTTTTCTTCAATCTGGATAGAATTTTTGCAGGTATACTGTGATGTGAGTACTTAATGTAATTTCTGACAACCTCCCTTGTCTTTTTCCCCAAACCACTGGTAAAATCACTCACTCCTTCATGGTTCATTTGTGTAAGATTCAGTTTGAGAGCAATTGCTTTGAGGTATAATATTTGCTCTAATGTCAGCTTTGGCACCTGGGTAAGTTTTTTTTAACTTTTTATTTTTATTTATTTTTGTTAATTTTTGAGAGAGAGAAAGTTAGAGAGAGGGGGGGACAGAGAATCCCAAGCAGGCTCCATGCTGACAGCACAGAGCCCAATGCAGAGCTTGAATTCACAGGCTGTGAGATCATGACCTTAGGTGAAGTCAAACCAACTGAACTACCCAGGCACCCCTTAACTTCCTTAAACTTTAGTTTCCTTATTTGTAAAATGGAGATCACAACATCCATCTTGCAGTTTTGTTGTAAGGATTAAATTAGATAATTTACAAAAAGCCCTTAGTTCAGGGCCTACCACAGCACATATGCTCAGTAAGTCAATGGCTGGACACCACATTCAGGACAGTCTATTTATTTGTCTTCCTCTTACCATCTGTCTATTCTTGTGCTCACAGTGTAAACTTGATGTTACACATAATATTTGGTAGGAAAAGTATCTGCAATTATTTTATCAAAATTGCCTTGGCTGTTCCCACCTGTTTGTACATAGATAGCCCCAACTCACTCTTCATTTCAGTTATGCGGTATGGTCTTTTCTTTCCACAACCATCTCTTGCACACTTGCTTTTTGGTACATAGGCCCAAACTTCCAAATCAATGCTTAAAAGTTTGGGTGCCTGAGGGCGCCTGGGTGGCTCAGTCGGCTAAGCATCTGACATCGGCTCAGGTCATGATCTCATAGTCCGTGAGTTTGAGCCCCGCGTTAGGCTCTGTGCTGACAGCTCAGAACATGGAGCCAGCTTCCAATTCTGTGTCTCCCTCTCTCTCTGTCCCTCCCCCGCTTGCACTCTGTCTGTCTGTCTCTCTCTCTCAAAAATAAACATTGAAAAAAAATTTTTTTAAGTTGGGTGCTTGGGTGGCTTAGTTGGTTGGATGGCTGACTGCAGCTCAGGTCCTGATCCCGTGCTTCGTGGGTTCAAGCCCTGCATCGAACTCTGCTGACAGCTCAGAGCCTGGAGCCTGCTTTTTATTCTGTGTCTCCCTCTCTCTCTGCCCCTCTCCCACTTGCACTCTGTCTCTCTCTCTCTCTCTCTCTCTCTCTCAAAAATAAACATTGAAAAAAATTCTAAAAAGTAATGGCAAGACATCCTTGTCTTTTAACTAATTAAAATACTAAAGATTCTAGAGTCTCATCATTGAGTTTGTTGTTGGCTATGGGTTTAAGGCACATAGTCTTTGTAACACTGAAGTCTTTATATTACTGTTTTTTGACATTATTTTTATTTCTATCCCACATAGGAAAATGAATTGTAAAGAGGTAACATGAGCTGCCCAAAGTCATACAGCCAGCACATGGAGTCTGAATACACACCCAAGTTGTCTGATTCCATTATTTTTTTATTTTCCATTGCAACAATGCTATCACCCTATAATATAGTCAGTCTTCAAGCCAGCTATTTGTTTTGTTCCAAACTTAGCCATATAAATTCATTTAGATCTTATAAAACATCTTCTTATAAAAGTAATATAATAAAGGATGGCTAATTTCTCAGCTGATCTGAAGAAATGTAGATCATCAGTTATTACCTGTAGAAATATTTCAGTATTCATCAGCATGTGTATGGTAAAGAGAATCTAGTAGGATATACCAAAGACATGGCTGGAAATCCTCCCTAGATATCCCCCAAGCAGAGAGAAGAAAGAACGTCTATCGTTTTGGGCCACCTAAGGGTAGAAAGGAGTTGTTTAAAGCAAAACAGAAGCTCTTCAAGGAAGAGGATTGGGAGTTAGCAGATGAGACGGAGATGGTGGTAGAGAGTAGAGCAGAAGGACAAAGCCAGAAAAGAGGGTTTAAGTGGCATCTCCTGACATCCTCCTTCTCCTTAGACCCATAAGGGCTGAATGTGCCTTTAGAGCAAATGCCAAATATAAATAAAATTTGGCCCATCTGTTTTCCTTTTCAGCCAAGCTCTGATCTCAAGTTTTCCCCTCCCTCTGATCCACTGCATTTCAGAAAGACAAGTTTTCCTTCTATTGGCCTGACCCAAAATAAATACATGTCTTTCTTTTTTTTTTTTTTTTAATGCTTATTTATTTTTGAGAGAGAGTGGGGAGAGAGAGAGAGAGAGAGAGAGAGAGAGAGAGGATGAGTGAAGGAGGGGCAATGAGAGAGGGGGACAGAGAATCCAAAGAAGGCTCTGAGCTGATAGCAGAGAGCCTGATGCTGGGCTCAAATTCACAGTCCATGAGATCATGACCTGAACTGAAGTCAGACGCTTAACCAACTGAGCCACCCAGGTGCTCCTAAATACATGTCTTTCTGCTCTAGGGAAGTTTAACTTTAGCAATTGCTGGACAACTGGCAGGAAATAAAAAATGCAGATAAAAAGAAAGTTGCAGTTTCAAAAAATCTCACAGTTGACCCTAGTTCTTCCTAGAACGTAATTATCCAGACCACACTCTATCTCTACATGAGCTCCATCCTCTTCAGTGAGAGCTCCTTCATGGGCCAGATTTCTGCCTTCTTCCTAACAGAAACCCCAGATGTTGCCTGTCCCAATCCTCTCTGTACTAGGAAATATACTGGTCCTACTATCTTTTCCCTTATTCTCACCCCCAGAAAAGGTCTGAGAGTCTTGCTAAAACATCATTTGTAGGACAAAAGTTTAACAAAACCTATTTACATCTCTTCTGGTAACCAGCTTCACATCAAGACCCTCTCCTCTCCTCTCCTTTAATCCAGCCCCCAACCCAAGTTCCTTCTCTGCCAGCCAGGTCAAAATCATATGCTGTGAGGGAAAGTGATGTGTTTCAAGAAAATTAGAATAAATTACATTAAGTTAAATTAGTTATGGTTTAAATTTAATAGATCTAAATTTGTAGAATAGAATTTAAACAGAAAATATCCCGTCTGCTTTTCTCTTGGCGTAGCCCAAGTCATTTATCCAAGGTTCCATACAGAAACAAAAATGTTCTTGACGTTGTCTTGTCTTGACATTAATTAAAATGGAAAGCACAATCACATACATGGCGAGGGGTTCTACATGTTATACTATTGGGCCTACAAAACAATCCTGTGAGAACATCAGGGTAAAGATCATCACTGTTAGTTTGTAAAAGAAGAACCTAATGAGCAAAGAGACAAGTTAATTCCCCCGAGTTATATGTTCATAAGTGGCATCACCAATACTCAAACCCAGGACTTCTGCTGTCAAATCCAAAATTCTTCCTATTTCCTTAAACTGATTCCCACCTTCTCTAGAACCACTGGTTACTAAACTTAGCATTTCTATCAGGGCCACAGAGGCAATCATGATTCAATTCTCAGCAACTGTTCTCCAACAAGATTATTCTGAAGTTCATGGTAATCACTTTGAGACTGTCCTACACAACTCTTACTTGTTCTTTGACTGAATAATCACTTAAGGTAATAAGCAGGAAAATATAGGTCAAATCATGTCTGGTTTTAGGAAAGCAGTATTGGAGACTATTATAGGGCTACAAATGCTAAATAAAAAAGATTATTTATAATTATTTATAATCTTATAAATAGCTGCTTTTAAGTAATGACTTTTTCTCTTTTTTTAAGTTTATTTATTTATTTTGAGAGATTAAGAGAGAGAGAAAGCAGGAGGGGCAGAGAGACAGAGAGAGAGAGAGAATCGCAAGCAGGCTCTACACTGTCAGTGCAGAGCTGATGTAGGGCTCAAACTCACAAACTATGAGATCATGACCTGAGCTGAAATCAACAGTCAGATGCTTAACTGACTGAGTCACCCAGGCACCCCAATAATGTCTCATTTTCTAGAAGATCTTGAATTTCTGACTTTTCCATGTCTGACATATTTCTTACATATACATCCAACTACTCAACGTCTGCAATAATAATTATTCCATCCATCATCTAAAATGCAGATCCATCATTATGGTTGGGTGAAAATCAAGTTTAGCTCTGTTAGCAGCATCGATATAAAATAAATTAAAAAGTTTTTTAATGTTTTATTTTTGAAAGAGAGAGAGAGAGCATGAGTGGGGGAGAAGCAGTAAGAGAGGGAGATGTAGAATCTGAAACAGGTTCCAGGCTCTGAGCTGTCAGCACAGAGCCCAATGCAGGGCTCAAATCCACGAACCACAAGATCATGACCTGAGCCCAAGTTGGATATTTAACCTACTGAGCCACACAGGCACCCCCATCAATATAAAACAATAAGTACTTAATCCTTATATTGTTCTTACTATGTGCCTGGTACTATTCTAAAAGCTTTACAAGCATTATCTCTTTTATCCTCACCTAACAACCCTATGAGATTGGTACTTTTATTATCTTCATTTTAACAAGGAAACTGAGGAAAAGAGAAAGTAAGTAATTTGCCCAAAGTCCTACAGTAAATAAGTAACGGAGTTTAGATTTGAACCCAGATTGTGTGGCTCCATAATCCACAGACTTCAGTAACTTTTAGTTAACAAAAAATTTTCATTTGGTAGCAAGAATTAGGTATGAATCCAAAATTCTTATGAGTTGACTGCTAGAATCAAGTTTAACATCTTGAAAACAATCCTGTTAAGAGACCACTGTTTGTGTCGTTTTTAGTTCCTCCTTACAGTGGCCACTTTGTATTTAGCAACAATGCTAATCATCAAGACCACTCATTGTTTTAAAGCGTATTGTTTTTAAATAAATACAAAGAAAGAAAACTGATACTTTCTACAATAAAAATAAATAAAACAGCGATTATTAGCATTTTAGAGCTAGAGGGCATCTACCATATATGCCCGACACAAAACACATTTAATCCAATAAGCAATATGAGGTAGGAATTATTATTGTTCCCATTTTACTGATGAAGAATCTGACACTTAGAGATATTAAATTGCCCAGTGCTCCACAGCTTATACACAGCAAAGGCAACATTCAAACCCAATGCTATCTTCAGAGCCCAACTCTTAGCCATTCTATTAACCTGCCCTCCGCCTAGTCTATTGAGATAACATTGGTTAAATTAGAAAAAAAGCAATTTGAGCAAATATTTCTCCACTTCAACTACACAAGGCAACACAATGCAGTGTGTTCACCTACATTCACAAATTTACCTGCCAGTGTTCAGAAGAAGAACCTAGTGGACTGAAGCACTTTAAAGACCTTTAGGGGAGAGGGGCTAGAACAGTAAGACTTTTTGTAAAGTAATACTCTCACCCTTAGTCATTAAGATAATTAAAATTCTAGATTGTTGTGTCCAAATTGGACATTTTATTTCCTTCAGGAAATCAGTCTTTTTTTTAAATTTTTTAATGTTTGTTTATTTTTGAGAGAGAGAAAGAGAGAGAGAACAAGTGGGGAAAAGGCAGAGAGAGAAGGGGACAGAGGGTGGGTTCTGAGCTGACAGCCCATCGCGGGGCTTGAACTCACAAACCATGAGATCATGACCTGAGCCAAAGTTGGCTGCTTAACCAACTGAGCCACCCAGGCATCCCCAGGAAATCAGTCTTTTATAAAATGGCTAGGCCTCCAAACACTATATTATTTCAACTACATTTGAACAAATAAATGGAAATACTTGACATTCATAATACTCTTGTATTAGAGAACAGTGCAACAATTTACCACTGACAAACCAGCAGTCCAGACTTTCCTGGAGTCCTGTGATTTGTTGCAAGTTTGAGAAGCTTAATGTCAACCAACTTGCTGAGAAAAGTCTTAATTCACTTGTTGAACTCAGACCAACTAATGTATTTATCATGAACTATTAGAAAATTCAAAGTGGCACAGTTTTTTTTAGCAACTTGTAGCTGGTGAAAAAAAATATTTCTAATATCATCTATTTCTTTTTTCCCCCAAGGTGATATTCAAGCAAATAGATATTCAAGCAAATAGAAAGCTCTGTAAAGAACAAAGACAAGTATTACTGCTGTGGACAGGTAATGGATTTGATCCATTCATTCAGCCAATGATGTAGTAACAACTTAAAGTGCGATTTTTAATACTAACGAGCTATGTTTGACACTAGGCTAGAATGACAATGTGGGATCATAGAGAACTGCAGCTATAGGTGGCAAAGCTCACCCAATCTCGCAGTAATCCACCCAACAGAAGTGAAAAGTGAAAGCTCTAGAGTAGGCAAAGCTGAAACACAGCCTCAGTTTCTTCATTTATAATGTAACGAGAAACAGGTTGCTACCCAAAGGGTTGTAAGGATCAAGGTAATAAATATATAGAGTGCTTAGCACATAGTTAAGTGCTCAATTAATATTAGCTGCTGCAGATCTGATCCATTTAGCTCTCCTGTTTCACAGACCTGTTAGGGAAATTAATAAGATGAAAGTAACCTGAACTAACAGAAAAGGAGCTTTAGTGTTTTACATCTCTTTTAAGGGAGAAAATGAGGACAAGAGCTATTTCTTTCTTGTTCACCAAAAAAGCAAATATTGAGCAAATATACAATACGTGACACAGTATCTAATAGATACATGTTCATTAAATATATGCTGAATAATTATATATATATATTCATTTTATGAATGAGTATATTAAGAGTTGTCTCAGCATAAGGCACACTGGATTTGTTCCTTTTTTGTTTTTTTTTTTTTTTTTTGAAATTTATTGTCAAATTGGTTTCCATACAACACCCAGTGCTCATCCCAAAAGGTGCCCTCCTCAATACCCATCACCCACCCTCCCCTCCCTCCCATCCCCCATCAGCCCTCAGTTTGTTCTCAGTTTTTAAGAGTCTCTTATGCTTTGGCTCTTTTCCACTCTAACCTCTTTTTTTTTCCCTTCCCTTCCCCCACGGGTTTCTGTTAAGTTTCTCGGGATCCACATAAGAGTGAACACATATGGTATCTGTCTTTCTCTGTATGGCTTATTTCACTTAGCATAACACTCTCCAGTTCCATCCACGTTGCTACAAAGGGCCATATTTCATTCTTTCTCATTGCCACGTAGTACTCCATTGTGTATATAAACCACCATTTCTTTATCCATTCATCAGTTGATGGACATTTAGGCTCTTTCCATAATTTGGCTATTGTTGAGAGTGCTGCTATAAACATTGGGGTACAAGTGTCCCTATGCATCAGTACTCCTATATCCCTTGGGTAAATTCCTAGCAGTGCTACTGCTGGGTCATAGGGTAGGTCTATGTTTAATTTTTTGAGGAACCTCCACACTGTTTTCCAAAGTGGCTGCACGAGTTTGCATTCCCACCAACAATGCAAGAGGGTTCCTGTTTCTCCACATCCTCTCCAGCATCTATAGTCTCCTGATTTGTTCATTTTGGCCACTCTGACTGGCGTGAGGTGATATCTGAGTGTGGTTTTGATTTGTATTTCCCTGATGAGGAGCGACGTTGAGCATCTTTTCATGAAGGCACACTGGATTTGTGACTGGGGAAGGGAGAGAGGGTTAAATATGGAAGAGAGAAGTTAAATGAAGTCTTTACAGTTATTTTTCACACTGGGACCAACAAGATCCAATCAGATCCTTTAAGTTTATTTATTTATTTATTGAGAGAGAGAGAGAGAGAGAGAGAGACAGAGACAGAGAATGTGAGTTGGGGAGGGGGACAGAGAGAGAGAGAGAGAGAATCTCAAGTAGGCTCCTAGATGGCATTGCGGAGCCAGACGTGGGACTTGATCCCACTAACTATGAGATCATGACCCGAGCTGAAATCAAGAGTCAGACACTCGGGGCACCTGGGTGGCTCAGTCGGTTAAACATCCGACTGTGGCTCAGGTCATGATCTCATGGTTCATGGGATCGAGCATCAGGCTCTATGCTGACAGCTCAGAGCCTGAAGCCTGTTTCAGATTCTGTGTCTCTCTCTCTCCCTCTCTCCCTCTCTCTCTCTCTCTCTCTCTCTCCCTCCCTAGTTCACACTGTCTCTCTCTCAAAAATAAATAAACATTAAAAGAAAATTAAAAAGAAAAGAGTCAGACACTCAACTGACTGAGCCACCCAGATGCCCCCAGATCCCTTAGGTTAGATTCCCCAAATCACTGACCTATCCATAGTGCCAAATGCTGCAGACTGACCCAGGAACACAATACTAACCTTTATGTACTCATGCAAATTTAGTTCTTTAAAACCAGCTAAATTCTCACAAGAATCTCCCTAACCACACTAGCCCACTCCAGACCTTAGGAGGAAGGGCCTATTATCTATAACATTCGTCTGGCACTTAACTATAGTGGAGAAGCCACTGTTCTAGAGACTTTATTCTTGTGACATTAAATTTGTTGGATCTTCTCCAAAAGACAGGAATGAAATTCTGTACATATTCTGTCCCTTTCAGGTTTCCAGGCATTATTGTGGCCTCCACAAAAAAACATGAAGAGGAATAAGGCACAATCCTTACTCTGAAGGAGCTTCCTGTCTAATAAAGAGAATAAGACAGGTATAAAAATAACTTCAATGCAAGGCAGATCACAGCAAGTATCATGGAGATGTACAAGGAAAGAGATCCAAAGAGAAATCAAATAAATCTATTTTAAGCAATTAAGGCTTTATGATAGTGAGGCACATGAATGAGACCACAAAGATTTTGAATGGGCAAGGGCATTGCAGGTTGAAAAGACAGCAGGGGTAAAGACCAGTTTGGAAAACACAGGGTGATTATATAATTTGGGACCACTTTGATATTTTACTGGTTTATGGGGTCAAAAAAAAAGAATATTTATTATCAAAACCACATGTAAACTCTGGAACATAGGGACAAAAGTGTAATAAGAAGACACATAGGTTGTTGAGCAAAAAGTAACATGGCCAAGACTATTCATTAGATGGACTGATCTGGCAGGCACATGTTAGATGGAATGGAGAAGCAAAGAGATAAAGTAGCTCTGTAATAAAGGATTAACCTTTCCTGAAAAGTGGTCTAGCCTCTGCCCTTGCTCCCGGGAAGTGGCCTTGACCCTTGGAATATTCGGCCTGATAAATGTCTTTGTTTACCTTGGGGCTTTGGGTCCCTCCACATATGCTATACTAATGATGCGATTTTATCGCGGGTACCTGTGGCCACGTGCTATCCGCTCGACTTCAGGAAGGACTGGGGACTAAGGTAAATCACACAAGCAATCAACAATATCCATGTGGCCAACCAAGACTATGACTGAGCCTCAGTGAAAACTCTGGCCACAAAGGCTCAGTGAATTCCCTGGCTGGCAATGCTGCATGTGTGTTCTCAAACACGGTTACTGGGGGAAATAAGAGTGGCCACATAACTGCACTGGGGGAGGACGATGGAGCTCAGCACATGGAACTCTCCCAGGCCTGGAAGGGTGCGTGTCTTCCCTGGGCTGATCTGAGCCTGCATCCCTCCCAGTAGCAAACTACAAGCGTGCGCACAACAACTTGCAGAGTTCTAGGAGTCTTTCTAGTGATCTTGGGAACCTAAGGGTGATCTTGGGATCTTAAACGTGCAGTTGGACTCAGAAGCAAAGGTGATCTTGGGACGTCCAAATTTAAAACAACCAATAAGAAAACCCTCTGTAACAGTGCAGGGGGGCAGTTATGAAAGCCTGTAAAAACAGTGGTGGAATTGAAAAGGCATTGATGTTATGGCTCTACAGGGGGGAAAAAAAAAAACAAAGAAAAGTGGATAGAGACATGGTTACATATTAAGAACCTAAAAAGAGTTACCCTGGGAGGGGCTCCTGGGTGGCTCAGTTGGTTAAGCGACCGACTTCGGCTGAGGTCAAGATCTCACAGTTTGTGAGTTTGAGCCCCGTGTCAGGCTGACAGCTCAGAGCCTGGAGCCTACTCCAGATTCTATGTCTCCCCCTCTCTGTACCCCTCCCCTGCTCACGCTCTGTGTCTCTCTGTCTCTCAATAATAAATAAACGTTAAGAAAAAATTTTTAAAGAGTTACCCTGGGAGAAAGGAATTAACTAAATTATTAAGAAATAAAAATTGAAGAGCACCTGGGTGGCTCAGTTGGTTAAGCATCCAACTTTGGCTCAGGTCATGATCTCACGGTTCGTGAGTTTGAGCCCCACATCATGCTCTCTGCAGTCAGCATGGAGCCCACTTTGGTTCCTCTGTCTCCCCTCTCTCTCTCTGCCCCTCTCTTTCTCTCTCTCAAAATAAATAAATAAAGATTTTTTTTAGAAAGAAAAGAAGTAAAATTGAGGGCTATGTTGGTGGCTCAGTTGATTAAGCATCCAACTCTTGGTTTTGGCTCAGGACATGATCTCACCACTTGTGAGTTTGGGCCCCACTGCTTTGGGCCCCACTGCCTGGCAGAGCCTGCTTGGGATTCTCTCTTCTCTTCCTCTCTCTGCCCCTCCCCTGCTCACAGGTTCAAGTTCTCTCTCTCTCTCCATCTCTCTCACTCTCTCTCTCTCTAAAAAAAAAATAAAGAAGAAGAAGTAAAAATCGAGAAAAGAGAAGGAAGAATGAGCTTGAGGAGGAAAGCAAGATGAAACGGGAAATGAGGGCTTTGGGTACCTTCAGCTCCTTCCTTCCCTGCACACATGCCACTGACCTCATCGTCCGGGGGTCTGTTTCTTTACCCCTTGGAATCTTTCCTTGCCACTAGAACACAGCATAAATGATGCTGTGCGCATTGTGGCTCTGGCCTTTAAGAGGACAGCAGGCCGTGCTTCCCGTGTCTTGTCACCTGAGCCACCATATAAAAGGTCTGGGCAAGTCTGCTGAGGGAGGGGTGGGAAAGAGAAGCACAGAGGTATCAGATGGGTGAGAAGGGAAGGCACCTTGAACATGCAGAGCAGTGGGGCCTATGGAGGACTGTGACCACACAGGAGACCCTGGGCGAGAGCCCCTCAGTCCCATGAGGGATAAAAACACAGTGCCATTTAAGCCCCTAGGCTTTGGGGTGGTTTGTCACGACATAATAAGATAACTGAATTTAAGACAGTAAATATAACGAAATCATTTTCCCTAGCTTATTTATTTAGAAAATATATGATCCTCCAAGATAACAGAGGACAAAAATAAAAGGTATAACAAATTAAAATCCCTAAATGACCCAAAGAGCTTGAGAACATTTTGCTATGTGGCTATAGATTATCAAAACCAGTTACTTTCCGAAGTACCTAATTTCCTTGTAAGGAGGCACTAAAGAGCATGCACTCAATCAGGTATGATTGCACCTGGTGCATCCTCCCCCTCACCTCCTATCTATACTTTTCCAGCTTATTAGTATCTTCAATCTAATCCCGGTTACAAACTGCTGGCAAGCTTGCATAGTTCTGTGCTATCTGCAATCAAAGTACAAAGCAATACAAATGTTCACAAATTAATCTTTTTCTTAATCTTTATTTTGCTATATTAAAATAGTTGAAAAGAATCCATGGTACTTGTAAAATCATGGCATTTTGGTTCTAAACACTGAGATACAGTATTGGCTAAAATAATGTCTGAGGCATAAATAAATATTTTTAAATGCTGGAGGAAACTGAGGCTGGGGGGCTCCAGCCTGGCATTCCACTCCCAAGTGGCCCAAGCAAGGTATAACCACTGCCATTTCAGTTGAGTATTAAAAATTCTTAAATAAAAGCTGTGTTTTCACACTTTAAAATAAATAAAGAGCACCTGCGTGGCTCACTCAGTTACGCATCTGACTCTTGATTTTGGTTCAGGTCATGATCTCAGGGTCATTATATGGAGCCCTGAGTCAGGCTCCCTGCTGAGCATGGAGCAGGCTTAAGATTCTCTCCCTCTCAGTGCGCTTGGGTGGCTCAGTCAGGTAAGCATCTGACTTTAGCTCAGGTCATGATCTTGCCATTTGTGATTTCCAGCCCTACATCGGGCTCTGTACTGACAGCTCAGAGCCTGGGGTCTGCTTCAGATTCTGTATCTCTCTGCCCCTCTCCTGCACTCACTCTCTCTCTCTCAAAAAAGCAAATAAACATTAAAAAAAAAAAAAAAAAAAGATTCTCTCTCCCTCTCCCCTCTCCACTACTCGTTCTCACTCTAAAAAAATTTTTAAATAAAAAATAAACAAATGAGCAGTACCAAAACTATCAAATTTTATATGATATTTGATATCATACAAACATGAAAACAGGGGTTCTGAATACAGATGATTAATCTTTTGGGCCATAGACCCCTTTGGCAGAATGATGAAGCCTCTGGAGCCCTTCTCAAGACAGTGCTTTTAAAACATAAAATAGAATTGCAAAGGAAATCAAACATAGCAAAACACAGTAATCAAAAAAAATGTCTTTTAACAAATTTTTATTGAGCTGATTCTATACTGAACCTGATGCTAAGGTACAACAGCAATCAAGATAGATATACTACCTCTCCTGAGAGAACTTACATTATTTTCAGTAACACCTTTTTTAATTTCCAATATAGTTAACACGCGATGTTATATTAGTTTCAGGTGTACAATATATAGTGACTCAACAGTCCTATACACTACTCTGCTCATCACAAGTAAGTAGACTCTTAATTCTGTTCACATATTTCACCCATCCACCTTTTATTTGATGAAAATATTAAAATATTTTAAAACAAATTTATAACAAAATAATATAAATGCTTCTTTATACATTACACTGTACAATCTAGTAGCAGGTCTAATAACTAATTTTGAAGTAATTAAGAGTATGGATGGTATTTCTAGATATCCTCAACAGCTATAATATGAAAATATTCATAATTATTACTGATGACAAAGTCCTAGGTATTAGTAACATTACTTTGATATCTGTCCTAAATTCATAATTAAAGGAAACGCTAAATTTTACTGAAACGAAGTAATTTTTTCCCACCCAAGTTTAAGGGACTTGTAAATTCTACTCCCAGTTAGTTACAATCCCCTGCCTGCAGTAAAGCACCAAGCGTGCCTCTCGTTAAGTATACTGAATTCACAGAACTTCCAAAACACTGAGCCTTGGTGCCTGGGAGAGGCTAGAACCCTGACAGAATCTCCCACTGGTTTTGAAAGATAGCAGGAGTGCTCGCTTCGGCAGCACATATACTAAAATTGAAAGATAGCAGGAATGGGATTACGTGGTAGAGGCATGCATGGTCAAGAGGTACAAAGGTTTGGGGGGTTGCATGCCTCGGTGAAGTTATAGCAAGGTACTCACTGCAAACACTAGCATACAGTCAGACTAAGGACGAGCTAGAAACAGATCAAGATGACGGCAAGATAATTTTCCAAGATAGCCACATAGAAGTAAAAGTGTGGCCACGAGATTGGATGGGGGGGGGGGGGGGAGGGGAATTACAAACGTGGGAAAGACAGAACAGAGGAGATCAGAGCCTTGACTTGAGATTTATCAAATTTGAGGGGAAAGGCAAAGGACTGAAGACAGAAAAGCATGAGAGCAATGAATGAGAGATAGTAAATATTTCATTCAGTCCAGGGCCACCAGGTGAAAAACAAGAGAGTTTGAATCAGGGCTGTGGATTAGCTCTGATATCTGATTTAAATAGACAACTTGATCCATTACAATAAAAGGAATTTAACTATAGCCAAGAAATTATTTATCAAACTGCAACTTTTTAAAAAATTTTTTATAATGTTTATTTATTTTTGACAGAGAGAGACACACACACAGCATGAGCGGGGAAGGGGCAGAGAGAGAGGAAGACACAGAATCCGAAGCAGGCTCCAGGCTCTCCGCCGTCAGCACAGAGCCCGAAGCAGGGCTCGAACTCACAGACTGCGAGATCATGACCTGAGCCGAAGTCAGACGCTCAACCGACTGAGCCACCCAGGCGCCCCAAATCAAACTGCAAATTCTGGAAAAAACTCTATCTTCTATTTAATCTTTCTGTTAAGTACTGACTCAAAATCCATCAAGGGAAAAGAAAAGGCAGGTAAGAGAAGGTAATATATCATGATAAATGCTATCTGACCTCATTATCTTCTGCCATTAATGAAAAGGTACCTTCTGCTGCCAAAAACCTCTATATAGGGACTGAGGATCATAAAAATCAAGGTTAATAAATCCTTACTGCATTTGAATGGACTTACTAGCAAATGGAACCTTGGTATACAGTGTAAGAGGCTACCAATGTTATGCCAATGTCTTACATGTAATTTAAATCTGAAAAGAGTGAAACAGGTGTACTATTTATGGAATTGCCTATCTGACCTCTTCAAATTAATTATTCTTTGACTCAGTCTGGAGGTCAAATGTCATCAGCTGGGTAACTCTCAACCCCAACCTTCCTACTGTTTTCCACCTTAATTAACATACACCCAAATAGCACTTTTTGTGTACCAGGTCGTACTCCAAGCACTTTACAAACATAAATCCTTTCCATCATATCTCATAACAACCTATAACATAGTAACGGCTGTTATCCCCATAATGTGAATGAGGAAACTGAGGCCCATATCCCATTGGATATTTTCCAACATCACAGAGCCTCATAGCTGATCAAACTAGGAATCATACTCAGGCAGCCTGACTCCAAAGTCTGTGCTTTTAACTACAGCATTCTGTTACCCACTGCTCTGAGATACCGTGGGGGCTTATAAATGAATGTACACAGAAACATTTTGAATGCATTCTCAACAATAAACCCTTACTTCACCAAATGCCAAGTATTTAATTTTATTATTTTCCTAAACTCAATACTCTCATCCTAGATTGATAATACCCATTAAGTTACTAATTCCCTTATCTGTAAAACTAGGACTGTGTTAAATGGCATTTATAGATGAACATCACTGTTTGAGAACTCTATAATTTGGCAATTCAGAGTATTTTACTCTCAAGTCCACTTGTAGCCACTCCTTGCAAGAGGATTACTTCCTACAGTAACATCATGGATTAAAGAGCAGCTTTTTAAATATTTTCTATCAAGGGGCGCCTGATTGGCTCAGTTGGTTAGGAGTCTGACTTCAGCTCAGGTCATGATCTCATGGTTCATGGGTTTGAGCCCCACATCAGGCTCTGTACTGACAGCTCAGAGCCTGGAGCCTGCTTCTGTGTCCCACTCTCTCTCTGCCCCTCCCCCACTCTCGCATACTCTCTCTCTCTCTCTCTCTCTCTCTCAAAAATAAACATTAAAAAAACATAAAAAATGTTTTTAAATATTTTCTATTAAACTCTACATACTTCCTCTGTGCAAGCTGTGCCTAATAAAACACTGTTTGGTTTTACATTTTTCTCTCAAATACCCCGTGGTTACCCAGAAGCAGTTCATGCACTTACTGATTCTCTGAAGTGCTCAGTTATGACCCCATGATTCTGTGCTGAGCCTCTGCTCTACTGGAGAAAAGGCTAGCTTCCTATGTCCCATGAGAAAAAGCTTCAAGAGAAGACTGTTAAAGGTCTCCAACACTAAGTGGCTTCAAGAAAACAAAAACAAGGGGTCCCAACATCATGTCTTCCCACAACTTCAGAGAAAGGCTTGGCAATTGTCTCAGCTCATTCAAACTGCTATAACAGAATACCATAGACTGGGTGGCTTATAAACAACAAACATTTATCTCTTGCAGCTCTGGAGGCTGGGAAGTCATGATCATGGCGCTGGCAAATTAGGTGTCTGGTGAAGACCCAATGCCTGATTCAAAGACAGCTACCTTTTCACTGTGTCCTTACATGGTAGGAGGCACAGGAGGGCTCTCCAGGGTCTCTTTTCAATGACCCTAATCCCATTCTTTCATAAGAGATCTAATCACCTCCCAAAGATCCCACCTTCTAACGCCATCACATTAGGCATTCAGTTTCAACATATCACTTTAGAGGGAACACAAGTGTTCAGGCAACAGCAGCAATTAAAAACAAACAAACAAAAAATTTAAGCCAGATCACAAAATTAAATTGTAAAACTTGAAGTTCACTCATCTTTTTAAAATCTCGAATATACACAGATCTAATTTGCCGAACTGTTATAACTTTTTTTCTACACACCCTGTGACAAAATAATGGTGCGTCACTCTATCAAGATAAAAATAACAAAGGTTATTTGTAGGTAACTGACATAATATGCCTAACATTTCTAATAGGTTAGAAATTTCAAAATGATTGCTAAAGGGTTGGATATATCAAAATGTTTTTGAATAGTATCTTTAAAACTGCTGTTCAACCAAGGGAGTTGCCATTTTACTGAAAATAGTTTCTCTGATTTTTTTTCTTTCTTTTGGAAAGCTACTTAAAGCCATGAGTCACTAGGTGATTTCCTTTCTTTATTTCTGACTTACATTTCAAAGACAAAAACACTCTTCTCCTCTCGGTCTTCTTACATGTACCTGAGCTGCTATTATTCAAGGTCAGGAAGAAGGCAAGCCGGTTAAAACAAAAACTTATGTTTATTTGACAAGCAGCTTTACTCCACGGGAGTTTATGTGCGTGTCAAACATTTAAGGCAATTTAAATTTTTAGTACCTCTAGAGATGAAGCTAAATGGCTGCTAAAAACTAGCTTTCAAAGCAGCTTTCATTTCTATTTAATTTATTTGAATAAAGGGTAGCAAGCATCATATTTAAAGTATCTGTTGGACATAACTAGGACATTAAAATATTCTGTTTTATTTTTCAATATTGGACTCCTAAGCAAATATTCAGATTCACTATCATCTCCAGCTAGCTGATACTGAAAACCACATAATGGCGGACTGTTACCATGGTAACTCCTCTACAACTACACATTTTCTATGGCAACCCAGGCTCCATGGAATACTAATGAAAACCCATAGCAACAGAGAGTTAAAGAGGTGATGTCTGGAAACCAAAAAGCTCACGTAACATCTATGACAAATGTTATGGATGCTTTTGTATGTTTAACAAACAATATCAGAGTTCAAAGACATTAGTTAGAAAATCGAAAGGCTAATTTGAAGCATTTTCTGGAAAAAAAAATAGCACTAATGCCTACGGGACTTAAAGAATTCACATCACTATACTATTAAATGTGAAAAAATGTTAGTCATATTTTAAAATACAGAACCATAATTTTTTACATAAAGGGATATATTTTTTCCCAGTTGCAGAAGTATTACATGCTACAATGTAAGTGAACCTGAGAAGCAACTCAGGGGCATTCTGTTTAGATCTTTTCCTGGTTCCTATTCTTTTCAAGAGTTCCAGCTGTGTAACCTTGATCACTTAACCTCTAAAAGCTTTAGGTTCTCTTTTCACAAAAGGATGTTATATTTAAAGGACGCTAACTAAAGCCTCTGTGATTCCTATTCTACCATTTACCAGAAAGTGAATGTGAACACGTCATCTAATCTGCGTGTCAGCATCTTATCTGTCAAGGGGCATGATATCTGCCTCCCCCTCATTACCAGTTGGCTGCAAAATATGCTAGATATACATGAGCACTCTGGGAATAAATTAAATTTATTGTCTTAGCTAAAAAAAAAAAGAATTAAAATATTCCTTTATATTTTCATTTTAAAACATTGGGGTTAATTATAAAGATCCATGTAAAATCCATGCTCATTATGAACTATCTCAATGTACAATTATTTATTGAGCATGTAATATGCTGCCAGTTATGGGTATGAGAACAAACAAGACAGTTAATGTTCCAGCACAGTTCTAGCAGATAACGTCAGAAAGTAAGTAAACAAAGATGACTAAAAAAAAAAAAGAAGAAGAAGAAGAAGCCCAGGGGAAATCATCAGAATGAAGTGAATAGAAACGACTTGTGAGAAGAGATAGGCTAATTTAACTCAGGTTGCAGTTATTCCTCCTGAAGGAAGGGGAAGGGACTGAGAAGGGAGACTTCCAAGGATCCAGCCATGCGGAAACAGGGACAGCCAGGTAGAGGAACAGCCATCATAAGAGCTTCAACAGGGGCATCTGGCTGGCTCAGTGGGTACAGCATGTGACTCTTGATCTCAGGGTCATGAGTTTGAGCCCCATGTTGCGGGTAGGGTTTACTTAAAACAAACAAACAAACAAAAAACAAAAAAACCCTTTAAGTAGCAAAGCCTTTAATATGTTGACAAAACAGCCAGATGTCAGTGGGGCTGAAGAGGAGAGAACAGGGACAGAATGAATGATATGAAAACCAAAAGGGAGGCAGGACCAAAGTAAGGCCCTAGAAAGAATATAAATGTGGTTACAAGTACAAAGACTTTACCAACAGAAACACATGTTTTTATGACTGTGTAGAGAATGGATTAGGCAGGGAGACCAGATTGGAGACTGCAACACTGTCCAGTTTAGAGATAATGGTGTGACTCGTAGTATGGCAGTAACAATGGTGACAGCAAGAAACAGACATCTATAAGATATATTTCAGATTTGCTAATGGAGTAGGTACAGAAGACAGGCTGGGAGGGAATCAATTTTTGACTCCCAAGTTTCTGACACAAACAACTGGCTGATGGTACAGTCATCTAGCATAGGGACTATAGAGGGGAGAAAGGAATCTTGTCAGAAGGGGTGGACAGGAATCAGGTGTTTTGTACTGATTTGCCTATTAAATGTTCTCCCAGGCTGTAGTCATAAATTTCCTTAAAAATACTTAATTATATGGGGCAGCTGGCTGGCTCAGTCAGTGGAGCATAATATGACACTTGATCTCAGGGTTGTGGGTTCAAGCCCCAAGTTGGGTGTAGAGATTACTTAAAAATAAAATCCTTAAAAAATTAATATTTGATTAATTGGTGTCCATTATTACAAACCTTATAAAAATCCAGAGACTCTTCTTTCAAAATGTGCATCAAAATTATACATAAAAACTATAAAATCACCACATTTATCAAAAATATAAATTTAGACTAAGTTTTAGATTAGACTAATAATAGCTGTGTGATAATGAAAGAAGAATATATAAGGAAGAATATATATCCACATAAATACATTTAGAGGCTCTTGACCTTTAAAATTCTTTGTCACAACCCTTCCATTTGTATAGAATGTGCTTGTTCTATAAGAAGGATGTAAGGATCCTCATGCTTTTGATATGAATATTTTTATGTATCTTTTGTAACCTTTCCCCTACTAGATTTGAGCAGCCACCTTACTCAAATGTATACTGTTATATATACATCTAAAAACAGAATAAAAGTATTTGTATAAATAAAAAAATACATTTTGAGGTAACTATCTTTTCTATGATAAAACTAATATAGATTCATTGCAGAAATTTTGTAAACTATGGAAAAGTTTAGGGAAAATAACAATTACCTCTAATGCTCTCATCCAGAGATAAGTCTGATTAATATTTTTGTGACTATAAATCTAATTAGTTTACCTTTGTGTGTTTAGTTAGTTTTGATAAAGCTGAAGAAATCTAAAATTCACATTTCAAAACTGTTGGGGCACCTGGGTGGCTCAGTCAGTTAAGCATCCGACTTTGGCTCAGGTCATGATCTCATAGTTCACGGGTTCAAGCCCCACATTGGGCTCTGTGCTAATAGCTAAGAGCCTAAAGCCTGTTTTGGATTCTGTGTCTCCCTCTCTCTCTCTGCCCTTCCCGCCCTCAGCCCCCCATGTGCTCTGTGTGTCTCTCTCTCTCAAAAATCAATAAACATTAAAAAAAATCAAAATGGTTTAAATGAAGTAAGGGATAACACCTTCATGCCTAGTTATTATTAAGCATTTCAGAGTCTAGTCTTGCCCATTAATCTAATTCCAGACATAAGAATGGAAAACATCCTTGGGGAGGGTAGAGCCAACCTCTTGTGATGTCTGTCTTCCCCACAACCAGTTCCCACCACCACCTGCCACGTTCAAACCCTGTATCTACCAAATGAGACGTTCAGCTAACATAAGGCAAGCTTTCTTTTTTCAACCACCATTTACTTTTACATTGCTTTGTAATTCATACACTGCATATTCATTTACATGAAAGCGAAATTGTTCCTACATCCAGCAAGACATTGACTTTTCAATTGTTTTTAATCTCTTATTTATAAAATAACACTTACATATAATATTTAAAATTCTATATCACAATTCAACAGAGTTCAAAATAATTGCTTTTTAAAACCCTTGACTGTTAACAAAAGTAAAAGAAACTAAAATGTTTAGAAAAGCATGATGTTTAAGATGGTCAGTATTTTAGTTTAAGACTTGTCTAAAGTTGCTTTGATAGTCAATCGTTATTTTATAAAATTAAAGCACTGGGAATTTTTAATAGTTTATTTTGGGGTTATCATCTCTATTATTTCCAGACAGAATAGTGTATATAGATTCTACACTAAACCCAGATAGAATAAACTTAGATAAAATCATGTTTACAAGTTTAATATTATTCACCTAGGGTTTAATAACAATGAAAAATCAAATGGAATTTCTACCTAGGTTAAATCCAGTTTTAGCAAGTATGCAAAACAATAGTCATCACAATACCCTTTAAAAAAAAATCATTAGCATGACTAGTGAAAGAACAAAAGACAGCAAACCTTTAGATATTTTATTTCATCCAATAACTGTACATTAAGCACAAGCTGAGAATATATTCCCCAGACTGAAAAACATTAAATCACAAAGACTCCTTCAAGGTTATTTTTAAGTGCTATCCTGTGGCTAGGAATAATTTACTTCTAACAAAAAATTGCTGGAGTTGTTGTTTTTGCTGTTTGTTTGTTTCTTTTAAAAAGTAAACACAATTTGGGGCGCCTGGGTGGCTCAGTCGGTTGAGCGTCTGACTTCAGCTCAGGTCACAACTCACGGACCGTGAGTTCGAGCCCCGTGTCGGGCTCTGGGCTGATGGCTCAGAGCCTGGAGCCTGTTTCCGATTCTGTGTCTCCCTCTCTCTCTGCCCCTCCCCCGTTCATGCTCTCTCTGTCTCAAAAATAAATAAACATTAAAAAAAAAAAGTTAAAAAAAAAAGTAAACACAATGAATCACTATATAGTAGGTTAAAAATAAAAACACTTATTAATAAAGAAAATACTAGTGAGTAAAGAATTTGAAAGCACATAAACTTCTGCAATAGACAAAAACATTTAAGCAAATTTAAACAAATGTAAAGGTTCAGATACAACAGCTCATGACTGTTGCTTTAAATTTTGGCTGGCCAATCCAATGAAACAAAGAGAGGAATTGAGCTGGGGTAGGGATAGGCAATGATGTTCCATCTCTTCAATTTTCTGGGTAACATTAGGTGATATTTACAAATGTACAACATGGTAAAAAGCATCATGGCAGACCAATGTCCTAAAAGTCTACACCACTTGAAGCATTCAGCTCTGATTCTATCTACCCTTTTCTAATTTTCAAATGCTCATTTACTCTTGAATTAAAATGCCCACACTTTCTACTGAATGTTGGCTGTTGTTTTTGCCTAACAAATTTTGCAAATGTTTCCTGCCTTAGGGTCAAATACAAAGGAGAATAAAATTTAACATAACATGAACAAAGAAATTGGACAGGAGTCTCATAAAACTTGAACAAACTCTAGTAGCTTCCATCTAAATAAGAAATATCTATCTCAATTATAATATAATCTGCATCAAGTTCAATTATAACCACTTAAATGGGGAGTGTTTGGCTGCAATTTATTCACTTATTCTGTATAATAACCTATAATAAGCTTTACTGCTACAGAATAATGTAGAATCTTTGAAATTACTTTTGAAGTGTTTTTTTGCCTGCTATTTCTGTTTGGGTTTTGTTTGGCTGGATGGAAATTTCTGAAGGCACATGATAATTCAACGAGAAGAGGGAAACAGTCTTAAGATTGTCAAGTGTTCCAAAATTCTCCCACAAACCAACTTTAATATATGATTTAAACAGTTTTGTTATCATTTTGGCAGCTCGGGCATTTCTAAAACCTTAGTAACCCAGGGGTGGTCTTGCAGCAGTCATATTTTAGTTTCCCCAACAATCCACTCTACTCCATACCTCCAGAAATAGTCTTGGTGGAAATACCTCTCATTATGCAAAATGGCGGTTTACACCTAAACTCTATTGGCCTATCTTTATAGGGTGGCCTTTCTACATCTGATTTCTCTGTAATTTAAAGAAACTCCAGTAACTGGACTCTGAGCACAAATTACATCAGAAGCAGTCAATAAAAATGTGAGAGCAACATACTGATGAAAAAAATGTGTACCATTAGATAAAATACCTAGAAGTACAGCAATCTAGGGCCACTTCTTTTAAGGATGGATAGACCCACCTGCAGCAACAGTTTCTGAACATCAAAAGTATCAGTTTCTAACAGATTTCCTATCAGTGGCTCCAAATCATTAGCAGGACATTCAGATGTGTTCTCTATATGAGCAGTCTCTGAATTAAGAAGGAGAGTTTGCCCAAAGCTCAAGCACAAGTCTGTTATTTAGGACTGAAAAAGTGTTTATAGTCATTTTTTAAAAAGTGGTACAGTTTGTGCCCAAAATAGCACACAAAACCCCTATTTAAGACAAAAATAACTAAAGTATCAGATTAATAGTACTTTAAACAAAAATTATAATACACAGCCTTCGAAAGCCTCCTCTCTCATCTCACAAAGCCTTAGAATTACAGCAGAAGTGGATATGGAAAGAAGCCACAGATGCCCACAACCAGGACAGCTATTCTGAGTTTAACTCTGGTAATTTGAGGTCTCTTAAAAAAGAACTGAATACTCATTTAAGCACTTTATTTTAACTATAGTCCTAGTGAAACATCTCAAGTGTAAATATCTGCGATGCATCAAAGATAAATGAAAAGCAACCCAATATATTTTGCTCAGATATTAAGCTGACACATCATGGTTAGAATATAACTCATTAAAAAATTAGAATTGTATTTGTTAAAGGTCTTTGGTAATCTGGAAACATAGATCATTACAGAATATGGCTAAATGTTGCTTTTTTAAAATTTTTTTTTTTCAACGTTTATTTATTTTTGGGACAGAGAGAGACAGAGCATGAACGGGGGAGGGGCAGAGAGAGAGGGAGACACAGAATCGGAAACAGGCTCCAGGCTCTGAGCCATCAGCCCAGAGCCTGACGCGGGGCTCGAACTCACAGACTGCGAGATCGTGACCTGGCTGAAGTCGGACGCTTAACCGACTGCACCACCCAGGCGCCCCTAAATGTTGCTTTTAATATAAAACACAAATTTAATTTCTATATCCACAACGAGTTTATCCTTTTAAACTTTTTTTTAATCCTTGTTTATACATTCAAAGTTTAGAACTACTAGAGAATGTAAAATTCATTTCATCAATCAAGAAGCAGAAACCAAAGAGCTAAGTGACTTGACCAAGATCATTCAACTTATTAGTCACTCAGCCGACTGGAAGGTAGGTCTGTCTCCAAAGTCTTAGATCATCTCTGTTCTTGACATTTTTAAGCTTTTTCCTTTTGGTGAGATGGCTAAATTTTGCTTAAAGTGCATTGGTTTTATAATACCGCATACCCGTGGTTTGCCTTTGTTCTAATGAGGCAGAAAGCGAAGATGAGACCTTCACCCTGAGGGAGAAAAGCCAGCCCCAGAAAGAATACTCACCCAGGATAAAGACCAGATCATATGTTCAGCGCAAGGAAAACTGCTCCAGGCACAGCTATGCCTGCACAGACAGCAATGTATGCTATTTAAAAGACAAGAAAGAATCAAGCCCATTGAATTTACAAGAGCAGACAAGGCCTCACCCTGTTCACTTAAGAAACAAACAACAGAAAAGGTTGCTGCAGTATTTAGATGCCGGATGTTATCCTCAATTGAAATAGGACCCGTCGTTATGAAAACACTTTAGAAACCTTTGTAAGAAAATCTTTGTAGGAAAAACAAAGCCAATGGTAAGAAATTGAATTTTACTACACATAAAGATTCAGTACACCCATGGAATGTAGAAGATTGGGTGTGTGTTGCACTTACCCAAAACCAAACAAAGCCCTTCACTATCTGCTTTCTGCCTTCAAATCCCTCTTTATTTCCTCCTACTTTCTCACCCCAAACCCACACTTTAGTCACCTTAAATGTCGCATTAACCTTTCTAATGTTTGTTTGCTTTTTCTCTGTGTGACATTACAAACTGCTTATCCTCAAATATTTGATGAAAACTTCACGTTTGTGGGGTTTTCCTAGGTGGACTTGGATCACTCCTTCCAAAACGTATCATATGTTGGTGATTGGTTTACTGTTTTTCTCACTCACCTATGAGCACTCTGGGGAAAGAGTCTGTGCTTGATTCTCCCCAGCAACAGACTTCACACTGTAATGCATTCAGTGTGTTCACACAAAGAATAAAAAAGGTAGTGCTATAAGGGGGTAGCAAAATGAGTACTCTCATACAATGCCAATGGGAAATTGGTATAATCTTTCCAGAAAATACTTAGTGACACATTTGTGGGGTATTAATACTCTCAAATCCTTCAACCCAAGTATTACACTTTAAGAAATACATCATGAAGACATAATTGAATGTAAAAAAACAAGGACTCATATCCAAGGATGTAGCCAAAGATGTAGCCAGGGATGTTTAAGATAGCCACTTTCAAATAGTGGAAAACTGGAAACAAGGGTCATATCCTAAAAGAAGGGAAGAGTTAAATAAATTATAGATCATCCTCAGGATGGAATAACGGGACATTATAATCACATGTGGGAAATTTTTATGATATAATATTAAATGAAATATGCATTTATAAAATGAAGCCACTTATATAACATTTTTTCTACTTCCACTCTTAAAGGATTAACTGCTATAGAAATTTCCTTTCTGCTGTAAAGTGTACAAAATACACGAAGCAATGTTTTTCAGATATTGAAAAATAAGCAGTGCTGAAATGTGATCCCTGAGGGAAGGAAGAAGAGTGAGTTCAGCCCTATAATAGCCCCAACACACTCCCTGGGAGTAGTTTTAGGCCACAGCACAGGAAGAGAGAATGCAAACACAGCACAGCAGACTTACTAACTGGAGGAAATACAGAGCTAGAATTTGTAAGGCTGAATACAAGAGAGGAAGGAGATGGGGGGCCTGGGTGGCTCAGCCGGTTGAGCGTCCAACTCTTGATTTTGCCTCAGAGTCATGGGATTGAGCCCCAAGTCAGGCTCCATGCTGAGTGTGGAGCCTACTTGAGAATCAATCTCTCTCTCTCTCTCTCTCTCTCTCTCTCCTTCTGCCCCTCTCCCCTGATCATGTTCTCTCTCTCTCTAAAAAAGGAGAGAAAGTTGCTACACAGAAGGTTCTGTAGATACGCAACAAGGTTCACTGAATCATTAACAAGTACAGACCTTACGTGCACAGGGTGGAACGCCACGAGGTGAAGGAATGAACCAATGGGCTACAAAATTCCAAGTGCTTAAGCAGGACTGGGAATAGTCTATGCTCCTACCAGCCAAACTGGAAATACCCTGTAATCCATGGAACACTGGGTAAGGTCCTCTGAGGAATTACACCTTGGTAGGTAGGGCTTAGCCCAAGAATAAAGGTTACTGTGGACCCACCCTAACAAAGCTGAACAGCAGCCTCAAAAGGTTAAACTAATCTGTGAGTTACTGAACTACATGACAGAACAAAAATTAAAAGAATACAAGAAAATCCAGCACTCAACAATGAGAAAATCTTGATGCCCAGTATCTAGTCAAAAATTGCCAGGCATGCAAAGAGGCAGAAAAAATATGACCCAATACCAGGAAAAAAAATAAATCCAATCAATAGAAACAGAGCCAGAATGACAGATAGGAGGGAATTAGCAGGCACGTTAACAAATGTTATTTACAATGTTAACAAAGCTATTATACAATTATTAATATGCTCAAGGACATAAGGAAAAATATAACCATACCAAAGAGAGAAATGGAAAAATATACAAAGGCCAGATGGAATGTATATAGACAAAAATATGCTGGATGGTTTCTTGAGTCAAAAATATACTAGATGAGATTAACAGCAAATTAGACATTGCAGAAGAAAAGATCAATGAACGTGAAAACAGAAATAGAAACTGTCCAAAGAAGCACAGAGAGAAAAAAGACCGAAAAAGTGAACAGAACATCAGTGACAAGTACATATGTATTAAGTAGTCTATCATACGTGTAAGTGGAGTCTTAGGGAAAAGGGAAGAAGTACAAAAATATTTAAAGAAATAATAACTCTATAGATTTCAGAAGCTCAAGGTATCTCAAATAGAATAAACATAAAGAAAACAAAACAAAGATACATCATAATCAAATTGCTGATAAAGAGTGATAAAGTGAAAAACAGAAAATTCTAAAAGCACCTGGAGGTAAAAAGACATATTGAGTGAGTTCAGAGACACAAGAATAAGAAATGGCAGTAGATTTTTTGTCAGAAAGTAAACAAACAGAAGACAGTAGAATGCTGGCTTTAAAGTTAGGACAGAAGAAAACTGTGAACAGAATTTCTATGCCCAGAAAAAACAGAAAAAAATATCTTTCAAAAATGGAGATTAAATAAAGATGTTTTTAGACAGAAGGAGAAGGAGGAGAAAAGAAGAAAGGCTGAGAGAATTTATCACACTAGATTTTCTCTAAAACATGAAAATGTGGATCATACAAAGCAATGAAGCACCCCTACAATGGTAAATATGAGGGAGAAGGGGATATAAGAGATTGTTTCTAAAATAGTTTAACCTGTGACTGTTTAAAATAAAAGTGACCATTTAACACAAAAATATGGAATTTATAACATATGTAGAACTAAAGTATATGACAATAGCACCAAAAAATGAAAGAAGTAAATAGAACTGTACTATTGTGGGTTTCTTACACAGATACTGGAAAATAGGCAGTGCTTATTTACTATGATATGTTAAATATATTTATCATAATCCCAGATTATAGTCACTAAAATAAATCAATAAAATAAGCCAAAACAAGGGGCGCCTGGGTGGCTCAGTTGGTTAAGTGACCAACTCTTGATTTTGGCTCAGTTCATGATCTCACAGAGTTTGAACCTTGTGTCTGACTCCATGCTGACCTGTAGAGCCTGCTTGGAATTCTCTCTCTCTCTCCTCTCTCTGCCCCTCTCCTGCTCATGCTCTCTCTCTCAAGAACAACTTCATTAATTAAAAAAAAAAAAGATATGCCAAATAAAGAGGTATTTCTAATAAAATCATATAAAATTGAATCTTAAAAAATTCTCCATTATTTTTCCAGAAAAGGAAAGAAAAAGAAAAAAGAACAAGAATAGAGGAGTCAAATAGTAAACAGCAAAATAGTAGATGTAAACCAAATCATCGTATCAATATGTTTAACATAAATCCTTTAACATTCCAATTAAAAAGCAGAGATTGTAAAGTTTGATAAAAATAGGAAACTCAAGTATATGCAGTCTGTGAGAAATCCACTTGAAGTTTACAGACACAAGGTAAAAGTAAAACAATGAAAAAAGATCTATCATAGAAACACTAACCGAGGCGGGCGGCGGGGGGAAGCTTGAGGCACTATATTCACAACCGTAAAGTAGACTTCAGAGCAAGGAATATTATCATGGATAAAGACAGACACTTTATAAAAAGGAGTCAGCTCCTCAAGGAGACACAGTGGTCCACAATAAGTATGCATCTAAGAGCTGCCAGATACATAATGGCACAACCTGACAGAACTCAACAGAAACACAGAAATTCAACTGCATAATCAGGCTCTGTGCTGGCAGCTCAGAGCCAGAGCCTGCTAGGGTTTCTTTCTCTCTCTCTCTCTCTTTCTCTCTCTCTCTCTCTCTCTCTCTCTCTCTCTCTCTCTCTCAAAAATAAGCAAAACATTAAAAATTTAAAAAATAAAATGTATATATATCCTGGAAGATCTTTTTCCCTATTTCAGGGCCTGGTAAGCCTAGACCAACATAAGCATCATTGCTTTTTAAGGAGAATGCCTTCCCAGGACAAAAGCCTATCAAGAAGAAAGTTGTATAAGTATCAAAGAGGCAGAAACAGCTGTGACAATACTATTGGAGCCTCCGTATGTAGCTATGGCTTAAAACAGGCCCTCCTGGACCTTTCAGTTATAGAGCAATTTTCCATTTTTTACCTAAGCTATTTTGAGTGTAGTTTCTATCAAAGGAAACCCAAAAGAACCCTAATACAAAATGATGTAAAAGAGTTACTTCAACTAATCCCTGGTTTGCTTATCTATATTTTTCTCTCAAGAAAAGAGTAATGAATTATAAGATGACTTTTCTTTTCTTGGTCTCGTCCATGCCCATCAGGCTGGCACTGGACGGTCATTCTCAAAAGAAGCTGTCAGAGAAAATAAACCACCTCTAGGAGGTTCATGGGAACATGGTATCTAGCAAGACCAATAAATATACAAGGTAGATTCTTCTAAAGGTTATGTCAGTCTTTAAAATATATTTCTACTCATTTGTTAAAATGCTTTCACATAGCATGAAACAGATTTTTTTTTAATTTCTATTATGGAGCCACAAAGATTTTTCCCCTATGTTAAACAGATTTCTAAGTAAATAAATATGCCACTAAAGAAAAACCAGAAGGTTTGAAATTGCTCTGAACCAAATGAAGGAATAATTATCTTTAAAAGTACATTTCTCTATGGGAAAAATAATATAGCAGATTGATTCATGAGTCAAATCATCAGAACAGGGTTCTGAAGCATTGCAGCTTAGTTTACAGGATTGGTTTACACACACCTTGGTAAATAATTCTCCCCCAGCCACATACTGCTCCTCTTTACCCATTCTCTCCCTCCTCTCCTAGATTAGATTACAGAATAGATCATATATCTTACAAAAATGTGTAATTGTGAGCCATGTAGCAGGGAGGTATTCAATACTACTTGGACAATTTTCAAATCAGTAAGAAAAGCTATCCAAGGAAGTTAATTTAGACAAAAAAAAAAAAAAAAAAAAAAAAAGCTCTGAGATTGAGACCTGAATTACTGCTGGTTTTAGTTTTAAAAAAATAATAATGATGATGACTCACTGCTACTCTTCCTTGGTGTTCAAATTTAGACATAAGACTCAGGTTACATTTTTAGAAATAATTATGGTCCACAAGGTTGATTAGGACTAAAATTTTATTTACTTTAAAAGTAATGGGGCTTTTATAAAAATAAATACCTTTTTTATTTAATTTTAGAATATATCTGGAAGTGTGGGTTAGGATATGTATAAATCTTATATATCTTAAATAAAACAAAACAAAAATAAGCTTTCTCTAATAAGGTTTTTTTGATGCCCAGAATTTGAAATTTTATCACCCAATTTATACTGTCCATAGTTATAGATGATTACAAAACACAAACACACAAACACACACAGAGACAACACAAGATAAAAATGTGGTATGTATTCTATTAAAAGAGAGAGGTATATCTAATACAAAATGAGGACAAACTTTTTTTTTTTAACGTTTATTTATTTTTGAGACAGAGAGAGACAGAGCATGAATGGGGGAGGGTCAGAGAGAGGGAGACACAGAATCGGAAACAGGCTCCAGGCTCTGAGCTGTCAGCACAGAGCCCGACGCAGGGCTCGAACTCACAGACCGTGAGATCATGACCTGAGCCGAAGTCGGCCGCTTAACCGACTGAGCCACCCAGGCGCCCCAAGGACAAACTTCTTAAAAATACACTTGGTATTCTAAAAAGTTCAGTTTAACCTGAGTAATTTTCAACAAATTTCTAGTAACAACATTCCTACTGAAGTTACTGGTCTAATAAATTGATACATAATCTATGACAGTGAAAAGCTAAGCTTTAGAAATTGAGGATGGAACATTTCTGAAGTTCCTGGCGCATTTATTAAATGCTGTCTATCATGTGTATACCAGCCTGGCCTGCATCTGGGAATTTTGTTATAAATCAGGATACAACCAAGAACCAGGCAATAACAGCTTAGAGTCTAGGAAGGAACACATGAGTATACAAAATTTCATTGACAGAGTTGTCATAAAGGCTCCAAAATAATGCAACACTAAAAGAACTTCTCACAGAAGGCAGACCTAACATAGTCTATGGGGACAGGGAAGGAGCTCTTGGGGAAGACACTGGGCTGAGGGCCCTGAAAGAGAGAACTAGGAAGACAGAACAGCTTGCTCACTGTTGGACAGATGCCTGCAGGCAGGTAGAAATGCTTAAAAAAAAAAAAAAAAAGTCTGCTGTGGCTGGAATGCACTGAGCAAAGGAGAATGGCTCAAGATCAAGCTGAAAAATGTAGATAGAGCTGGCTTGGAGGTGGGGCTAGCTAGAATATACAGTGCAGCAATAAGGGTTTGAGACTTTGTCCTTAAGAGCAATGAAGAACTTTGCGGGTGTTCTCACTAAGAGAAGGAGATGGCTTCTGGAAAGCTCTGTCTGGAGAAATGTAGAGAAGGGGTTGGTGGCAACGAGTCTGGACAAAAGAAAACCCTGAAGAGATGCCTGGGTGATCCAGATGCAAAGGTCACATGGCTTGGCCCCGGGTGGGAGCCAGAGTGATGGAAAGAAGTTGAGGGCTTCACTGAGGGACAGGAAAGAACGATATCAGACATCATTTTGACCTGAGGGACTTCAACACTTAGCTCAGACAGAAGAGGACTGAATGAATACTAGGCAGTTTCTGCTGGAAAGGAAGGCCAAAAGGGAAATGTAGACGAGTACACTATAAGCCCAGGGCGCCCAGTGTGGGAAGATGCTGAAAGCAAGGAAGTGTGTCCCCTGGCTTCAGCAACATGGAGATCTCTGGTCACCTGAGCAAGAGCAGTGGCAGGATAAGAACAAAAGCCAAACTGAAATCGACAGCAGAGTCAATGGTTGGCGAGAGGTGTAGACAAGGGCAGGCAGGCAGCACTTTTATTAAGTTCCGCTGAAAGCAGAAGAGAGGTGGAAAAGAATCAGAGCATGGAAGACTCACATATTTAAGTTTCCAATATAAAATTATGCAGCATGGTCACCAGTGTATATCTGTGTGCATTGCATGTATGCAGGTGTCTTCACAGACTATATAGACTTTCCAGGACTATATTTTGAATAGAATGCGTAATAACAGTAAAACATTTTAATCATTTTTGAGCTAAAACACTTGTGAGCAAGTAATTGAGCAATTATATGCCCAGCTCTGAGTTGAGCATTCTGGAAAGGAGACAAAATTTACAGCATGTTATTCCTGACCTCAGGATGCTTGCTATCTGGTAGGCAAACAAATATGGTACAGCTAAAATGATATAAGACAGGTTATAAGCAGGGAAGGAATTGATTGCTCAGAACTCACTTAAAAGCTATTTGGTTGTTGATCAAAATGTAGTTTTCCAAATGAAATAGGAAGTCATTTTGCCTTAATAATGCCAAATTGCAGCTGCAATGCAAGGTCTTCTGCAGAGCTTTAAGTACAATGTCACACTGCCATCTCCTGGCTGTTTTGTTACTTGTCTTTGACAGTTTTAGTCCTATCACAGGACAACTCCATTGAATATTAATTGGGGCAGTCAAATATCTGATAAATGCCATATAACAAAATGTAAACATAATACAAAAAATATAATAAACATAATACAGATACTTATATGTTATTAAGGGGACTCAATTTCAATAAATCTCCAAATTCATAGTGTCTAAAAACAGAAAAAGGGAAAACAAAAAACAAAACACAAAAACAAAAAACCCTGCCTTATGTTTTATAGCATGTACTATGTGGACTTTGAAAAGGGAGGAAAAATTAACTGGTCCCCATTTGCCAGGGACTATATGGGTTTTAGGAAGTCCCACATACCAGGAAATCCAATGGTCCCAGGCAAATTGGAAAGATTAATCACCCTAGCTATCCCAGAATCTAAAATGCACTCAGATCAGAATTAAAGGTCCCAGCTTGGGAAGAGTTACAAAAGAAAGAAGTCAAGAGTTGGTTATAACAGTGATGTTGCTAAAGAGCACTGTCACCTAGCTACACTTTCAACAATTAGATTATTAGGGCATGAATTAAGATGGTGGCAAGAGGGCACAAATGGTTTGATAAACCACAAGCAAAATTATGAAAGAGAAGTCAATAGAATTTGGTGAGTGAATGAATATGAGGGGAAATACAGAGGGTCAGTGTTGATTCAGAATCACTATCATTTCAACATACATAATAATGTCTTCTCTGAGAGAGTCAGACATGTGTATCTTTCATGATGTTTCCACTTGGGCATCACCAGCCCTTTGCACAATTATTTCATAAATTAAAAGTTTCAGAGATGCTACATACAATATCTCCCTTTTGGAAAGTCTATTTCACATTACTCAATTAAAAGCACTAAGAAAACTTGAAGTTAATAAAATTGCCTCTTTAAATTCCTCAAAATTAAATCAAAATTTGTATCTCAAAATTTCTCAAATGCAGTTTCTAATTCATAGCTTCTATTATTCTCTTTGGATGGGAAACAGGGCCAACGGCTTACCGTGGCCATAATGATCTTCTGTGGTGTGAACTTAAAATGCTAATGGTTCCTCATATGATCCAGCAATTCCACTACTGGGTATTTATCCTAAGTAAAAGAAAACACCAACTCAAAAAGATATCTGCACCCCCATATTCTTTGCAGCATTGTTTACAATAGATACATATAGATATATTTCAGCCATTAAAAAGAATGAAATCTTGCCATTTGCAATGACGTAGATGGAACTAGAGAATATAATGCAAAATGAAACAAGTTAATCAGAGAAAAACAAACATCATATGATTCCACTCATGTCAAATTAAGAAACAAAACAAATGGGGGTGCCTGGCTGGCTTAGTTGGTTAAGCATCCTACTTTGGCTCAGGTCATGATCTCATGCTTTGTGAGTTCCAGCCCCACATCAGCACAGAACCTGGATCCTGCTTCAGATTCTGGGTCTCCCTCTCTCTCTGTCCCTTCCCCGCTCACTCTCTCTCTCTCTCTCTCTCTTTCTCTCCCTAAAATAAACGTTAAACATTAAAAGAAATTTAATCAAAATAAAAAATCAAAAAAGGAAGAAACAAAACAAATGGACAAAAAAAAAAGAGACAAACCAAGAAACAGACTTTTTTTTTAATGTTTATTTATTTTTGAAGGAAAGAGAGACAGAGCATGAGTGGGGAGGGGGGTAGAAGAGGGGGCAGAGGGGGTGGCAGAGAGAGAGAGAGGGAGAGGGAGACACAGAATCTGAAATGGACTCCAGGCTCTGAGCTGTCAGCACAGAGCCCAACGCAGGGCTGAAACTCACAAACCGCGAGATCATGACCTGAAGTTGGTCGCTTAACCAACTGAGCCACCAGGCGCCCGGCAAAAAACAGACTCTTAACTATAGAGAACAAACTGGTGGTTACCAAAAAGGAGAGGAGTGGGGGCTGGGTGAAATAGGTGAAGGGGATTACAAGTACACTTATGGTGAGCACTGAGTAATGGAGAGAATTGTTGAATCACTATATCATACATGGAAGCTATTATAACACTGTATGTTAACTATATTAGAATTAAAAAATAAAAAATAAACTAAAATTTTAAAATAATTTTTTTAAAAAGCTCAGCTCATAGATACAAAGAACAGATTGGTGGTTGCCAGACGTGGCATGGGGGAGTAGGTGAAATGGGCATAAACTTCCAGTTATAAAATAAATAAGTCATGGGGATGTAACGTACAGCATGGTGACTATGGTTAATGCAGTGCACATTTGAGAGTAGCTGAGTGAACAGATCTTAAAAGTTCTCATTATAAGAAAAAAATTCTGTTAACTATGGTGACAGATGTTGGCTGAACTTATTGTGATCATTTTGCAAAATAAACAGATGTTAAATCATCTTGTTGTACATCTATAACTAATATAATGTATGTCAATTATACCTCAATAAAAATTAAAATACCAATGGTTCCTTTAAAAAAGGAGGAAAAATCATATCTTTACTACTGCTAATAATGATCAGTTGCACAAAGTAACAAACTATGGGATAAAACTATGTCAGGCTCATTATATATAACAGAATAAAGAAAAGCATTTCCCCTTTCAACTGAAACAACTCTTGAAAATTCTTTTAAAAAAAACAAATAGTTTGTCTCTGGGGAAAAGTTTCTTGTCTTTCTTTTCAAAATTTTATTTAAATTCTAGTTAGTTAGCATACAGTGCAATATTGGTTACAGGAGTAGAATCCATCAATTACATACAACACCCAGTGCTCATCATAACATATGCCTTCCTTAATGCCCATCATCCACCTAGCCCATCTCCCACCTACCTCCCTCAATCAACCCTCAGTTTGTTCTCTATCTTTAAGAGTCTCTTATGGCTTGATTCCCTCTCTCTCTTTTTTTAGGGGAAGAGTTTCTTTAAAAAAGTTTTTGGGAGGTGGTATTCCTGCCCCCCTCCCCAACCCAGATCTACCCTTCATCCACCTGAGCTCTGCCTGCTCCTGCTTCCCCCAACGAAGGAGAATTTGCTAGTGTAATTGGCAAGAGCCCAAGGCAATCATAACCAGGAGGGTTAGTGTACCTGAAGAAGATACAAAGCCATGTTACCATGTCTCTTTTCCTGGTTCTATGCATCAGGGAATGTAATAGGACTCAGTGTTCTTCTTAGGAACTGGACAGTCCCAGCTTTCTTTGCTAATCCCGTTGGTCCCAAGACACAAACTCAAGCTACTCCAACAGGGTCTCCTACTTATTAAGAGAGGACACTTTGCTTCTCAGATTGCCATTTTTCTGGCCTATGCTGTCCCAAGAAATTCACAGGAAGGAAGAGCATAGAGCAAGCCACTGGTGAGCCCTGCCATCAAAATACCATCCATATTGCCACAAACCCCTAATAAGTAAATTAAAACTACAAAGTTACAGTTATACCAGAGGCTACTTCCAAAGACCTACTGTACAGCATACTGCTTATAGTTAACAATAAGGTATTGTGCACTTAAAAATTTCTTAGTAGGCTAGATTCAGTGTTTAAAATAAGAAAAAGACAAGAAAACCAACCAAGGACACAAGGAAACTTTTGAAGGTGATGGATATGTTTATTACATGGATTATGGTGAAGTTAACAAAAGTGTATACACATACTCAAATTCACCAAATTGTATAAATTAATTATGTGCATTTTATATACCTATTATATCTTAATAAAGCTGGGGTAAAGTGCATTGTCAAAAATTAAAATAAAAAATAATTTTAAAAATGCACGGTCTCTATAGTTCTTTTAACAGTGTAATTAGTTTATCCTAATAATAATTTAACCTATTAAAGCATAGGTAATAGTACTTTTATAGTAATAGTATTTCCCATAACATCCTAGGTAAGTCTCTTAAGATGAAGTACCAAGGGTAAGAATTAATATAAAAGTTCAACAAAGTCAATTAATTGCTCCAAAAATGACAGTATCTGATGTGAAATCAATTCAGCTCAATACATTTTTGGTGCATTTGAAACCCAGAATTACTTCTCTCAGTTGTAGGCTGGTAGCTGTCTTTAAAACAGAGGCTTTCCCACCATCGTCTGTGGGGCTCGAAGAGACCCCTAAGTCCCTTACAGCTCTGGCCACCACATTCCAGCTTCAGCCTGAGTAACTCTCATGTATATGGTTTCACCCTGTTTAGTGTTCTATCTGCTATCTTCCACAAAAGATCTCTTGAGCTATTCGTGAATACTCCATGTCTCTTCCTTCTAGGTTCATAATAGGATTGCATCACCATTTCCTTTGAAGTTGGGTATGGCCATAGGACTTGTTTCAGCCAATGCACTGTGTTACCTCCAGGTGGAAGCTTTAAGGAACAGTTCATGATCTGACACCTTCCTCTTCCTTTGCTGCGTGGTAACACATGTCTAGATGAAGTCCCCATCAGCCTCGGAACTTGAGTATCTAGAATGAGCAGAAATCTTCTGCCAATTGCCGCTGGACAGAAAGGATGAGCAGAAAATAAACTGTGGCGGATAAAGCCACAGAGATATCAAGGTTCTTTGTTACCACAGTGCAACTTATGCTTCTGACTGTTACAACTGCTAAATAATTTACTGAACCTTTACTCCAAGGCAGGGATCAGCAAACAATTGCACAGGAGCCCAATCTAGCCAGCTACCTGTTTTTGTTAGCAAAATTCTGTTGAAACACAGCCACACCTGTTCATTCACATGTTACCTATGGCGACTTTCCAGCTACAAACGCAGAGCTACAGACTAATATGGCCCACAAAGCCTAAAATATTTACTATCTGGTCCTTTACAGAAAAAGTTTGCCAACCACTGCTGTACAGCCCCATGCCAGCCAGTACAGCTAAGAAAAGATGAGAAAGACCTATCTATTCTCTGATAGCAGGTGCTAGGTCTGCACAAATAAACAAGGCAAAATGTGTTCACAACAGACCAGTGGCATCTGTAGTCTTAATATTCATTGTTATGACTATTGTCTGGCATCTGTTAAGGACACTGTAAAGAAATGGAGTTTTGTAGAGGCAGAACCTTGGGTATAGCATGGAGAAGCTGCTGTGGGGAGAGAAACCGACCTATGAAGTTACCCTACTTAGTAGATTGCTCATCAGTCCTGTCTCATCACAACTTTGTTTTTCTCCCCTTAGCTTTGGGAGTTTCTGACCTCATGCATGGTCAAAAAAGCAAATATTTATCTGTATAAAACTAGCCTTGAAATGAAATTAGCTAGTCATGCTGATGGCAAAAGTAACAAAGTCTTAGGAGATGTTCTTAACCTGAAAACAGATGCTTTACTCATGTGAAAGAGTAGTCCATCAAGATCCGTGGTGGCTCTGCTTGCAACATACAGGAGGCCACGGCACTCTACAGAGAGACACTAGTCCAACTACTTCAGCGAGGGCCTGTCAGTACAAAAATTGCTTATCATACAAGGTCCAAAACTTTAAAGAGAGTAACAAAGACAATTAACTTGGCAAGTTAAGGGCATGCACAAGTAACACATTTAACTGTTGAGTAAAATGCAAAGCAACTTCTTATCCTAATCCATTTCAACATCACACTGAGAATGAACACAGCCAGCACTGCTATATAATACAGCACAGGTTAGCAATTTAGGTAGAACTTGGAGCCAGACTCCACCTTCAAATGCCAGCTCTGCTGTTTATTACCTACCTGACCTTGGTACATTTCCCAACTTCTCTCTGCCTCAGTTTCCTCACTGGTAATGGTGACATAATAGTGAAGGGATTTTGTGAAGGCTAAATTAGTTCTATTTGTAATAGTGCCAAGTTGGTGCCTGGCATAGAGTAAGCACCATATAAGTCTTTGCTAGTTAAATGCCACAACAGTTCCTTCTGGTACAGGCATTCTGGCCTTTCACACACAAGAAAACACACACTCAAAATACACTCAGTTAAAAGGCCACTAGTCTAAAAACCAGATGATTAAATCTTATAAAATATAGTACCCATTAAGAAAAAAACGTTAAATTTACTGACATCTGTTTAATTCCTACCTATAAAAAAATGAAAAATGGGGGCGCCTGGATGGCTCAGTCGGTTGAGCATCCGACTCGATTTCGGCTCAGGTCATGATCTCAGGCTCCATGAATTCGAGTCCCGCATTGGGATCTGCGCTGACAGCTTGGAGCCTGGATCCTGCTTCAGATTCTGGGTCTCCCTCTCTCTCTGCCCTTCCCCTGCTCATGCTCTCTCTCTCTCTCAAAAATAAACATTAAAAACATTTTTTTTAAACATGAAAAATGTTCTAGAAGAATTGGTATTGAGGCAGTTTACAGAGTAACACACTAACAGAATTAAAAAGAGAGGTGATTAAAGAAATTGAAAAAAGAAAGTCTTACTGAGACAAAGGACAGGCCGATTTGGTTTCATTCTATAAAAAAATCAAGGGAGAAAAGAAAATAGAGACAGAGAGAGGCATAAGTGAGAGCGTAATGGTGTAAACCATAACAGTTAAAAGGATATTAGCCAAGCACTGAAAATCTTTATGAAAAGAAAAGGCCACTGGTTTGTTTCCATATTTTTGTCTAAGGGGTCTATTCTCTTCCAGGAAAAATATACAAAAATCTAAGTTGTTCAAAGAAATAGGACCAGTCTGGTCCCAATCTCAGGGCTTTGAGACAGGAACTATCCAGAAGTCAAAGCAAGCACAGGATCAAAAATCCAAGAGATCAAAAACTATACCACAGAAAGATTGGGTGGGGCTCCAGAGAACAGAAAGGAGGTAGAGCCTGGACAAGTTCTACAAATGAAGACCTTCACATGCTTCCATTTTCCCAAATCACTCATGTTGAACATCTTTTCATATTCTATTGACCATTCATATACTTTTACTTGTGAAGTGCTATTCCAATTTTTTTAACCACTTTTGTTAGGTTATTTGTCTTAGTTATTTGACTTCTAGGAGCTCTTTATAAATTCTAGATATAAGTCAGACATATATATTGCAAAATTTTTCTGTTTCTATAAATTATCTTTTTAATGATACTTTTTAATGTTAATTTTTTTTTACTTTTGATAGAGAGACCACAAGCGGGGAGAGACAGAGAGACGGGGACAGAAAATCCGAAGGGGGCTCTGCACTGACAGCAGCAAGATGTGGGGCTCGATCTCACAAATCGTGAGATCATGACCTGAGCCAAAGTCAGATGCTCAACCAACTGAGCCACCCAGGCACCCCTTTTAAAGAGCAAAAGTTTTGGAGTGACTGGTGGCTCGGTCAGTGAAGCCTCCAACTGGATCTTAGCTCAGGTCATGATCTTGCAGTATGTGAGTTCCTGAGCCCTGCATCAGGCTCTATGCTGGCAGCATGGAACCTGCTTGGGATTCTGTCTCTCCCTCTCTCTCAGTCTCACTCTGTGTCTCTCTTTCAAAATAACTAAACTTTAAAAATAAATAAATAGCCAAAGTTTTGATTTTGATCTTTAAAATTATATTCTTTATGATCATGATTTTTTGTGTCCTAAGAAATCTTTGCCTTCACCAAGGTCACAAAGATTTTTCCATTCTTCTTCTAAAAGTTTTACAGCTTTAGCTTTGATATTTAGGGCCACAATTCATTTTGAGTCAATTTTTGAGTATAGTATGAGGTAAGAGCAAATGTTAACTTTTTTCCATGTAGATTTCCACTTATTCAGCAGTATTTCTTGAAAAGACTTATCCATTTCCCATTAAATTGCCTTACCATTTTTGTTGAAAACTGATACTATATAAATTGATAATTATACATGTAATAAAATTTTTATGGATTTTGTTACTAGTCCACTGATTCATGTGTCTATCCTTTCTCTAGTACTACTATGGCTTGATTACATAGTGTTATAGTAATCAGGTAATATAACTCCTCCAATATTTTTCTTCTACTTAAAAACTGCTTTGGCTATAAGATGGAAATTTAGCAGGGACTATGCTGACACTATAGATCAATTTAATAATAAGACTTAGTCTTCCAATCCATGGACATGATATACTTCTACATTTATTTAGATATTCTTTAACTTCTTTCAGCAATGTTTTTGTACTTTTCATTGACAGGTCTTGTGCATAATTTAGTATTTCATGGTTTGGGATAATATTGTACACAGAATTATACTTTTATTTCATTTTCCAAAAAAAAAATACTATTAATTTCGTACATTATTCTTGTACCCTGCAACTTTGCTAACCTCATTTCTTAGTTCTAGTAGCTTTTTACAGATTCTCTCTTTTTTTTTCAATCAGTCTAGGTGGAGGTTTATCAACACTACTTACGTTTTCAGAGAATCTGTCTTTGGTTTCACTGATTTTCCTTTACTTGTCTTTTTTTAACTGATTTCCAACATTATCATTATTTTCTTTCCTTCAGATACTTTGGGTTTAATTTTTTTCTTCATTTTATAGTGTACTAAAGTGCAAAGGTGTGAGCTTAGATCAATTATTTCAGACTTTCATTTCTTTTCTATCATAAACATATAAGGCTATAAATATTCCTACTGTAGCTATATCCTATATAACTTCTTTTTTCTAATTTTGATATGCTGTGTTTTATCATTCAATTCAAAATTATTCTAATTTTCTTTTTGATTTCTTGACTTATGAATGTTTAGCAGCATTGAATTTCTAAGTGTTTTGGGCTTCCTAAATGTTTTATGGTTGTTGATTTTTAATTTATTTCCATTGTAGTCAGAAAACATAGTCTGTAAGTTTCAATCTTTTGAAATCTATTGAAACTTGTCTTATGGCCCAATATACAGTCTATCTTGGAGAATATTCTATATGCATTTGAAAATAATGAGTATTCTGTACTTGTATATTGTGTTCTATAAATACCAATCAGATCAAGATGGCTGTGGGGTGCCTGGGTGCTCAGTTGGTTAAGCATCCATCTTTGGATCAGGTCATGATCTCATGGTTTATGAGTTCAAGCCCCACATCTGCACTGTCAATGCAGAGCCTGCTTGGGATTCTCTCTCTCTCTCCGCCCCTACCCCACTCACACCCATGATCTTTCTCTCAAAAATAACATAAAAAAAAAAAGATTAAGATATCTGAGTGCTGTTCTGATCTTCCATATCCTTACCAATAGGTAATTTTCTCTCTCATCGCCACCTATTTCTGAGGGACCATTTTAGCCAGGTTCCCTAATATCTCCCTGACGTGTGCAGTTACCTATCCATTTTCTGTGGTTCTGCTGCTGCCAAGATTTCCTCTTTCAATTTCCACATGCTTTTCCACACCTGATGTCTGATCCCTGCTCCAGTATGTATGTATGTCGCCAGTATGGCCACAGTGTGCCGTTGAAAGTTATGGCAAGTAAAAGGGGTATTGGGCCAGAAAGCTACAAAGTCACAATTCTAATCAGTTTTTTGAGATTAAATTTCCCTCTGGTTTTTGTCTATTCTGTGATACTTTCCAAAATCTTTAAATAACTACAGTTTCTAACTTTTAATTATCATTTCACTCTGTTCTTACCATTGTTATCTGTGAAAGGGTTTGTGAGACCACATCACTCCTCTACTAGAAGCTGTTGATATTATACAAGTTTAAAACTCAAAAGTACATAATGGCTATTTGTCCCTTATAAGAGGCACCATAATGTCTATACATACAAAATGGTTTAAACACCTTTAACAAAAATAATATATCCTTAGTTTATCATAAACATAAAAGGATATGATGATCATTTAAGGGAATGGTGACTGCTTTCAGATACATTGTCATAAGTATAAAATTAGTGGGGGAAAATTAAAAACAGGAAAAAACAATTGGATGCACTGTATACAAAGTTAAATTAAGAGCTATAAAGAAAGCTAACAAAAGGGGCAGAAGGTACAAAAAAATCTCATAATAGGCCCTTTAATTTCCAGGAGACTTTACAACAAATCAGAGAAAATACCCCCAAATCTTCTCTCTGCTAAACTTGTAGGATTTGCTCTACTTTAATTTAATCAATAATCTGCCTGTTCTTAAACCTTAGCCATATTGAGGATTACTTTTGTTATATAGATAGAAAAACAAGTAGGTGTATAGGTAGATATATCAGTTGGTATATTTCTCTTTCTGGACTCCCTGAACTCTTGGTTTATGCCTCTTCCAGGGCATCTGTTTTTCTGATTAGATAATTAGCTGTTTGCTTTAGGCTTTGAGCTGCTTCAGGTAAAGGGATCTTCTCATTTGCCCTCGTATATACTGAAGCTCCTACCACATGCAGGCACTAAAACATTTCTTGAATACTATATCTCTGTGTGAGTATATCAAATGATGGGGCACCTGGCTCGCTCAGTTCAGTTGAGCAGCCGACTTCAGTTCAGGTCATGATCTCCCGGCTCATGAGTTCAAGCCCCGCATCTGAGCTCTGTGCTGACAGCTCAGAACCTGGAGTCTGCTTCGGATTTTGTGTCTCTGTCCCTCCCCTGCTCGCTCTCTCTCTCTCTCTCTCTCTCAAAAATAAATATTTAAAATATATATACAGAAAACAAACGAATAAATAAATAAATAAATAAATAAGAATATATCAACAAAACCAATCTGTATATGGCACTGTTCTGGGATGCAAAGATGCATCAACTAGCAGCATCTCCCCCCTCATTGCCCTTCTGCCTGAGTACAGGTCAAATGTTCTTGCTTCTTCGCATATCTAGTGGGATAACGAATTATAGCAACTCTGGATTCTGCTGTGTTCCTCTGGACATTATGGCAGAAATGCCATGAAGAAGGGAACATTTTATTAATTCTAATCCTGGACCAGAATCAGGGAGGTTTCACAGCAGAGATGACATATAAGATGGCCTTAAAGCAGAAGTGAGATTCTTCTAGACAAAAAACTAGAGAGCATTAGAGGCCAAGAAAATGGGATGAGCTGAACAGTGTGAGCATCTAAGCACTATTTCAGGAATCAGGAACTTACCTCAAAATATTTAGAGAACAGGAGCAAAAACTTGGGAGTATTATAACATTACACACACACAAACACGCACCACAACCAACCAGTTTGGAAAGTATACCAAGGAGTTCAGGCTTAGTTCTGTAGAAAGTAGGGAACCACCAAGAAAGCTTTCTGGAAAAGAAAGTAAAATAATCAGAAGGATGACTGGCCTCAAGGTGAAGGATGGACTATGAAGGGAGAAGTAATGGGGATGCATGGGGCTAGGGGTGTGGCAGAGAGAGGGAAGTTGTTTTCTTTCTGGAAGACAATTGTTACAAGGGACCTGTACCCAATGTCTAGGTTACAGTTTTATGTTCACCTGTCAAAATAACATATAAATATATAAGAAAATATTACTAAAATGGTACAACTAAACTTCTAAGAGCTTAATCATAAAACTAAAGAGTTTCTTAGAAAGTGAAAGAACAAGGGCCAAAAATAAAAGTACTATAATTTTTAAGCACTCCTGCTTTCTTCTACCAAAATAACACTCTTAAGGGAGCCCCTCCAGTCTATGATAGGCACTGTGTTCAAAGATACAGTTTATATCCGGATGGCCAACAGGCACATGAAAAGATGTTCAACGTCGCTCCTTATCAGGGAAATACAAATCAAAACCACACTCAGATATCACCTCACGCCAGTCAGAGTGGCCAAAATGAACAAATCAGGAGACTATAGATGCTGGAGAAGATGTGGAGAAATGGGAACCCTCTTGCACTGTTGGTGGGAATGCAAATTGGTGCAGCCGCTCTGGAAAGCAGTGTGGAGGTTCCTCAGAAAATTAAAAATAGACCTACCCCATGACCCAGCAATAGCACTGCTAGGAATTTATCCAAGGGATACAGGAGTACTGATGCATAGGGGCACTTGTACCCCAATGTTTATAGCAGCACTCTCAACAATAGCGAAATTATGGAAAGAGCCTAAATGTCCATCAACTGATGAATGGATAAAGAAATTGTGGTTTATATACACAATGGAATACTACATGGCAATGAGAAAAAATGAAATATGGCCTTTTGTAGCAACGTGGATGGAACTGGAGAGTGTGATGCTAAGTGAAATAAGCCATACAGAGAAAGACAGATACCATATGGTTTCACTCTTATGTGGATCCTGAGAAACTTAACAGAAACCCATGGAGGAGGGGAAGGAAAAAAAAAAAAATGAGGTTAGAGTGGGAGAGAGCCAAAACATAAGAGACTGTTAAAAACTGAGAAAACTGAGGGTTGATGGGGGGTGGGAGGGAGGGGAGGGTGGGTGATGGGTATTGAGGAGGGCACCTTTTGGGATGAGCACTGGGTGTTGTATGGAAACCAATTTGACAATAAATTTCATATATTTAAAAAAAAAAAGATACAGTTTATAAGGACCTAATCATTTGTTCTTCTAGTTACTTTCTTTTTCCTTACCCTATAAAAACTTCATTGTTTTCAACCTGTCTATTCTCACACTTTGCTATGGATACCAGTTCATACTAGGCAGATTCCACTTTTATCTTATTTTATCTGTTACCGTTGTCTCTTAACATTGGATTCTGAACTCCTAGCACAGTAATGACCTGCTCACTTTATGAAACTTTGCAAACTTAAAAGAACTAAATAGTCATTTCCCAGACAAATGGCAGTTTCCAGGTGTAGCGGCAAGAAAAGGCATCCCAAACAACATCTACAGGAATGATGCCCTGCTACCTGCGGGGAGCCCGTTGGCACCCTCACCTGCCATCTGGCACAGCTGGGTTACAAAAGCATCATTATTTCTTCAGTTCTTTGAGCTGAGTCTAACACCAGTGTGCACTTTTATCTCCCAAACAAAGTCAGACTGGGAATTGAACCAGATCATCTGGTCCCAGTCTTAGCTCTAAACTTCTATACCCCACAGGCTGTAAAGAGTAGGAACAAAGGCTGAATGGATTACCTTAAATCAATTCAGTGAAATTTTTTGATGAAATCAGTTATGCCATCTCCTAAAAGAATATGAATTATAAACAAATCAGGAAAATTGTGAACATACTTTTTTCATCTCCTTTTTTATTGGTCTTTTGAGTTTATTTTGAGAAAAATAAAGAAAATAAATAAAAGATTAAGAAAATTGATGACATAGTAGACAATCTTAATCGTGGGATTGCCCTGCAAAGAGATGGAATACAAAAAATGTTTTCAACTGTTCCATTTACATAGAGATATAAAGTTAAATTACAGTGTGCTTCATTCACATTTCATGAAAATATTTGTTATACACTAAAAGATAAATGGATAACATGGAGATCACAGAATACAATGAATCCTTTATTAATCTTTCTGCCACAAAGTTCTGCAGAAAGTTGAAAAAGTAAAAGCCGTATGCTCCCCAGACCCAAATCCTAACAATCAAATGTACTGGTAACTACATATATACATTTACATGCACATTCATTATTGTCATCACTTCATAATGCATACTGCACGTCATTAAGGTAAATGTAGAAAATGTACTGATGATTTCCTGAGGCAAGCTGTAATTAGAATAAATGCCTTTGCCAATTAATTCCTTCCAAATGTTTATATCCGTGTTTTCTAAAGTAAAACATAAAAGCAAGTTCCAAGAGAATAGAAATCTGTTTTGTTCACTGCATTATTCTGAGTCTCTAGAACGGTGTCTAGCAAAATAGCTCATGCTCAGCAAATATTTGTTGAATGGATGAACATGTTTAGAGTACAATCCACTACAAAACTAGCCCTTAAGATAAACTATTAAACTATTCCAGGACTTTCCTCAATGTTTTATTCATTTAGTCGCTCAGATATTTACAGAACACCTGTGTAAGACCTTGTGGGGTATGCAAATAAGCCTTACATAAGGCCCTTGAAAAGTCCTTTAGAACAATCTACTTAGGGAGATAAGGCAAGTCAAATAATGTAAGAGTTCATGGTAATGCCAAGCCTTCCTTCCTGTCCCCTCCTCCTTCAGTAACTCCCCTCAGCAAGCCCTCCCCCTGCCCCCCCCCCGCCAATAAATGAGCAGTCCATGTAAAAATAATGTTTGCTATACAAATAGTACACAACCCGTCCCCCACCATCAGATGGCTGCCATTAAACCCTTCCTATGCATATATTCCTGGCTACCAGGAAGTTTAAAATTGTGATTCAAGAAGTTACTATAAGCATGATACAGGGAAAGAGCACTGAGCTATGATTTTCCTAGAAAGGTCAAAGGGAGAGGGTAGAGACAGATTCCACTGAAGTGGTCCCAGGTTTGAAGGTATTGATCCCTTGGCCCCTTGTCTGTTGCTTCAACTCAAGCAGCTCTACCTTTACCTATGTTACAGGGCTGGCTGAAAGGAGGGGGCATGAAAACACCAAGCAATGACTTTCTTACACCTGTTCAGTACCATGAAGGGAAAGCAGGCTAGGGCAGTGGTCCCAGGCCAGAGAGAAGCCCTGGGGTCTTAACCCTCCATGTCCTGGCCCAGGGACTTACATCTGGACTTTATGTCTCGGTACCAAACCCCTCAGTTCCATTATTACTGAAATAAAGCTGATAAGACCAGCACCTCCTCCTACTTCAGAATGGTATAAAAATGTTCAAATGTGACCTACATGTAAAAACACTTTGAAACTGTAAAAATACTTTTTAACATAAATTATTTTAATTCTTCCATCTTAACGAGGTGACATGTGTAACTAATCTCTCCAAATTAGTATCTAAAAATTATTTTTGTGCTGGGGTTTGAATTTACAAAGCCTTCACAAATCAAATCTTATTTACCCTTGCAACAGTAAGCAGTGAGGTAGTCAGAACAGGATAGATGCTACTAATAAGAAAATAAAGAGAGATTAAAGAGCTCACTCAGAACCAAAGGCAGTGGTCTTTCCCCCCGCCCCCCCCCACCGCCCAGCCCGCTCTGCTCTGCTCACAAGGCCACACAGCAGCACTGGGAAGAAAGTACAGACTAACGCTTACCCACCCACACAGCCTCCCACGGGCTGTCAGGGAGGAAAGCGGAATCAGACACAGGAGGCCACTGTGAGGCCTTGACACTAGCTCAGCCTAAAATCCAATCCAGCGCCTCTAAGAACTTCTAACCTTAATGTTGGGGATTAATAAACGAGAAGAGTTTAATGTCAAATTTCATGTACTAATGCTGGCAAGTTAGGGCGAAGTATAAAAGAGGTTTTATTATGGCATGATTCTATAATTGTGCCTGAAATGACAGTTGCCATCACATTGGATGAAATAAGGAGCCAAAAAATAAGAAGCAATGACATTGTCTTAAATATAAAATACAATCCAAGATATCCACATTAAGGTATTTAGGTATGTACATATATAGCAGAGAACATTCAGGAAAGCAACATTTGACCAAAGGAGTTGAGAATCGGTCACCTTGATACACCAGATGGTCCTAGTGTAAGCTTGTTTCATGCAAAGTTAGCCATTTAAAGTCTCAAAGCACAGAGAGAAAACAGAATAAATTAGCTTAAAAGAAAACGCTGCAGGCCAAAATAGTTAGCAAAATGCTCATGAATTCAGACAGACCTAAAATCTAAATAATCATTGACTTCAGGATCCATTTAAAGGCATAAAACTCAAAATTCCAACAATGACCTCTGTTGAATAAGGTACCTACAAAATATTTTCAAAAGGTATTGCAGAGATATTTACTTCATGCCATAATGATAATGCTCAATTTGGTCACAAAGTAATAATTTTGAAATTAAGTTGAAATATTTTCAAGTCCACAGAAGCCAAATGTTGATTAAAAATATGTAAGAAGAGTAAAATACAAGGAATTTAAATTACTTTTATATCCAACATTCAAGTCACTTAAAAAAGAACAAGCCTTAAAACAACTATTTTTATGGGACCATGCTATAAAAAAGGAACACAGGAAGTGTTTCCCGTCCAGAAGGGAAGAGTAGGAATGCTAATTAGAATGACTCCCAGTCAGGTGCTCAGATTAATTCTCTGTGCAACATACCTAACAGCACCAAGTCTCTGTCTTCTCGTCAATGAAATGAGGAGAAAGCTCCTACTCTGTAGTGCTGGACACTACAAAACACTGTAAGAATTTATTTTGTATGTTTATTGTTATTTAAAGAAATAAAGGTAGTATCATTTCTTTTTTTTAGCTACTGGAAACACCACAAAACAACAAAAATACCAAAATGCAATTCTATTCATAAAGCATTCCCTGAGAACCTAAAATTGTGCTCACCATCATGCCTGAGGAACCCTGAACAGAATCAAAATGTGCTGATCTTTCTATGTGTCCTCAATACCAACATGGCACCTGGCATATACCAGCTGCTCATTAAATATTGGTTGAACAAATTCTTTGAGACATGAATCCCATTCCTGAGGCTAATACACTGTCACCATGGAAAGGACAGTATTTCAGATAAAGTGCCCATTCGCACTCAAGTGTGGATTGCATCCTTGGTATTTAAAATAAACACAGTTGAAGTTCTGGGAATTTATGAAAAACAAAATAAAGAAGCCATTCTCGTAAGAGTGTCTTGGGGCCCCTGGGTGGCTCAGGCAGTGAAGTGTCCAACCTCACCTCAGGTCACAATCTCGCAGTTTGTGGGTTTGAGCCCTGCATCGGGCTCTGTGCTGACAACTCAGAGCATAGAGCCTGCTTCGGATTCTGTGTCTCCCTCTTTCTCTGTCCCTCCACCACTCATACTGACTGTCTCTCTCTCTCTCTCTCAAAAATTAATAAACATTTTTTTAAAAAAAGGAGTGTCTTGAAAGATTCTGAAAAAGCCATCCAACTTCTCCATCCTAATATCAGTATAAACTCCCTGCAACCAGTAAACCACACAGGACAGCAGTTCTCAGCTACCAGGTAACATCACACAGGGCACTTGGATCAAATAATTCATTACCAATAATAAAGCACTAAGTTATCTAGTGATCTATTCTTTAAATAAGGGGTGTCACCTCACACCCATTATGATTGCTACCATGGAAACAACCCAAAAAAGGATGAAGTTGCTAAGAATATGGAGAAATTGGAACCCTACTGCACTGCTGTGAGAATGTAAAACGTTGCAGCTGCTATGGAAAGTTGTACAGCAGTGCTTCCTCAAAAAAAGTAAACATAGAATTACCCTACGATCCAGCAATTTTCCTCCTGGGTATACACCCAAAAGAACCAAAAGCAGGGTCTCAAAGGGACAGATATGTGGATTATTCACAACCGCCAAAGGGTCAAAGCAGCCCAAGCTCCTAGAGTAGCCAATTAGAGACAGAAAGTAAAATGGAAGATGCCAGGGGCAGACTGAGGGTAGGATGGGGAGTTACTGTGTAATGGGTGTGGAACTTCAGTTTTGCAAGATGAAATTCCATCCCGAAGATGGGTAGTGGTAATGGTTGCCCACTAATGGGAATGTACTTAATACCACTGAAGTGTATGCCTAAAATAGTTAAGATGGTCAAGTTTGGGTGATACGTATTTCATTATGACTTTTTTTAATTTAAATTTTGTTTTAATTACCTGTTCTAAAGTTGCATTGTAAAAGATACGGAATATGCTCAAGATTATCCCTAGAGGTCTATCACTCATAGTCACTGCCTTCTAATGTGATTTCTTGAGGAGTGAGGTTGCCTCTAGGTTGCCTAAAACTGTACACAGCCCACAACCAATCTTAGCTAAGGCCGTAACTATTTCAAGAAACTTTTAGCTTATAGCTGGGGAAATTTTGAATGACAGTAATGATCAGACGTTATATTTTAGTTACTACGAATTTAGGGTTGTCAGATAAAATACAAGACACCCTGTTAAACTGAGATCTCAGATAAACAATTTTGCATGGGACATACCCATACTTTAAAAAAACACTATTCTCTATGTATCTGAATTGAAATTTAACTAGGCACCCTCTATTTTTATTTGCTAAAACTGGCAAATCTACTCCAATTTTTTTTAATGTTTATTTTTGAGAGAGAGCATGCAGGGGAGGGGCAGAGAGAGAAAGAGATAGGATCTGAAGCAGCCACACCTCACTGACAGCAGAAAGCATGAACCGTGAGATCATGGCCGGAGCCAAAGTCGGGAGCTTAACCAACTGACCCACCCAGGCACCCTACCCCAATTTCTTCCTAATTTTATCACAGCATAAAAATTTTAGGAAAGAAAAGATTGAAAATAAATCAACTATGATGCATGTGAAAGCAATGCATGCTTTGCCAAAGGTATCTTCTTTGACAATTTACTGAGATCTTTAAAGATCTAATTTCATCACCTATGCACTTTGAAAATGCTGTTAGGTAATCCATCCCTTCCCCTCCTCCCTGCCAAAAACAAAGCTGCAGCACCAGCTGTTATATGTCCCCACATAACGAGTGTGGGGTTCAGATCTGGTCACGCCCATGGAACTGGGACAGACCTGAGTTATCATCCATTTTGGACGAGTACAGGGAGGAGAACCACCCCACATGGATGAACCAGATGGCCAAGACAGAAAGGAGCCCCCTTCCCTATTACCAGGATGTCGGAAGCCTCTCCGAAGAATCCTCACAAACAAGAATGTTCTTAAATACAAATAAAGTCAAAAACGTGTTACAGATGTTGTTGCATTAAACAAAACACCAACATGTTCAAAGCACTTTTTGCTGAACAAAATGACTCTTACCATCTTTTGAGTATTTAAAAAAGAAAACCAAAGCAGCGAAATGATAAAGAATTTCATAAAAATTAAAGTTCTCAATCTCTAAAGATACACTGACGTCTTAGATACGGAAACATGGACCATCTTCTGGAAATGTCTTTAATTTACATTTTTTATCCTTTACAAACCTGTCATTTTTGTTTCTCCTTCTAGCCCCAAGTGTCTTACTCAAGCTGTGTGCATTTCTTTCCAGTTCATCTCTCCCCTATGACTCCCTCCCTTTCCCCTTCTTTCCTCTCCAGTGGGTACATAGGCAGGGCCTCAGACAGTGGCCTCAGAGCCTGTAGGTTCGTATGACTCTACAACACAGTCAACCCAAGGCCCAGTTCTCTCCCAGTCATTGGCACCCATTTCCTCTGTTCTGGGATGGCCCTGAACCTCTCTCCTTGGTTAGGTCAGTCCTTCTCAGTCTTTACCTTGCAACGGAATCACCTGGAGGGCTTGTTAAAACAGATTGCTGGGAACCACTTTTCAGTTTGGATACTATAGGCCTTGGTTAGAGAGAGGGAATACATTTCCAGTGAGTTCTCGGGCAGCTTTGATGCTGTTGGTCTGGAGACCACACTTTGAAGACTACTGCACTAGGGAATGTGTGCTGCTCCTTCGTTGCTTCCTAAAAAGAGGATGAAGACAGAAGCTCGGGGAACATAAATTCTCACTCTCTCTACAGCACGATGGACCATCCAGAGGAGCCAGAAATAACTCGTCAGATTAAGGGTCTAACTTAAAGTCTGGCCTGTCTTCTCTCCCAATTACTCATGACAAAATTAAGATTCTGAGTAGAGAAGGTGGCCCTGAGATGCAAGTGAGGAAGTAACTATTCATAGAACTGGGGGCCACTTCAGTGTGGCATTGATTATAGTACTTAAGGGACACCGCAATCCAGAGAGACCAACCAACGCACAGATATAAATACCCGCTTTATAAGGATATAAGGATCTGGTGGACCATTTTCACATCATTGACACCAGGGGGTGGGCTCTTCTTGCTGCCAGGTGCCAGGAATTTCTTAATCACAGGGATATTACTCATTCCTGCTGGAAAGGGGAACTGTGGCCAGAACACTGGGGACCTTCTCTTTGACTGCAAAAAAAGAAAAATGATTTCTAGCAGGTGCGCATTAGCTAGCTCAGCTTGTCCAAGATTCTTTCAAACAAGTCTTCAAACACAAGAAATGTGATGCTGCTGTGGCTTTGGGGGCCAGCAATTTTTTGCTTATCATCTCCTGGCTTTGAGAATGGGCCTCAATGATCAGACTTGTATTGCTGGCACACGTACGTCAAACAGGTTTTCCTCTTCTTTTAGCCCTTGTTGAAATGGATTGTATTTGTGGGCTACCAGCAGGGAAGGGCACTTTTGGGGAACAATTTCCTCACAACCATGTCTACTCCTGACAACTGACAGCACCAGTGAGTGTTCAATAACTTGACAAACTGTTCTTCTGTTTCTAAATCTATTAGTGACCTGCATTCCAGCAGCTAGCACTTTCTGCCCATCCTGCCTCTTCCAATTGTCTGAGAGTTTTCATTTTCCTGTTGTGATGAACTCACAGATTTTCAGAAGCCTATACTCCATACACAGCAGTCGGGTACTGCTGGGTCCCCACTCACACCTGAACACACTCCCAGCTAGCCTCCATCCCCACCACTCTCCCGAAATGTTCTTTTCAAGGTCACCAGTGACCTCCAGCTTCCTGGGTCTGATGGATGCCTCCTGGCCATACCTTACTCAGCCACTCAGCAGTGAAACAGTCCATCTTGAAGCCCTGCCTTTCCAGGTTTCCAAGACACCACACCCCTGGCTTTCCTTGGCCATTCCTTCTCACTTTCTTCTGGTAACAGAGCCTTCTCTATCCAATATCTACATGTTAGCATCTGTGGGAGCTAAGACACATTCCTCCTTCTCTTCCCTCTGTATACTCCTTCCTTGGGAGATTTTAAATATCCCGATGGCTACAAACACAATGGGTACAGTCTGACTTCCTTTCTGAACTCCTGAAATATATAGTCAAGTGCTTACTCAACAGCTGTCATAGATATCTCAACCCTAAAGAATCATAACCAACCTCCTAATCTTCCCTCCAAGCTTGTCTCCTGGCTGCTCTTCCTCATCTCTGTAATTGCACCACTCTCAGAAAACCTGAATTTCATTATTGATGGCTCCTCTTCCCTCACACCTCCCATGTTACCAAGACCTGTAGATCTGAACTCTGACATACAGCCCAGATCCACCTGCTTCTAGTACCACTGCCCCTCATGTAGCCTATGACCTAAGCCCTGAACCACTGCACAGGCTCCTTGACGGTCTCCCCACCATACTCCTTCCCCTTTGTCAGCCATTTCCCACCATGAGCTTTTTTATTTAAGCATCATGTAGCTCCTGGTTTTGAACCTTTTAGTGACTTTCCATTTGTGGCACAGGCTGCTGGTTGCTGACCCCCAACATCCAATTTCCTTCCCCCTAAGTAGAAGGGACATGAGAGTTCAGTTGGGTATTCCTTGCCCAAAATAAAAGTTTACACTCTCCCTTACAACTGAAGGAGGCCATGTGAATAAGTTCTGGCTGACTGACTGCAAGTAGGAGTGTCATGTGGGACTCCTAGGAAAGCTATCTAAAGGAACAGGGGTGCCTGGGTGGCGCAGTCGGTTAAGCGTCCGACTTCAGCCAGGTCACAATCTCGCGGTCCGTGAGTTCGAGCCCCGCGTCGGGCTCTGGGCTGATGGCTCAGAGCCTGGAGCCTGTTTCCGATTCTGTGTCTCCCTCTCTCTCTCTGCCCCTCCCCCGTTCATGCTCTGTCTCTCTCTGTCCCAAAAATAAATAAACGTTGAAAAAAAAAAAAATTTAAAGGAACCGAGAAGCCAGGAGGGGGTCTTCGTTTTGCCTTTTTGCCTTTCGCTCTTCTCCTGGTCTACAGCAAGGATGTAATGACTAGAGCCACAGCCGCCATATTAGTCCATGATGCCACCTTTGGGATGGAAGCCACACAATAGGATAGTGGAGCCGAAAATAGTTGAATGAATAAATGAGTCAACAGGAGCCTGGGTCCCTGGATTTTCTACCATAAGACTCATTTCCTAAGAGAGAAAAGGATAAACTGTTATCTTGTATAAACCAGTCTCCTTGGGGGAGGTGCAGTAGGGGGCCCATTACACACAGGTGAACCTAAGTGCAAATATACCATGGCATTGATATTAAAATCCGACTTGTAGGGATCCACTTGCATGATTCAGCACCGGCCAACCTCTTCAATTGTGCCACACCATTTCTGCAACAGGCCAAATGCTTTCCTTCCTTGGGGCCTCACGCAGACTCTTCTCTTTCCCCTCCTAGTCCTTGCCGTGATGGGCTCCTTCTCATCCATCTGGTCTCGGCTTAAACGTCACTTCCTCTCAGAGGTCTTGTCTGGCACCACCAGCTACACTCTAACTCAGTACCCTCTTTGTCTTAGTAGCAGCACTTTCTGCCTTTGTCAATATCCTTTTTTGTCACTAACCTCATAGAGGTGTGTGTATGTCTCCCCCTGGCTGGTCTGCAAGCTGTAAGAACAGAGAGTCCAGCCCAGGAGAGGGTGAAAGTGAAAGACTGTGCCTTACAAAGCGAAGTCAGAAGACACTGCAGTCTCCATTGTAGCCTGTCTTGGATCACTCACTGTGGGCGAAGTCAGCTCCATGTTATGAGGACACACAGCAGCCCAATGGAGAGATCCACATTGTGAGGACACTCAAGCACTCCCAAGAGAAGCCCACGTGGTGAGGAACTGCAGCCTCCTGCCAACAATGGGAACTAAGTTGCCAGGAACATGAGTGAGCTGCCCCCGGTTATGGCTGCAGACAACTGCAATCCCAGCTGACATCCTGAGAGGACCTTGTGATGGACCGTGAGACCAGAATCCTCTCGCCATGGTGCTCCTGGATTCCTAACCCATCCTGGCAGGACCTCGTGAGGGACTGTGAGACCAGAATCCTCTCACCAAGGTGCTCCTGGATTCCTAACCCCGAGAATGTATATGAGATAATAAACACTGTTTTAAGCTGCTAAATTCTGGTGTGATCTGTTACTCAACAATAGACAACTAATATCCATTTCTATCATTTAAATTCAGTAACAATCATTTCGCCTGCAGACAATGACCACCTATCTAAAACGCGGAAAACTTGAAAGAGTTCATGTCATAGGATGATAAAGTAATTGTTAAATTTTTTAAAAATTATGCTGCAAGCATATTTTGCTTTAAAAAAAAAGTCTTTAGGGGCGCCTGGGTGGCTCAGTCAGTTAAGCGTCCGACTTCGGCTCAGGTCATGATCTCACAGTCCGTGAGTTCAAGCCCCGCGTCGGGCTCTGTGCTGACAGCTCAGAGCCTGGAGCCTGCTTCACATTCTGTGTCTCCCTCTCTTTCTGCCCCTTCCCTGCTCATGCTCTCTCTCTGTCTCAAAAATAAATATGCATTAAAAAATTTTTTTAATAATAAAAAAAGTCTTTAATAGGCAAAAACAGGCACTCAGAAAAGACTGTAGAATCCCATCCTTTATCCTCAACAACTTGAAAAACTACAACAACAGGAAATAACTCATAGAACAAGGATCTAACTTTAATTTTGACCCCTCCTCAGAAAATGTCTTCAATTTTGACCTCTCCCACAAGTGTTCACTGTAAAAATACAGATTGAGGAAAAAGCAACTAAAAAACTCTCATCTTCTTGATTGCCGCTCTCTTCAATCCCTTTTTCTGTGGACAGTTCAGGTTCCCCTCTCCCCTGCTCCCATGTGGCTACCAGGGGGAAGGAGGAATACTCAGAGGAGTATCAGGGAAGGAGAAGGCTGAGTTGGAGTCAAGATGGCACAAGGGACTTGGTGACGTGAGTCATACTGCCCAGGCTATCTCTGCTCTAAGCACAGACTCTTCCCTGCTCACACGTGGTCAAGTTCAGTTCACCTGAGTAGGAAGCAGCACATGGGTTTGGGCCAAAACCCTGTGTGGTCATAAATGTTGTTCAGTGGCCTGGAGGGTCCTCCTTGATTGTGGGTCCCAAACTAAAGTCCACTGACCTCTTCTGAGCATATAAAACTCTTGCAAAAAAACGTTTAACTATTGTCTCTATTCCTATTAAATGTTTTCTTTGTTAAGATAAAGTTTACATATAATGAATTAAAGTGTATAATTTGATGAGTTCTGATAAAGGCACGCACCCATAAAAATAATACCTAAATCAGAACATAAGAAGTCTCTATCACCCCAGAAATTTGTGTGCCCCTTTCCAAGTAATCTCCCACTCTCCCTTAGAGGTAACTTCTGTTTTGATTAATATCACCATGCCAATTGTAATATTTTTAAATTAATATAAATACTTGCTGAATCATCTGGATGTCTGATAACTAAATACTGTGCCAATTTATGTTCACAATCAAACTGATATCAGGTAGTAATATATCAAATTATGACCTGATTAAAAAAAAAAAGAACAAAAGCATAAATGATACATTTGGGTTCTGGTAGCATGGGCAAGCTGAAATCAAATGAACCTATGGCATAATGGCCAGAGTACTGGCTTCTTCTCAATACCTCAATTCTATAACATGCACAAAATTGATATAATAAATACTTTTTGGATGAGTGCAGAATAGTTCTGTAGAAATGTGAAAATAACATACTAAATTGGGGTACTTAATCTCTGAAATTAAACAGAAATAGCACCCAGGTACAGGACATGGCTTCTTAAACTGGAATTCACAAAATGCCTTGAAATGTATAATAAACTTTGTGCCTCTAAATGTTGTGTTATAGTATATTTTGTGTCCTAATAAATTTTGTGTTTTGTGTTTTTTCTCAAGAAAGGGTCCATGGCTTTCTTTCCTCTGATCTCAAATAGAACTTTAGTCCTAAAAGATGGTAAGAAATCACAGGGAAATTCAAAGGTCAGCTAGGTATCACATTCCTCCACACATCTGGGGCCACCACCTTTATTACCTATGAACACAGCCAACAAAGAAGTTGAAATACTGAGATAACTGGGAAGAAAAAATAACAACAGAATTTACATTTCATATAGTATTCTAAAAGTTAAATTGCACCATTTATATATCTAAACATAAGTTCAACTCAAAAATAAGAATATTCCACTTTTTTCTATCTCATCCGTACACTGGAAATTATAAAAACACGACTACCTCAAAAGGTAAGGCTTATTTCATTTTGACATAAAACCATCATGAAATAGTCAATAAAATCAGTGAAAATGCTACAATGAAGCAAAATACTTGATGTTGCCATTTTATTTATTTGTTTATTCATTCATTCATTCATTTTGAGAGAGAGAGAGACAGATTGATTGTGATCAGGGGAGGGACAGAGAGAGGGACAGAAAGACAATCCCAACAGGCTCTACACTGTCAGCACAGAGCCTGATGCAGGGCTTAACCTCACAAACCATGAAATCGTGACCTGAGCCAAAATCAGAAGTTGGATGCTTAACCGACTGAGCCACTCAGGCGCCCCAATGTTGCAATTTAAAATGAAAAAAATTAAATTGTTTGTCTACTAAACTAACAACAATTCTTGTAATTTGAAACATTTAATCAATATTAACATTGAAATACTAATAAAATTAATTAATAATTATAATTAATAATTAATAAAATTAAATAGTGTGTTCATATGCTTACTAGATCATCACTTTTACTTATAAGTTTATTCCACATTTTCTTTAAATCACTACTAATACAATTTTATATGGAATATGCTAATAGAATCATGTTAACTTCTATTATACACATTTTCAGTAACCTGTTTTCATGACACACAGCAGCAAGTCATTACATTTGTTAAAGAATCCATCTCTGTTTTTGTTTGTTTGTTGTTGTTGTTGTTGTTGCTGTCATTGTTTTATGAGGGAGAGAGAAAGAGTGTGAGGAAGGGAGAGAGAATCTCAAGCAGGCTCCATGATCAGCGCAGAGCCCAAAGTGAGGCTTGATCCCACAACCCTGGGATCATGACCTGAGCCAAAATCAAGAGTTGGACACTCAATCGACTGAGCCACCCAGGCGCCCCAAGAATCCATTTTTGCATTTCTATAATAAAAATAGTATCCATTAATTGTAAAATACTAACAATAAGTTCTAAATCTCAGCTACAATACACTTACAGAATCATTAAGGATCACTAATGATCATGAGTCCTTCAGTGTTATGATGAAAAAGTAAACTAGAGAAGGTACAAAGTGTTAAGAACTAAACAGTCACACTATGCAGGCAACCTAAGTGTCCATCAATAGATGAATACGAAAAGATGTGGCATATATGTACCATGGAATGACACAGCCATAGAAAAGGATGAGATCTTGCATTTTGTGACAACATGGATGAATCTAGAGGGTATTATGCTAAGTGAAATAAATCAGACTAAGAAAGACAAATGCATATGATTTCACTCATATGTGGAATCTAAAACGAGTAAAAGAATAAACAAAAAGCAGAATGAGACCTATAAGTAGAGAGAACAAACCCATGGTTGGTTGCCAAAAGGAAGGGAGATGGGGGGTTGGGCAAAATGGGTAAAGGGGATTGGAAGATACAGCCTTCCAGTTATGGAATGAGTAAGTCTTGGGAATAAAAGACACAGCATACAGAATATAGTCAATGATATTGTAATATCATTGTATGGACCCAGATGGCAGCGACACCTGTGGTGAGCACAGCATAATGCAGAGATGCTGAATCACTATGTTGTACACGTGAAACTAAGGTAATGTTGTGTGTTAACTATACTCAATTTAAAAAATATATTTTTTAAGAACTAAAGAGACATAATTATAATGAAAAACTAAAAGCACAGTGATTCCTTCTTTATTCAAAAGTATCAGAGGGTTAAGTGGTGTCACTAGTAATGCTTGCTCATGGCTGAGGTGGATGCCCAGTGCAGAGACTGGCTGAGACCAGGTGTCCTGCCTATAATGGTAAAATTCTAGTCCAGGGAGAAGAGATTAGCAATGCTGCCAACAAATCAGATGGAAGAAGCAGCAACATTCTAACTAATTTGTTCTTTCAAAAAACTGATCCAATATAATGAGACACACCAGCAGGGAGGCATTCAAGTGGAAGAGAAAGTAAGAGGAGAAGACAAGAGGGTCTGAATGTATTTGTAGTTTTATGGGGGTTACAATGTATCACTTTTTTCAGCTTAAAATCAGTACATGTTACTATTCAAAGTCATTACTATACATTGTGTCATTTAGATGTTTAAAATTTATCAAAGAAAGAAAATCTTGGGTTGGAGGCTGAGGTGATATAATTTCTTAAAATGGATTTTAAATATTTCACTTACTTTTCCTACTCAAATAAGCAGCTTACCATGTTGCAGCCTTACCACTCCAGCTTTCAAAGAAAGAAGTGTATTTGGAATAACCGAATGCCTTAGATTTGGAAATGGTTATGGAGGATTGAAAATTATTTATGAAGGATAAAAGCCCCAGCCTTTGCAACCAAGCACTAAGTTTGGTCTCCAGAGACTCTCGAATTCCACACTGTTTCTCACAACCTCACCTAGAGACTGAATCCCAAACTAATCCTTTCCCAGCTACCAAAAAAAAAAAAAAAAGATATCAAACACTACTCGCTTTTCCTTACATGATGAAGCACAATACTCCTTCCAAAAGCCAGACTCTGTTAGATGTCTACTGGCCCTTTGTCACAGGGGCTAAATGCTATCCCTGCTGTCCAAATCCACTCAGACTGCCCTACTTACGGACAGTACTTTGCCACACTGTTAGGCAAGAGATGGAAATGAATCCGCTGTGAGCTGGTGGTTTTGTCCTCATTGATGGAGAATGAATGATGCAAGACACAGGCTGAGAAAAAGGCAATGTCAGTTTAGAATAATTTTCTTACTCTCTATGAACACAAAGGCAACAAAAAGGGCTCTAAGAGTTAGGTTTTAATATTTCAAAAATCCTGAAGAAATTGTATGGTAAAGTATATTAAGGTTGCAGAATCCAACAAGAAAATAAATTGATAAGGTTTTTGTGAGAATTACATCATCAGCTTAGGAAAACAGCTCATGATGACAGTTTATTGGCTTTAACATGGAGGAAACAAATGAAAACAAATGACTACTAAAGAAACAACTTAGTGGGCAAAATTTCAAGACACTGGGTCAGAAGATTAAAAAAAGTCAAGAATAGCCTTAAAACCTCAACGCATAAGAGTATATATTTAGGCAAAGCATAAGACTTATTATCTAGCTTAAACACTAAATATGAATTTCTTCTCCTTGGAATCAAAACTATGTATTTTTAAAATAGGTAATTTATAAAATGCCTATTTACTAAATATATATCCAATATCATTCTCAAATAAAATCTATAAAAGCTATCATGGATAATGCTATCAGGCTACTTACAAATAATTATCACTTTATCTGTTTTATGAAATATTTATATAAATTATTGTTATAGATTATTGAATATTAAGAAAATTAAAGATATTATTAGGATTTCAAAGTTTCAAAAATATAAGATTTTTTTTGGAAGTTGAATCAATGCAGTTCTGTGATTTTTCCTCCCATAACATTCTGAGGCCCTAGAAGGAGAAAATAAAGGGGCAGGCCAAGCACAGGACTAATCCAACATTGGGACTTGGCCATGGAAATGGGTTAATAAGAGGAGCCTAAGATTGGGTTTTAGTTAGAGGGCTGTTGGGTGGCTGATCACAGAAAACAGGCTGAACTGAAAAGCAAGAACAGAGCTCACAAAGCAAAGGGTTTAGGAGAATTGGAGAGATGGCTGGTGAGGAGAGTGTTCAGGTAGGACCAAGGAAGGCAATTAACCGAGTGAGCACCATGCACTGTATGGATGCTAAAATAACCGCAATGATTCATGAGGCAGGGCAAAGAACTTGGCCTGAGAGATGAAATAATGCAGTGATATGTATTAGACACACACCACAGGAGTAGATGGGGGTGCCCTCAGGGCCAGGAAGAAGGCAATAAATGCCCACTGGTCCAAGTGACTCCTGATCATTGAGGGAGGGGAGAGGGGGACACTGGAGTCCTTTAAAGCCAGGTAGCCCATGAAGCTGTCACTGAGTAACTCTCCTCTGGTTTTCTTCTAACTCTGCAGTCTTGCCTACTCTCAGTCTTCTGGGAATGACTCTAGAGTACTGGTGCTCCCAAGAGACCTTCCCTTCCTCTTTCACGCCACTACCTCTCCTTCCTTTCAGAGTTAAGTTATCATGCACCAGCATGTATTTCCCAAATCCATGAGTGCGAGCTAAATTTTGTTTTGTTTTTTTAACGTTTTATTTAGTTTTGAGAGAGATCGTGCGGAAGGGGCAGTGAGCGGCGGGGGGTGGGGTGGGGGGGGCGACAGAAGATCTGAAGTGGGCTCTGTGCTGACAGCAGCAAGCCTGATGTGGGGCTCAAACTCACAAATCTTAAGATCATGACCTGAGCCGAAGTCAGACACTCAACCGTCTGAGCCACCCAGGCGCCCCCTAAATTTTTTTCCTAAACTCAAAACCACTGGGTTTCTCTATGTAGACGTCTTGATGGAGCCTCAAACTCAGCACGACCAAAACGGAACTCCTGTTCCTCACTGATAAGACACAACAGGGTGGATGCTGGGCCCAAGGTGCCTGGTTTAAATTCTGGCTCCACCATTTTGTGGCCATGCGTTCCAGGGCAGATTGTTAGTCTCTCCATGCCTTTGTGTCCTCATCTATAAAATGGGAATCCATACTAGCTCCAGCTCAAGAGCCACTGTGAGAATTCAACAGTGTAGTACATGGGAAGCATTTACAACATTGCCTGGCACACAGGACATGTTTCATCTGGGAGTAAGTAGCAACACTATTCCTACTCTCCTGACATTCTCTATCTAAGGGAAAGGCACCACTTACTCAGCCGGTGTCCAAGTCACATATCTGGACAATGTGCTCAACTTCTCCCTCTCCTGTAACTGCTGTATCCCAGCTGCCATCCTACAATCTGGGTATCTGCTAAAGATATTTACTTCTTATTTCTACTACCTCTGTTCTAGTTTGGAACCCCTCCCTCCCCCCCAACCACCACCATCATCTCTTTTCTCCAAACTGGCCTCCATTCCTGACCTCCTTATATCTATTTTTCAGACAACACAGAGAGTACACATCTTATCATTTGGCAATGTCCTTAAGTTCCTTTGGTTCCTCAGAACCAAGACCAAAACCCTTCATGTGAGTGGCAAGGCCTTTCATGAGGTGCCTTTGCTACCATTCCCACCACTTTCTACGTGGACACAGGTAGAATTTCTTTCGGTTTCTGGAAAACACCATGATCTCTCACACCTCCTACTTTTTGCAAATATTGTTTTCTCTTCCTAGAACATTCTTCTCCCTCCTCTTCATCTGGCTGAATGCTAATCATCTTTCCATCTCAGCAGTGCAGGAAGCCCTCCCCACCCATCCGGCCCAGCAGTCTCATGTGCCCTTCTATGCCTTCCAATAATACCCTACATGCTTATTGCACCTGTGCCTCCACAGTATAAGAATAGCCGGCAAACTGGAAACTCCACGAAGGCAGGGAAAAGGGCTGTCTTCTTCAGTAATGTGTCACCTGGTGCACACCAGCAGCACAGCACATAGTAAGACCTCAGTAAGGATGAGGGCAGATAGAGGGAAAGAAAGAAAGAAGAGGACAGGGATCTAGAAACTGCTCTTAAAGAAAAGGATTGCCATCTCCATGTTCTTGATGAGAAAATAGAGACTCAGAAAGGTTAATAACTTGCCCAAGGCCATGGTCATGGGGCCCGATCCTAGAAGCCATATTATTAAGTCCAATGCCTTTCAGTGGAAAGCACACAAAACTCTATATTAGGTATCCTTCATCTAACCCTGATTCTGCCATTTAATACATGTTGGTTTACAGTGAACAACTCCTGTGCTGGCCTTTTTCTTTAAAACCAGTTACATGGTGAGCATAATATCTACTTATGAAGGTCATCATTAACATTGGAAAAGTGACAAATGAGGATTTTTGGCCTTCAGAAAGTGCTCAAAAATGCTGAAAGTATCCAACAACATGTGGGACAGTTGTTAACTTTGACCAAGCATGGTCCTTTCTGGCAGAGTTAGAGGAATGAGAAGAGCCAACCCAACAACATCAAACTTGCTAATCAGAGGGGGGCTAATTACAGACTATAACCCTCACCATCTGATCATCTGACGTATGTGATGCCCTATCCTTATCTCCAGAAGGGAAGACGAACTGGAAACATATTCCTGAACTTCACTCTGAAGATATTTCACAAGTGGGGTTTCCTTTTAGAAACACCAAGTTTGCCTTTTCCCAATTTCACCTTAAAAGCCAGAAAGCTATGAAAAGTCTGTTTTGAATTTATAAAGGGCAAAATCCACCATAATCCTCTCTTCTTATGCTTTCTAAATTCCTTTGCACTCATTCATTTAGTTCCTATAAGCAGCAGCCCCATTTTCCAAATTAACCTATTGAGGCTCAGATAATAAAAGTGGCTAGGACAGAATTACACATCGCACGTCAGTTCGCAGATCCACGGGCCTTCCTGCACACTGCAGTCACATTATGTAATTCTGAATTTCAAACAAAAAAAAAAAAGATATTCTTACTTCATATAAACTTACTCTTTAAAATTCACGGAAATACTCTAATTCGCTAGGAATATTTTTAAGTTATGCGTCATCAGGAACTTTGTGTGTTCAGTCAATGCTGACTAGTAGAACTATACATCAGCTCATTATGTGGGGTTAAAACAAATCTGCAGTCCTGGGTGTAGCAAGAAAAGTATTAACACACTAAGTAAAGAGAGAACTAACAATCCTCTCTTGGAAAGGTAGAGGAAGCGGCTTGACAAATGTGAAAACCTTAATGTCGGTTAATACTCCTCCTCATTACTGTACTGGCATTCTCTTGGACACAGCATCGTCAGAACAAAAGGTTCCAGATGTTAAAAGACATGATATGGCCTCTCGTGCCCTTCCTTCAAGTATTAGAAAATGTTTACTGGGGCGCCTGGGTGGCTCAGTTGGTTGAGCGGCCGACTTCGGCTCAGGTCACGATCTCGCAGTCCGTGAGTTCGAGCCCCGCATTGGGCTCTGTGCTGACAGCTCAGAGCCTGGAGCCTGTTTCGGATGCTGTGTCTCCCTCTCTCTGACCCTCCCCCGTTCATGCTCTGTCTCTCTCTGTCTCAAAAATAAACGTTAAAAAAAAAAAAAAAAGAAAAGAAAATGTTTACTAATGTTCCAGACTGAAAGTATGTTTTAAATCATTTAGATTTTTCTTGTCAAGATTGCTCAGAGTCCTTATGGAGAAATGCAGCTACTCCATCCACATAGATAGGCCACAGGTGCCTTAAAAAGAGGACAAAAAAATGTCCTATCATCTTGAGGGGTGGACACACAAATCATAGCCTTAAGTGTATTGTATTTTTGAGATGGGTCTGAAAGTCTAATATGTCTGTGATACATTATAGCCAAACACCCTTTCTAAAACCAATGTAAAGACAGGACAAGCAACATTTGATGTTCAATTGCTTTCATTTCCCTTGATAAAAGACCTTGTAACTGTACCAACGTTAGTCTAAGAGCTTTTAAAGTACCATCTTAAGTTATTAGCATTTGCTAAACATCTACTACATGTTTATTATATAAAAATGACCCACCCCAATGAAGAGAAGCCTGGCAAAACTTCAGCGAATCTAAAAGGCGCTGGCAATACATTTTAGAATGGACAATGTTATTTGTAATAGAAAATGGGAACAAAGGCGTGCCTAGAATGACGGCCTAGAGCAGGACTGCAGAAGCTATGAAGAGAGACTCAAGTTCCCCTAACAGAGAGGTGGGGGCTAGAACTCTGACAGCTACAGAGATCTGTGAGGTAGAAAATGCAAAGAAAGGAGAGGCCTCCAAGTGAAAACATAAACCCACCAATTAACCACAGCTGCTCCAAACATACAAACATGGAAAGTAATATATAAACAGAAATTTTAAAAGACAGAAAAGGGGTGCCAGGGTGGCACAGTCAGTTAAGCATCCAGGTCTTGATTTGGGCTCAGGTCAGGATATCCTGGTCATGAGATCAAGCCCCGTGTCAGGCTCTGTACTCATAGCACAGAGCTTCTTGGGTCGGTCTCTCTCTCTCTCTGCCTCTCTTGGGTGCATGCTCTCTCTCTCAAAATAAATAATAAACTGAAAAAAAAGTAAAAGTCAGAACAAAGAAAATTATAATATAAATACAGCCAAAAAAAAAAATGACCTAAGTAAAAATTTTCTCATGGGTGGGCAAACCTAATCACATTATTACTTTTCCCCAAAATTAGTCTATAAATTCAAAATAATTCCCATCAAAATGAAAACAAAATTTTCATGAAAATTGACAAGCTGATATCAAATTCTAGAGAGGAACATGAATAGCTAAGATAATTTTAAGGGAAGGTTTGCCCTGGGCCTCAAGAGGATTTATAAAAAGTCATAGTATTTAATATTAAAAAGGTGCTAGGAAGCAGACATAAAGCCCAGAAACAGATCCAAATACCCATACACAGAACTTGATATGTGACCAAAGCAGAAGTAAAATAAACAAGGACAAACATGTATACCTGACAGAAATATATATATAATTGAATCCTAACTCTGCTCCATAAATAAAACAATCCCTGGTGGATTAAAGACTAAAATGTCAAAAGAAAAACTTTAATACCTTTAGAAGGAATTAAAGAATATATTTGTGACCTTCAATTAAGAAAGGATTTCCTGGGGTGCCTGGGTGGTTCAGTTGGTTAAGCATCCAACTTTGGCTCAGGTCATGATCTCACAGTTCATGATTTCCAGCTTCGCATCAGGCTCTGTGCTGACAGCTCAGAGCCTGGAGCCTGCTTCGGATTCTGTGTTTCCCTCTCTCTCTCTCTACCCCTCCCCCTTCAGGCTGTCTCTCTCTCTCTCTTGAAAATAAATAAACATTTTAAAAAAATTTTTTTAAAGAAAGGATTTCCTAAGCTAGATTTTAAAGTAAGCATAAAACATAAAGAAAAAATTAAATCAACCATATTAAATGTTAAAATTCTACTCATCCAAAGACACTATAAAAAATATTTACCTAAATACCACAGACTGAAAATGCTTATGGGCAGGTCAAACAGAAAGGATGCCATTCCTGATTATATAGATGGTCAAGAAGTCAATGAGAAAAACACAAAGCTTACAGGAAAAAAAAAGAGTCAAGAATTTAATTTGGCAACTTATAAAAAAACAAACTTAAATGGCCATTAAACATACAAAAGTAGTTCAACTTCATTTGAAATCAGGGAAATGTGGCAAATTAAAACCCCAGTGAGATTCATTTCATATCCAAAAACTGACAAAAACTTAAAAACCTCCCAATGTGGATTGTGAAAGAATTTGGAAAAATGTCATCTCTTGTACACATTTGGGTGATGGGGCCTGTAAACCTAATTAGCACCAATACCTTGGAGAGCGATCTGGCAGTATCTGCTAACATTGGAAGACATGCACACCATCAAGCTATCACATTGTGCACCTTAAATACATACAATTTTTGTTTGTCAACTCTACCTCAATAAAACTGGGGAAAGAAAGAAAAACAAAACCTCAAGAGCTTTAAAAAAAAAAAAAAAAAAGAACTGTATTCCCTTAGTCTCAGCAATTCTACTTACTCTTAGTTACATATCCTAGAAAAAACTCAATCTCAAGTACCCAAGGAGAGATTTTTCAAGAACTTTTATTGTTGTATATAATTTATATTTTTCTATGACCAATATCTATGTAGTACTTACTGTGTGCAAGGCACTATTCAAAGTTTGTTGTTTGCTTATTTGTTTGTTTACAAATATTAACCCATTTAATCCTCATTACAACTTCATGAGTTAGGTACTATTATAATCACCTGTTTACTTTTTATTTCATTTTTGAACCTCATTCTACAACATTGGATTAGTCAGTACCTTTGTTCAGGATAGCATCTCTTCATGTATCCATGCACGGCTTACTTTCATCTGTTAGTCGGTTTGTTAATTATGTTAATATGACAAGAACCAGAAGAAACTTCCAGCATCCCTACTTTTAGCCCCTACACCATGCTGTCGGCTTCTGAAGTGACAGGCAGAAAAAGGGAAACAAATAGTGTTTATCAATAGAGAATGGATTCCTATATAAAACTGTATTTTATAATGAAATCACAGCAGTTAAAAATGAACTATAACCATATATATAAATAGATCTCAAAATCATGATGTTGAGTCAAAAAAAAAGCGCAGAACTATAGGTAGAGCATGAAACCATTTTAATGAAATTTGAAACAATACTAAACTATAACAACATGCTTGAATATAGGAAATATCAACTTCAAGAAACAGTTAACTGGGATGCAATGAGAAAAAAAATCATATTAGAAGGGATAGAAAGGGATAGAAAAAAGATAAACAGTATTTGTACAATTTATTTTTTAAAAACATACCAAAAGCAAAAGTGACAAAAAAACAAAAAAAAAACACATAAGACTTCATAAAGCAGATTGGTGGATTCACAGGTAATCATCATAATATGCACCATAATTTCATATCTTTAAAAAAATGTTTTTAAGGAAAATGAGTTAGTGTGATATACTAAATATTCACAACTCATCATAATAATTAAGGTAGGTAACTATACAGACCAGAATTACGGAGTAATTTTATAGATTGAGTATTCTTTTCTAGAAACCACATCCCCAAAGGAGACACTTTCTCCAGTGCAAGATTTATAATACTCCTCCTCTCAAAATATACAATTCAAATTAAAAATAACACCAAGATATCAGTATAAGGAAATCCAAAGTAGTTCTGATTGTACCAGTAATAATTACAGAAAATAAGACAACTTTTTGAGAACTGACTTGTATGACAGGCAATATAGTTTTCTAAGACAACTCTCATACTTTTTATGACACATGAAATAAATTTTTTCCAAATAACTTTTCAGACAAAGAAGGAATGAGGATGTTGTTGTCATATGGGGGCTAACCAGCTGGTGCTGAAGCATGTTTTTATTCTGCCTATTGGATAAACCCAGTGCTGTCACCCCACCCCCACCAAACCCCTAATGAAAATAACCAAAAGACAATTAATGCAGCCTACCAACCATATATGACCTACCACCTCCTTTGAGTAATTTCACCAAGAGCTAGTTGTATATTCAAATGTCTTTGGAAACCAGGCATGTAAAAGTAGGAAGCTTCTAGGTACATAGTAGCAGTAAGGACCATGAGTAAGAGTATTTCTAATCCAAGAGTATTTCCAGTATTTCCAAGAGTATTGTGAAAAGGACACAAATTCTATTCTTGTTTAAATATTGGGCTGGGTCAAAACATAAGGTTGTTGATAGAGATTTCCAGCCTAAATCTGCCCACAAGCAAGTATTTTAATAATTCCTGGATTCAATAAATCCACACAACTTTGCTTCACCATTCAAACAAACTACATTGATAACTTCATTCAACAGGTTGATTTGTGTGTTTTTAGTTCTTTTTGGTGCGTATGTAGTTATTTTGTGGCATCTCCCCACAGACCCTTTAGATCAAAGTCAACTCTCCTAAACTCTAGGACAGAGCCTCCCAATCTTTTCTACTTCTTGACATATAAACAAGTAGTATTTAAACTAGCGCTCTGAATAAGAAGGAAATGCTGTTCACCAAGTTGGGCAAATTGGCCTTGCAGTTCCTGCCAACTCTGAGACTGAGAGTCTCAATACACATGAACCCCACTCACCATTTTGTGACACACGTATTTGGAAGCTTTGCTCTGGGAGCTCTTATTCAAATACCTTAAAACAGCATGATACAATGGTTAAGAGCAGAGACTCAGAGTTGAACAGTCTGTGTTGAGTCCTTGCTCTATCACTCATTAGCATGTGACTTTGGGCAAATTACTCAATCACACCATGCTTCAGCTACCCCACCTGTAAAATAGAGAGAATAAAACCAGTATGAACTCTATAGAGTTAGAAGCTTTAAATGGAAGGACCAATCATGATCTCACAGTTTCCTGAGTTTGAGCCTCACGTCGAGCTCTGCGCTGACAGTGCAGAGCCTGCTTGGGATTTTCTCTCTCTCTCTCGCTCTCTCTCCGCCTCTCCCCTTTTGCCTCTCCCCTACTCACGCTATCTCTGTATCTCTCAAAATAAATAAAATTAAAAAATAAATAAATAAAGGACCAATGTATTTAGAACTTTATGTACATACACACAGGGAACATGCCACTTTTTATTTGTTTAAATAACCAGCAAAATTCTAAAGGAACATTTTGCCCTACATAGGGGTATAGTGAAAGATGTTCTCAAAAGGTGAAGTGAAGGGCACCTGGGTGGCTCAGGTGGTTAAGCTCCGACTCTTGATTTCGGCTCATCATGATCTCACAGTCATGAGATGGAGCCCCACATCGGGCTGGGCATGGAGCCTGCTTAAGATCCTCTGTCTCTCCCACTGTCCCTCCTCCGCATGTGCCCTGTCTCTCTTCAAGGAAAAAAAATATATATATATAAGTATAAATAGTAATTTTTTTAAGGTGAAGTGAGATGACCATTCTGCACGGCCAAAATGTGGGTCAGGCTCCCTGACTTTTCAATATACAACGTCAATGATGACGTCTCTTGCAAGTCTAATCTAGACGGCTTTGCTAACATAATAGCAAATATAGTACTGTATTCCAGTCCCTAACCCTAGACTTTCATTTGCTATCTTCTTTCTCTCAAGAGCCCAGCTGAGATTTTTGAAATATTTAAGAATGAATAATTTAAGGCAGTGGTTCTGAAGTATCTTCTGCTAAAACATACACAGGCCTATACTCACACACCTGTACCACAAACTCATTCCACCAGGAAAAGAGCTCAATCCTTTATTAGGAATAGATGGCAGCTCTAAAAAACAGGCCAATGAACCTTCTATCCTTCACCATTAGCTAAATTCAAGTAGTCTTCAAGCAGATTGACCAAAGTTATAGGAACTTCTTTATTTAAGATCCACACAGACATTACTCAACAGAATTCAAAATCAGTGTATTGTTTCAAGACTTTAATTTTTTTTAATTTTTTTAACACTTATTTATTTTTGAGAGACATAGAGAGACAGAGCATGAGCAGGGGAGGGACAGATAGAGAGGAGACACAGAATCCAAAGCAGGCTCCAGGTTCCAAGCTGTCAGCACAGAGCCCAATGCAGGGCCCAAACTCACGAATTACGAGATAATGACCTAGGCCAAAGTCAGACACTTAACCGACTGAGCCACCCAGGCACCCCACAAGACTTTAATTTTTTTGTGCCATTTGCAACTATATGCATGGAACTGGAGGGCATTATGCTAAGCAAAATTAATCATCCAAAGACAAATATCATATTACTTCACTCATATGAGGAACTTAAGATACTAAACAAATAAACATAAGGAAAGGGAAGCAAAAAGATTATAAAAACAGGGAGGGGGACAAAACATAAGAGACTCTTAAATGTGGAGAACAAACAGAGGGTTACTGGAGGGGTTGTGGGAGGGGGGGATGGGCTAAATGGGTAAGGGGCATTAAGGAATCTACCCCTGAAATCACTGTTGCACTATATGCTAACTAACTTGGATGTAAATTAAAAAATAAATTAATTTTAAAAAAAGATTTTAATTTTTTGAGCAGTTTCAGCTTTAGCGTCAGAACAAATTGAAGAAAGGACAGAGATTTCCTATTGCTTCCTGTCCCCCCCACACACATGCATAATTTCCCACCTTCTTAATATCTCCCAACATTTGTTATAACTGATGAACCTACATTGACACATCATAATCACCTAAAGTTCATAGTTTACATTAGCAGTTCCGTCTCAGTTCCCACCAATTCTGTGGGTTTGAACAGTAGCGTGGTGACATGCATCCATCATTATAGTATCATACAGTGTGTCTTCACGGCCCTAAAAATCCTCTGTGCTCTGCCTTTTCATCCGTTACCCGCTCCCCACCCCCAACTCCTGGCAGCCACTGATCTTTTTACTGTCTCCATTGTCTTGCCTCTTCCTTAATGCCAAATAGTAGGAAACCTAGAGTATGTAGCCTTTCCAGATTGGCTTATTTTACTTAGTGATAGGCACCTAGGCTTCCTCCATGCCTTTTGACAGCTTGAAAGTTCATTTCTTCTTAGCACAGAATAATATTTTGCTGTCTGGATGTCCTACAGTTTACTTATCTATTCACCTACTGAAGAACATCTGGGTTGCTTCCAAGTTTGGGCAACCTTGTGCAGGTTTTTGTGTAGGTTTTCAACTCCTTTAGGTAAATACCACAGAGCACAACTGATGGATTATGTGTTTAAGTATTGGTCTTATAGGAAACCACCAAACTGCCTTCCAAAGTGGCTGTAACCATCTGCACTCTCACTAGCACTATATGAAAGCTCCCATGCTCCACATCCTTATCAGCACATGGTGTCGCCAGTGTTCTGGATTTTGACCATTCCGATAGGTATATAATGGTATCTCGCTGTTGCTTTGCATTATTGTTTTAATTTGCATTTCCCTGATGACATACGAAGTGGGGCATCTTTTCACATGCTACTTGCCATCTGTGTATCTTCTTTGGTGAGGTGTCTATTAATGTCAAATATTTTTGTTTTGTTTTGTTCTGTTTTGACTGACCACACAGAAAATATCTTGTGAAGACAATATCATTACACTAGGCGGTGCCCCTGTATGTGTTAAGTTATCCTGAGCATAGTAGCACCACTTCTGCTGCCCTCCAGCTGTTGTGTTTCTTTTTGTTAGATGAGCCCCAGGTACTGTTCCTTCTGTCCTGGGCTGACTAGAATTTGGGGGATGGGGGGTGGGATGGGGGTTCTTCACACTGGGGCCATATGTATTCCACAAGGTTCAGGATAACAAAGTGGAGCATGGATACTTTTATATATCAATTTGCAGATTCTCAATTTACACTTCTACTTTTCCTAAAGCTGATCTGCTAAAGCTGATCTGCTCCTCCTCCTCCTTCCTTATAAAAGTCTCTCCCCTCCAAATTAAAAAAAAAAAAAAAAAAAAAAAAGGCAAACCACTTTCATACTGCATCTTTCTAGGGCACATGCTATCAGGGTATAATAATCACTGGGGTGCCAAGTATATGCACAGTTCAAGTTTTACTGCTGTCAGTTTGAGAAACTAAACGACCTTATTGTCTGATTAACAAATTCTTTGGCAATTGAAGTGATTTCTGATGCTTTACTTTGAACAAAACCAAAGAAGGGTATAATCCAGTTATCAGATGCTCCTTAAAAGCAATTTTTGATAATAATTTGCTACATGTGTTTGGCATGTGACATGGAAGCCAATCAAAGAACTGAATGCCCTGTTATAATAAAGTATTTTCTAAGTTTATTTATTTATTTTGAGAGACAGAGAGAAAAGAGGAGGGGCAGAGAAAGAATCCCAAGCAGGCTCCGTGCTGTCAGCGGAAGCCCAGTGTGGGTCTCAAACTCCCAAACTGTGAGATCATGACCTGTGCTGGAACCAAGAGCTGTATACCTAACCGACTACCACGCAGGTGCCCCTGACCTGTTATAATAAAACTTCTTTTTATTATCATTTATTATTCATGTGAACCAGGTTTCTCAAGATTAGAGCTATAAAAACAACAGTAGAAATGGAATTGTTACTGAACCCTGTTTTATCCTACTAATATCTATTATTCAAATAAGAAGAGCTAGGGGCACCTGGGTGGCTCAGTCAGTTGGGCATCTGACTTCAGTTCAGGTCATGATCTCACGATTCATTGAGTTCAAACCCTACATCGGGCTCTCTACTGCCAGCACAGAGCCCACTTCCAATCCTCTGTCCTGCTTTCTCTCTGCCCCTCCCCCACTCACACTGTCTCCAAAATAAACATTAAAAAAAAAAATTTTTAAAACACAAGAACTAAAATAAGTCTCATCCATCTCTCTAAGAAATAGCATTTCCAATAAAATTTTACTTTTAAAAAAATGCAATGATTCTCAAATATTTTAATACATTGAGCTATTTGGATAAATTTTATACTGCTAATAATTACAATGGTAACAATTCAGTAAAAAATATCTTAGCACTTAAAGCCTTATGGTCATGGAAAATTTTTAAATAATTATTTTAAATTTATATGCATTTTTATTGTCAAGAAATATGATACAGTGGCCAAGACAACAAACTGGCACAAAAATGTGTTTCAATACAATGTAATTCTCTGCAGGAAGAGGAAGGAAATACACATTTAAGGAGAAATATAATGTCAAATTGAGCTGCTAAAGATCTTGCTTATATTTCTTTAATGCATGACCAGAGGTCTTAAAAATGCTGTTATTCCCATTTCATTGGCTACATTTAAAAGAATGATGTAATGGTATCATTTTTAAGTGACACTGTTTATCATAAACAGGAAATCACATTATTTGCAACGGTTTAAATTTATGGTAAAAATATTAGATGTCAACTAAAAAATGTGCAGAGGCAAATAGTTTTTCAAAATTCTTTTGGAGAAAAAACAGACTACAGGCTTAAGAGTTTATATAAATATTGAACTTCTACAGCCTAGGTTTCTGTACAGCTCTTTCCTATACCCACTGCCTTTCCCAGACAGCCTTTGTTTTTTCTTTTTGTTTTTCTTCTTCTTTGGACCAAGGGGTAGAGTTTTCTGCTTCCTAAAGACAGGTGCATTAAAAATGACTTGAAGTATGGGGTGCCTGGGTGGCTCAGTCGGTTAAGTGTCCAACTTTGGCTCAGGTTATGATCTCATAGTTTGTGAGTTCGAGCCCCGTGTTGGGCTCTGTGCTGACAGCTCAGAGCCTAGAGCCTACCTCAGACTCTGTGTCTGCCCCTCCCCTGCTCACACTCTCTCTCTTTGAATAATAAATAAACGTTTAAAAAATGTTTTTTAATGACTTGAAGTAAAGAAACTAAATACAGATATAAAAGATCTACTATGGGGAGTATCAATGACATTAATAATTCCAGTACAGTGAAAATGCAGGTCACTACAGCAATAATCCTCAATTTTTCTGTTTTTTGAGGTATGTTATGACTTAAAGTTTTTGCATAATTTAAAACATACTAAACTTAAATAAGAAAATAATACAAAACACACTTGAAAGTCATGAAAGCAAACTGGAACTAGAAATGAAAAAACATGCCTCTGTAGAAGATTCAACATCACAGAGATGTCAGTTCTAAGTTAACTTATTAATTTAAAACAATCTACATAAAAATGTCATTTTGGTTTTTTCTTGGAATTAGACAAGTCAATTCTGAATTTCATCTGAAAGAACAAACATACAACAAAACCAGGAAAATCCTGCAAAAGAACATGCAGTGGGTGACTAGTGTAATACATTATAAAGTTGCTAATATTAAAACATGAATTGCTGGGGTATCTGGGTGGATCGTTGGTTAAGTGTCAGCTTTGGCTCAGGTCAAGCCAAAGTGGGTTCGAGCCTTCGTCAGGCTCTGTGCTGACAGTTCAGAGCCTGGAGCCTTCTTTGGATTCGGTGTCTCCCTCTCTCTCTCTGCCCCTTCCCCACTTGTGCACACCCCCCTCAAAAACAGATGGATAAACTTAAAAAATTTAAAAACAAAACCAAAAACATGAACTATGGGACACTTTGGGTGGCTCAGTAGGTTAAGTGTCTGACTCTTGGTATCAGCTCAGGTCATGATTTCACAGTTTGTGGGACTGAGTCCTGCATCAAGATCTGTACTAGGCATGGGGTCTGCTTAAGATTCTCTCTCCCACTCTCTCTCTGCCCCTCCCCTGATCTTTTTCTCAAAAAAAAAAAAAAAATTGTTAATATTGACATATGAGTAATGCAAATAAATAATGCAAAATAAAATCCATTATTACTTCTAATTACAAATGCAAAAGTAATATTTTATAAAGACACTCTTACTTGGGAGGCATTTTAATAACTGGATTAAAAAAATACAAAATTAGATCCATTGCTCATACCATACACTAAGATAAATTCCAAATGGATCAGAAATTTAAATGTAAAAATGTGAAATCATATAAACACCAGAAGAAAACCTAAGTAACTTCCTCTGTAGCCAAGAGAAAACTTTTCTAATTATGACCAAACACTATAAGCAATGAAACAAAAAGATAAATTTGATTACTAAAACAAAAAGAAAAAAACCCAAATGGCAAAAAAACATCACAAGTAAAATGACAAAATATTTACAATTTTTAACACAAATGAGGGGGATATCAGTTATATGTAAAGAATTTCTAAAAAATAGAGAAAGAACCAATGATGATATAGAGGAATGGACTACAGAGCTAAACAGCTGACAGAAAAATAAGTGAAGATGGCTCTTAATCATGTAAAAAAAAAAAAAACCACAATAGTCTTCATAAGAAAAATGAAATTAAAACCATGTAGACATGTCATGTTTTTACTCATTATACTGGTAAAAAAATATATATGTTTGATGTCATATTCTATAGGTGAAAATCGTCATTCTCATATGTTGGTGAAAATGCAAAATACAGCAGCCTCTATGAAAAGGAATTTGGCAACATTTCACAAAATTACATATTCATTTGCCCTTTGACCCATCAACCTGCCTTTAGATATTTATTTCAAGGATACACTAGGCCCTATCACCAACATTCTTCACAGAGCTAGAACAAACAACCCTAAAATTTGTATGGAACCAGAAAAGACCCCGAATAGCCAAAGCAATCTTGAAAAAGAAAACTAAAACAGGAGGAATCACAATCCTGGACTTCAAGCTTTTTTACAAACCTGTAATCATCAAGGATACACTAAGAAAAACATGAAAAGACATACATTGGTTAAAAAACAAAACAAAACAAAAAGGCCATAAGAAGACAAGGCAATGCATGGCAGGACTATAACAGCAAAAAAACTGGGAACAATCCAAATGTTCATCAAGAAGTAGCAAACTGAATAAAATTATGGTACATTCGCATAATGGAGTTCCCTGCAGCTCTGAAGAAATCACAAGAATATCTTGTTAAGTAAAAAAAAAAAAGCAAGATAGGGAAAATGTGTATAGTATGCTATCATTTATCTGATAAACGGGGTTGGAAATATATTTATAAATATATACCCCAAATGGCCTATAATGCGAAAACCAATGAAAAATTTAAACCATAAACTTAAAAATTATTAAAGGGGGAAGAGAAAGTATATGGTAGAGAAAGAAGATAAATAATTCCCATAATTATAAAATTAAATTCTAATGCAGGAATTCCTAAAAACAAATTCCTAAAATAAATGTGTGGCCAGTTGGAGGCCTAACTAAACAGACAGAGACTACACCAAATGATTTAAAACATGTAGTTTGTATATCCCACATGAAACATACACAAAGACAAAAAGAATTGGAGAAGAAAACATACTTAACAGTAATCACATTGTTGGTCACAGTATTGATATTATTTTGAGACTCAGTGCTTATTGTGGAATAAATGAAAAAAGTAACTATTTGATATTCTAGTCCTATCACTCCTGGGGGCCTAGAAAATGGAATCTTGGTGAGCAAAAAAAAAGAGAGACGGATGTAAGACAGAGACAAATGGACTAACTCATTATTTTGAAAACCTCCTATGTGAACTGTACCAAAAGATGAGCAAATAAAGGATTTAAGGACTTTTCTCTTCATAGCAGTATTGGTGCAAATACCACCAATAAAATAAAACCATAAATTTATGAAAGGAGAATGAATTCTATAATCAGAATATCACCATTTTGTACTTCCTAAAATTAGTGGATCATGTATTTCTCCTCAATAAACAAACAAGCATTCATTATTCTGCATCCACATGGAAGAACATACCACAGAACCTATGAAGTTCTATCCAAAAGAAAATCTAAATCTGATAGAGCTTTTAAATTTCACTGCCAATTTACAGGGAATAAAAGAACATACTCAATGATACTACTAAATGCATTGTAACCAGGGGGATGTAGTCAGCAAACAAAGACCTAGTTTCTTTAGCAAATAAATTGAAAAAGAAAAAAAATTTAAAAAAACAGAGAAGGAGAAACCAACAGATCAAAAGAGATTCCAAGCACCTGGCTCCGTTGGTTGAACACCCAACTCTTGATTTCAGCTCAGGTCATGATCTCGCAGTTCATGGAATTGAGCTCCACACTGGGCTCTGTGCTGACAGTGCAGAACCTGCTTGGGATTCTCTCTCTCCTTAGCTCTCTGCTCTGCCCCTTCCCACCCCCAAAATAAATAAATGAAAACATTAAAAACAAATTTTTTTTTTAAAGAGAGAGATTCAACAGACAGGTCAACCAATTACAATGTGTGGATCTTTAAAAAAAAAAACAAACAAAAATTATGATATTTAATAGATAATTAGAAATATAAACTTCCTGATTATCTGATAATATTTAAGGAATTACTATTGAAGTTTTAGATATGATAGAAGTTTTAGGTATTATTTAAGATTTAGACACTATGATTAGGTTGGGATTAGTTGGTTTGTTTGTTTTTTTAATTATTATCTCTCAGAGATACAAGTGAAATATGTAGAGCTGAAATATTATGGTGTCTTCAATTTGCTTCAAAATAAATGGGTGGGGGTATAAATGAAATCAGATTAGCCAAGAGCCTGTGTTTGTTGAGTGCACATTTATTGTTGATGAACATTTTCTAGTTATGAGATCTTCTTCAAAACTATGATACCATGGAATCTTTTTTAAAAAAGTATATGATTTTATTATGAAATATTTTTAAAGTACCAAAAGTATATGGGGGCACCTGGGTGGCTCAGTTGGGTTACGCATCCAACTTTGGCTCAGGTCATGATATCAAGGTTCGGGGGTTCAAGCGCCATGCCGGGCTCTGTGCAGACAGCTCAGAGCCTGGAGCCTGCTTCAGATTCTGTGTGTCCCTCTCTCTACCCCTCCCCCACTTGTACTCTGTCTCTCTCCCTTTCTCTCAAAAATAAATAAAAGTTTTAAAAATTTTTTAAAAAGCACCAAAAGTATAAAAAAAAGTTATATATAGCCATATACTACAAAATACATAATAATCAGAAAATTTTTCTGCAATTATATTTCCCCCTCTATCCATGTCCCACTACCTTCTCCAAAGGGAACCACTGTTCTGAATTCAGTGATGAACAGTGCCTCATATGGTAACTGGTCTACAAAGATAGCTCTCCAGTTGAACAACACCTCTAGGTGTTCATGCCCTTTAGTAGGCCCTTGAATTTGGGATAGCCCTAACACTTTGCTTCAATAGAATGTGGTAAAACTGATACTGTGTCACCTCTTAGGACAGGTCATAAGAAGCCTGACAATTTCTACCAGGGCCTCTTAGGTCACTCTGTTTTGGAGCTCAGTTGCTACACTGTGAGAAGCCCAGACCACAGGGATAGGCCATGCAAAGACAGAGCTTTCAGCTGAAAGCCAGTACCAACATCAACTTTCAGCCACATGAGCCAATTATCTTGGAAATCCAGAGCAACTGAGCCTTTTCTGATGACTCCAACCCAGTCCCAGATGCTGTCTGAGTAAGACAGCTGAACCATGTCTACCAGGAGAAATGTAAGAGATAAGAAAAAATTGATGTGTTAAGTCACTACGTTTGTGAATGACTTTTTACACAGCAATACATAACCAGAATACCACACATCTTATCCTTTGAGTAGTTATTAATGAAATAAAGTACTTTAAAGGAGCAAAACCTGATAATAAAAATAATACCTATGATTTACGGATACCTTTTCACCATTGCACTTGTCACACAGATAAGATACAGACCAGAAGTCCACAAACAACAATGTAGGCACCAAATGTGCCTAGTTTTGTACAGCCCAGCACACTTAGAATAATTCTATGCTTTTAAGTGACTGAAAACAATCAACAACAAAACTATTTCATGACACACAAAAATCATTTGAAATTCAAGTTTTGGGGTCTGTAATAAAACTTTATTGGAACACAGGCATACTCATTCCTTCATGTACTATGCATGTGCATTGTCTTTGGCTGTTTCCAAGCTACAACAGCAGAGTTGCATAGGTGTGACAAAGACCCCATGCATTGCAAAGCCTAAATATTTACTATCTGGCTCTTTTATCAAAAGTTTGCCAACCATTGCCATAAATTTACTTACCAAATGCTTCCCATGGAGAAAAAAAATTCACTAAAGTAGCTGAAGAACAAGAAGTGGGAGAACCTGAAACTGACCCAGAAGAACAAAGAGGAGACTAGCCTTTAAAAAACCATCTAAAACAAAGCCTGGTAAGAAAAACAATCATTACCCTACCACCAGATAAATTTATCAGTAGATTAAAGGAAAGATGGGAAAAGGAGAAAATGGTTTCAAGGTCATTTGAACTCCCTATTCATGGGAAGACAATAGTTAGCATGGGTCTTACAGAGTATGGGAAGTAGGGTTTCCTCCAAGAGAACAACTTCAAATTGAAGTGGTGAGGCGGGGGGGGGGGGGGGGGGGGGGGGGGGGGGGGGCAAGGAGGAGGCACACTGGAAATCAGTTATACACAAAAAACACATTTAAGCATGCCTCCTAAGTACACAAAATTACTGTATGTATGAAGTACTCTGCAGCTGAATAAGAAGAAGCCCTTAAGTGCCAACAATTTTCCAAACATTTATATCCATTATCTCCTTATAACTGGAGGACAGACAATATCTTTAATATCTGATTGTTTCTTCACTATCAAAGGTTGACATTCCTCAAATGAGCTCTTATGAGGTTCAAGCAAAGCTCTAAACAGCTTTGGTTTTTGAATTTAATCTGTAGACCAGTGAACCCCAAGAAAGTGAGGATGTTGTAAAAGTTTAAAACAATAACAACAATGGTAAAAACTGGAACACTATTACTTGCATTTTACTGAGGATTAGCAAAATTAAGTAGCTCCTCAAAATCACAGAGCAAACACATGGCAGAGCCTGGCTTCAATCCCAGACAGTCTGATTCCAGGGTTGTGCTCTTGACCTCTACACCTTACTGCCTCTCCAAAAGTTAACTGTGAATAGCCAAGTAAGTATAAGCCTAATCATATGGAGGTGGAATCAAAATCAAACAATATACCATTAGCATCCAAGAAGTTTTAAAATCAGTCTAGGTAAATGTCAAGAACAGTATTTTTATCACTTCATTTCACATCAGTTATTAGTTTTGTTTCTCTTTCTATACTATCTCAATTTAATACCAGTTGAAATACAAAAACCCTCAGCTCTACAATGCATTTTAATCAAGGCTGATTGACTACTTAGCCTGAGTACATAGCAGCAATCAGCATACGCCTCAACTCTGAAGGAAATACAGTATAATTATACAAAAAATGAGTATCCAAAACACCAGAGCTTTTAAAGTAAAATGACTTTATCCAGAAACTCAAAAGATAACCTCAGAAAAAGCAATAGATTATAGTGATGAAGTGAGAGAGATCTAAAGAATTTTAATGACGTTGTCCTCCTGACCTTTTCTAACCAAGAAATTCTACGAAGAGGAAGTACAAAGGTCATGCAAGGAAATGAGTATGAATTCAAGAGGGAATACAGACATATCGGACAGTTATTGTTCCACTCAGACTTCAAATTTATTTTAAATCGGAGCGGGGTGGGGGCTGGTTAGCAACCAGATGTGCATTTTCCCAGCAAACTACGGAAGCACAAAGAACACAAAGGGCATTCCTTGGTGCAGGCAGCACCTGTGCTAGCTCACCAAGCACAATGACAGCCATCACCAGACCCATCACGGGGCATGGTGGTTTGTGATCTCTGGTACCTTCCTGGTTTTGTTTCCTACCACAGCTTCTTCTTTCCTGACTCTGCAAGAGTTTGAACACTGCTTTACTCTCCCTCATATTTTATTTTATTTTTTTTTTTTCAACGTTTATTTATTTTTGGGACAGAGAGAGACAGAGCATGAACGGGGGAGGGGCAGAGAGAGAGGGAGACACAGAATCAGAAACAGGCTCCAGGCTCTGAGCCATCAGCCCAGAGCCCGACGCGGGGCTCGAACTCACGGACCGCGAGATCGTGACCTGGCTGAAGTCGGACGCTTAACCGACTGCGCCACCCAGGCGCCCCTCTCCCTCATATTTTAGAGTGTAATATGGATAACAGTGGTTTAATGAAACATTGGGTGTTCATGAACAGTAAATGCATTTTTTCTATGGATTCATTTGTTCTCAAAATTGCCACAATTCCTGCCATTGTTGCTGGTGAACAAATTGTTCAAGTTTACCAGACTTAACTGACAAAATCAAGTCAAACAACTTGTAGAACATATCACAAATACTTAAAGCACAATGAACTCAGGCCTGTAAACTAATTTATACTGGATACTCAAGAAAATATTTTGAACATAATTTGACCATGTATTTGAAACCAAAGCAAATAAAAACTGTTGGGATACTGGGAGACACAAATAAAGGCAGTACTCATAGCACTCAATATTCTTGAGTGTGAATACACACACACGTGTGTGTGTTCATATACACATATTCATACATGATTCACACCTATAATATATAAAAGTGTTCAAGTATGTAAATAGTCCTTCACTATAAATTCTAGGCGTTCACAATCAATATTTAATATAATGCCACTTTTACCAAAACAAAAAATAAAACAACAAAAAGTAACTGGGAACCTTCCAGTCACAATCACCATCATAACAGAATAATTAGTCACAATCACTATTATGAATAATTTAGAACATATAAAATCTAATTTTAGACTACAGAGATCCTAATGTGAAATTATTAGGAGGCTACATTACACTATGTCACTTTTTAAATCTAAATTCTCAAGTGGAATACTACTTGGCAATGAGAAAGAATGAAATCCTGCCATTTGCAGCAACATAGATGGAACTGGAAGGTATTATGCTAAGTGAAATAAGTCAGTCAGAGAAGGACAGATATCATATGTTTTCACTCATATGTGGAACTTGAGAAACTTAACAGAAGACCATGGGGGAAGGGAAGGAGAAAAAAAAGAGTTACAAACAGAGAGGGAGGAGGCATACCATAAGAGACTCTTAAATACAGAGAACTGAGGGTGGACAGAGGGTGGGGGAGAGGGGAAAATGAGTGATGGGCATTGAGGAGGGCACTTGCTGGGATGAGCACTGGGGGTTGTATGTAAGCCAATTTGACAATAAATTATATTTTTAAAAAAGAGGATGTTTTAACCATTCACCTTAAAATCCACGTTTTCACATTTCAATTGATTTAAGATCTGGCTTGCCTCGAGTTAATACATACACAAGTATGGGGCAGGTATGTGAAAGTAAAGCCTCAATTCTAAACTTGCTAAACCTCATTTAAGTCTAAAATCATCAAACAAAAAGGGTACAATAATTATAAGAATGTGACAGAATTGCAGATACCCCGACTTGGACCAGACTATAAGGTTTTCCTGAAACTGAACACAACACAATTCTGATAAAGCTAGACATAACTGGGCAGGATATCAGAAGTGATGGTGGCTAAAGGGACTGCAGGCTTTCTTGGAGGTGGGGTGTGCACTTGCTTTCCCACTTTTTCATGATTCAGTCACTCAGCCACTTCGGCTCTGCAGGCTGTCTGTCTCCAACTGGTATTGTCTCTTAGTAGCCATGCCATTGTCAATATTCTCTGAATCCTTCTTATTACCTCAAGACATTTAGTTTAGTTCGGAGAGTTTAACTCTTCAATAAGTGCCAGTCTTGCCTTCCAAAAAAGAAAAAGCAGTTCTTGGATCAAAGCTTTGAGCGAGCTATGGTATCTACCTAGGATTTTGCAGCATTGTTTTATTTTCATCAAGATTTTTATGTTTACTTTCTGTTTCAGCAAAACCATAGTGATTTTCAATTTACAAGAGTTGTCAAGTTTCCTTTCAAAGAAAAAAAATGATATTTGCAAAACATGAGTTGACTTAAAGAATAATACTTAATGTGGTATGTGGATATAGCAAAAAAAAAAAAAAATCATAAGCATCTGAGCCAGACTGCCTGGGATTGAAGGTGAGCTCTGTCTCTTAATATGTGTGTGACCGTAATCCATTGCCCTAATCTCTCTATTCTTCAATTCCCTCATCCATAAAATGGGATCAGTAATTACACCTGCCTCATAGCAGTGTTGTAAGAATCAAATGAGCTAAAACAACTGATGACTTTAAAACCACAGTTGTCACGTAGAGCACTGTCAACAAATGTGAGCTCTTATCATTCAAAACAAAGGGAGGGAAATGTGGCAAATTTCAATGAGCTATTTTTTTTAAATCACTGTTGTCAATTGGAGGAATTTAAATACCTAGAATATTCTTTTCTTTCTTTGGAAAGCACACAAGACAGGAAATGCTACATTCAAGGAACACAAGAGGCCAGGAAAATAATGCACAATGTATAGTTGCTTAGTGGACCCTGCACTAAAACTGTCCATCAGCAAAGTAGCAGCCAAAATTCTGTACTGAGAGAAGGGGTGGGGAAAATTAGATAACCACAACACTAGGAATCATATCAAATGACTCCAAATTAGATGCTTACTTTTACCTTGTAGTATTCCTAATCTAGGAATAATAGTCATAGTCACACCTCAGGATTCTGGGCAGGCTTGAGCATTTAAAATTCTAGGGGTCCCAGTCTTAATAGAGCCCCAACCCTTTCATGAGTTTTACCTCCAGGAACCCCACCACGTTCTCAGGGTAAAGACTGAAGAAAACGTCCCCTCCTGTTTCTGGCAGGGAGAGGGGACAGGTAGTCATTTTAAAATATACCCTGAGCTCTATTTTCCTTAACAAAAGTCTGCCCTTCGGAGAAACCTAATTTGCAAAAGCCTAACTGGGTTTTACCAGAGCCTAACCTACTTGAGGGAAAGAAAATGCCCACTGCCAGCATGCCCTAGACTTTCTTTCTCACCTAAGGTGAAAAAGAAAGGATGAGAAGTACTTTGAAGGTCACAGTGCAGGGTCTCACTAAAAGACCTAATCAATCTGGCTCCGGTATGGTAACAGGAGATTATAGCTGACGAACTGCATACACCAAACCACAGATCCAGGAAGCTCACAGAATATCATGTATGATAAATATTAAAAAATCTGCACTTTGACATATCATATCCAAAACTGCAGAAAATCAAACACAAAGAGAAAAATCTTGAAAGCACGAGTAAATAAACATCTTACTGAAAGAGGCAGAAACATAAGAATTACTCCCCAATAACCATGCAAGCAAGAAGAGAGTGGCATGAAATATTTAAAGTCCTAAAAGAAAAAAAAAAAACCTACCTAAAAATTTGTATCCAAAGAGATTATTCAACAATAGTAATGAGAAATAAAGACTTTCTCAGACTAATAAAAATTAATTTGTTGCCAGTAGACCTGCCTTGCAAAAAATGTTAAAAAGTTCTTCAAAGAGAAGGACAATGATGTAAGTCAGAAGCTCAAATCTATATTAAAAAATGAAGAGTGTTAAAGAAGGAATAAATTAAGGTAAAAATATTTTACTTTTCTTATTTTTAACTTATCTAACAGACAAGAGTCTGTCCAGTAACAACTCTTGTTCAGTAATAACAGCAACAATGTATTCAGTGATTATAGCTAACAGATAAGTGAAATGAATCACAACGATGTTATAAGAGGGATAAATTGAGAATACTGTATTGTAAATTATTTGTATTACTTGTGTAGTAGATGGTGTTATTTGAAAGGGGACATGGATTAGCTATAAATTAATATAACCAACTCTACAGCAAACACTAAAAACAATTTTTTAAAGGAGCATAATTTATATGTTAAGAGAGGAGAGAAAATGGAATTATCATATAAAATGCTCAACTGAAACCAGAGAAGGCCAAGAAAAAAAAAAGCACTGGAAAACAAAGGAAACAGAACAGGACAACAAATTAAAAAAGAACTTAAAATATGGTAGCTATTAATCCAGCCATATAAATAACCACTTCAAATATGAATGGTCTAAATACCCAAATTAAAAGACAGAGATTGTTACAACGCACTAAAAAAAAGAAGGCCCAACTACATGTTGTCTACCAGAATCCCACTTTAAATATAAAGACACACATAGGTTAAACGTAAAAGGATGAAGAAAGATATATCATGCCAACATGAGTCAAAAAAAAAAGCCAGTATAGTAACTTTAATTTTAGAAAAAGCTGACTTTAAAGCAAGAAAAAATATCATGGATAAAAAGGAGCATTACATACTGATTTAAAAGGTAAGTGTTTTAAAACGAAATAACAATCATTAATATATATGTGTCTAACAACAGAGTGTCAAAATATGTAAAGCAAAAACTGGTAGGGGCACCTAGTGACTCAGTTAATTAAGCATCTGACTTCAGCTCAGGTCATGATTTTGTAGCTCGTGGTTTTGAGCCCCAGGTTGGGCTCTGTACTGACAGCTCAGAGCCTGGAACCTGCTTTGAATTCTGTGTCTCCCTCTCTCTCTGTCCCTTCCCCGCTCACACTCCATCTCTCTCTCAAAAACGAATAAATGTTAAAAAAATAATGTAAGGCAAAAACTGATAGAACTACAAGGAAAAATCGATGAATCAACTATTATTGTGGAGACTTCAATACTCTTATCAGTAATTGACAGATCCAGCAGGCAAAAATATCAGGAAGGACACAGGTGAACTAAACAGTACCACTGAACAATTGGATCTAATTGCCATTTATAGAATACGTCATCCAACAACAGCAGAATACACATTGTTCTCAAGTTTACATGGAACATTGGCCAAGACAGACCATTCTGCTAAACCATAAAGCACACCTTAACAAATTTAGACAAAAGAAATGGATCACATTGGAATTAAATTTGAAATTAATAACAGATAGCTGAAAACTCTCAAAACAGAAATTAAACAACACACTTCTAAATAATACAGCAGTCAAAGAAGAAATCTCAAGAGAAATTTAAAATATTTTGAACTAAATGAAAATACAACATATTTTAAGAAAAGAATATATGAACAGTCCTGTGCCTACAGACTTGATAACCTAGATGAAATGGATTGATTTCTTAAAAGATACAGTTAAACCTATCAAAACTCATACAGAAAGAAACAGCTACTCTGAATAGGCCTGTATCTATTAAATGAATTGAATCAAAAATTAATAACATTCATACGCAGAAATAATAACTTTCTAAAATTATTCACTGGTGATGTCTACAAAACATTTGAGAAAGAACTTATACCAACTCTCCATAATCTCTTCCAGAAAATTTAAGTAGAGGGAATATTTCTTAATTCATTCAATGAGGCCAGCATTACCCCAATACCAAAACCAAAAACATTACAAGAAAAGAAAACTACACATCAATACCTCTGGTGAAAAAAGATACAAAAAGCCCTCAAGAAAATATGACCAAATCAAGTACAACAATGCATAAAAATAATTATACATCTCAACCAAGGGAGATTTATTCCAGGTAGCAAGGCTGGTCTAACATTTAAAAATCATTTACTGGGATCCATCATAGCAACAGCCTAAAAAAAGAAAAATCATATGATCTTATCAATAGATACAGAAAAAAACATTTGACAATAGCCAAAACTCAGTTATGCTTAAAAAAAAAAAAAATCTCAGCAAATCAAGAATAGAGAAGAACTTCCTACACTTGATTTTATAAGTACCTACAAACACCTACAGCCAACATACTTTTTTTTTTTAATGTTTTATTTATTTTTGAGACACAGACAGAGTGTAAACAGGGAGGGGCAGAGATAAAAGGAGACACAGAATCTGAAGGAGGCTCCAGGCTCTGAGCTGTCAGCACAGAGCCCAACGTGAGGCTGACCTGAGATCATGACCTGAGCTGAAGTTAGATGCCAAACCAACCAAGCCACCCAGGCGCCCCACCAACATCATTCTTTTTTTTTTTTTTTTTTTTAATTTTTTTTTTTCAACGTTTATTTTATTTTTGGGACAGAGAGAGACAGAGCATGAACGGGGGAGGGGCAGAGAGAGAGGGAGACACAGAATCGGAAACAGGCTCCAGGCTCTGAGCCATCAGCCCAGAGCCTGACGCGGGGCTCAAACTCACGGACCGCGAGATCGTGACCTGGCTGAAGTCGACGCTTAACCGACTGCGCCACCCAGGCGCCCCCGGCCAACATCATTCTTTTTTTTTTTTTTTAATTTTTTTTTTTCAACGTTTATTTATTTTTGGGACAGAGAGAGACAGAGCATGAACGGGGGAGGGGCAGAGAGAGAGGGAGACACAGAATCGGAAACAGGCTCCAGTCTCTGAGCCATCAGCCCAGAGCCCGACGCGGGGCTCGAACTCACGGACCGCGAGATCGCGACCTGGCTGAGGTCGGACGCCCAACCGACTGCGCCACCCAGGCGCCCCCCAACATCATTCTTAATGGTGAGAAATCAGATCCTTTCTCCCTAAGATCAGGAACAAAGAAAGCAAGGATGTCACCTCTCATCACTCCTAGTCAGCACTGTACTAGAACTCATAGCTACTGTCTTTGTACACATAAAGATATAAATTGTTATGTAGAAAATGCCAAAAAAAAAAAAAAAAAAAAAACAAAGATTGACCAAAAACAAACAACAAACAAAAAATCTCCTGGAACTAATAAGCAAGGATAGCAAGGTTGCAGGATAACATGGAAAAGCAAAACTCTGATAAAAGAAATCAAAGACCTAAATAAATGGAGAGTTATTTCATATTCATGGACAAAAAGATTTAATACAACTAGGATGTCAATTCTTCCAACCTAGAGATTTGACACAATCTCAAAATCCCAGCAAGTTACACACACACACAAAAAACAAATGATCCAATTTAACAATGAGCTGTCTATTCAGCACCTGAATAGACATTTTTTTCAAAGAACATATACAGATGGCTGACAAACACATGAAAGGATGCTCAACATCACTAATCATCAGGAAAATGCAAATCAAAACCACAGTGAGGTATCACCTTACACCTGTCAGAATGGCTAGGAAAAAAAAGACAAAAAATAACAAGTAGTGGCAAAGATGTGGAGAAAGGGGAACCCTCATGCACTGTTACTGGAAATGTAAATCTGTGCAACCACTGTGGAAAACAGTATGGAGTCAAAAAAACTAAAAATATGAAAATCATACAATCTAGTAATCCCACTACTGAGTATTTACAAAAAGAAAACAAAACACTAATTTGAAAAGACATATGCACCCGTACATTTATTGCAGCATTATTTAGTATAGCAAGGTGTGAAAGCAACCCAAGTGTCCATTAACAGGAATGGATAGAAAAGATATTGTACACACACACAGATACATGTGCACATTGGAATATTATTCAGCCATTGAAAGGAATGAGATCTTGCCATTTGTGACAATATGGATGGACCTTGTAGGGTATTATGCTAAGTGCAACAGGTCAGGCAGAGAAAGTCAAAAACCATATGATTTCACTTATATGTGGAATTTAAAAACCAAAACAACAGAAAAGCAGAAACAAACCCACAAATACAGAGAAAAAACTGGCAGTTGGCAGAGGGGAAGAAGGTGGGAGGGATGGACAAAAGAGGTGAAATGGAGTGGCACAGGCTTCCAGTTCTGGAATGAGTGAGTCACAGGAATAAAAGGTACAGCATAAGGAATATAGTCAATGGTATATAGCATTCTAATAGCATTATAGGGTGACAGATGGTAGTTACACTTGTGGTGAGTATAGTATAACATATAGAGTTGTCAAATCACTATGTTGTGCTCCTAAAACTAATACTTCAGTTTAAAAATAAAATTCCAACAAGTTACTTTGTGGATATCAAAAATGTGATTCTAAAGTTTATATGGAGGGGCGCCTGGGTGGCTCAGTCAGTTAAGCGTCCAACTTCAGCTCAGGTCATGATCTCACGGTTCATGGGTTCGAGCCCTGCGTCAGGCTCTGTGCTGACAGTGTGGAGCCTGGAGCCTTGCTTCAGATTCTGTGTCTCCCTCTCTCTTTGCCCCTCCCCTACTCTATTTGTCTCAAAAATAAGCATTAAAAAAAAAAATTTAGGTTTATATGGAGAGGCAAAAGACCCAAAATAACCAGCACAGTATCAAAGAACTTACACTTCCCAACTTGAAGACTTATGACAGAGCTACAGTAAATCAAGGCAGTGTATGTTGGCACATGAATAGATAAATAGATCAATGGAAGAGAACAGAGAACCCAGAAACAGACACACACAAATACATTCAAGTGTTCTTTAACAAAAGAGCAAAATTGGTTTAATGGACAAAGGATAGTCTTTCCAACAAAGGATGTTAGAACACTGGACATCGATATGCAAAAACATGAATCTAGACACAAACCTTACACCTTGTACAAAAATTAACTCCAAATGGATCACAGCCCTATAAGTGTAAACCCACAAAACATAAAACTACAAAATCATAAAACACAAGACTATAAAACTTCTAGGCAATAACATAGGAAAATATCTAGGTTATATAGAGTTTGATGATGAGTTTTTGATACAATGCCAAAGGCATCATCCATGAAAGAAAATTTTAAGTTGGGCTCCATTAAAATAAAAAACTTCGGCTCTAGGAAAGACTCTATTAAAAGAATGAGAGACAATATTTGCGAAGTACATATCTGATAAAAGACTTGTATCCAAATTATAAAATGAATTCTTAAAACTAAACAATAAAAAAACAAACAACTCAATTTAAAAACAAGGGAAAGAATAAATAAAAATAAAAATGGACAAATGATCTGATTAGGAACTTCACCAAATAAGATACACAGATGACAAATAAGCATATGGAAAGACAATAAACATCGTATGTCATCAAGGAATTGAGAATTAAAACAATGGGAAACTACCACATACCTGTTAAAATGGATAAAAATCCCAAACACTGACAATACCAAGTACTGACAAGGATGTGGAACAAGAACTCTTATACTGCTGATAGGAATACAAAATGGTACAGTGACTTTAGAAGATGGTAGTTTCTTACAAAGCTGACTACAGTCTTACCACATGTTCTGGCAATTATGCTCCACGTTATTTACTCAAATAAGCTCAAATCCATGTCTACCCAAAAAAGTACACATGAGGGTCTACAGCAGCTTTATCAACAATTGCCAAAACTTGGAAGCAACCAAGATGTTCTTTAATAGGTGAATGGATAAACTGTGGTACGTCCAGAGAGTGGAATATCATTCAGTACTAAAAAATAAATGAGCTATCAAGCCACAAAAAAAAAAAAAAAAAAAAAGAAGAAATTTAAAAGCATATTACTAAGTAAAAGGAGCCAGTATGAAAAGGCTACCTACCGTATAATCCCCAACTATATGACATTTGGAAACAGGCAAAACTATAGACAGTATAACAATTAGTGTTTGCCAGGGCAGTGGGGGAGGGGAAAGGGACCAATGAGCTAAGCACCAGGGATGTTTAGTATGATACTGCAATGAAGGATACAGACAGCAAATGTTTGTCAAAACCTATAGAACTATACAACATAAATCCTGAACACTAAAATAGTGTATGGGTTTTAGTTAATAACAATGTATCAATATCATTCATCAATTGTAACAAATGTACCAAACTAACTAACATAATAGAAGAAACTGTGTGTGGGGTTGGAGAAGAGGGTGGTATATGGAAGATCTTTGTACTTTCTACTGTACTATTTTTCTGTAAACCTAATTGCTCTAGAAAATAACATCTATTAATTAAAGTCTATTAATAAAGTCTATTAATTAAAGCCTATTAACATCTATTAATTAAAGTCTAGTACTTCAGAGCAAAGACAGTGTTATATTTGCCATTGTAAATCCAGTCTCAGCAGAGTGCCTGGCCCAAAGAAGTGTATCAGTATTAGACAAATTAAAGGTATAAGGCATAAAGGCATGCAAGCCCTGAAAACACATATGCACACATATCTGGTGGCAGGAGAGACAGAGATGCAGTTCAAGAAGTCTTTACAAAAGAAGTGATATTCAAAGGATGGGCTTAGGGGCAGCTGAGTGGCTCAGCCAGTTGAGCATCCAACTCTTGATTTCAGCTCAGGTCATAATCTCACTGTTCATGGGATCAAACTCTACGTTGGGCTCCATGCTGATGGGTCAGAGCCTGCTTGGGAATCTCCATCCTCTCTCTCTGCCCCACCGCTGCTCACCTCTCTCTCAAAACAAATAAATAAAACTTAAAAAAAAAAAAAAAGATGGGCATAAAGCACAAGAGACCTTTCCCAGGTACATAAGGGTAGGAGAATACACAGAGAAGGATTCGAACAAAAGCACATATACTGGGAGAGGGTGTGTATTTGGACAATGGCAAGAGGGTAAACTCTGGGGAGTTTTTGTTTGGATTTCCTTCTAAAGCCAGAAAAAAGTCATTTTAGCTACTATAATTAAAGAGCTACATTGAAAATGTGAACATTGATAAAGACTGAAGTCTCTCACTGAAGTGGAGTCAGGAGGCTAGCAGAGGGAGCCTGCACAGCTCAATGTCAATTACAGGAAGAGCTGCCAATTACAGAGCCCAACAGAAGAATAGTCAACATAAAAGAATCACTAATTACAGGCCCCAACAGGGAAAGATGTACATTGCATCTTCTACAAGAAATCAACTACTCCTGCAACTCAGCCAATGAGAAACCATCATCGCCCTCTCCTGCTTCTCTTGTCTCCTGTTAGACCTGCCATAGTTTTGCTGTAACTTGCATGACCCAAATTGCAATTCTATGTTAGTCTTGAGTAAGCCCATTGTTGCTGCAAAATAACTGAGTTTTACTTTTTAAGATGAACAAGAGTTTATGAAATTTATTCTTAAATGGCAGTTTTGAATATTTACAACTCTGTTCTAGTATGAATGTTATGATATTTGTTTTCATGATTTTTTTCTTTTTTAATTCAAGGTTTGCAATGGCTCTCAGTCAAAAGATATTAAAATTCTGATCTGAAGATCAGAGGTTTGAAATTTGAGGACGATGTTGACCACGTCAGTGCACTTCTACTGTTTAACAAAGAACCGTCCCTAGTACAAGAAAAACTAGAGAAGTGTACGTACAAATTAAAATAAATCTAGCTCCAATATTAGCAAATCTACTTCAGATGGTTAGGAATGTCATATTTTCCTCTGAAGAATCATACACCATTGCTACATATAATACACATATTCCATTTTTTTGCACACCCATTACAAGACATGAATATGACATGAAAATAACAATCTGTCAAGAATCACTAATACCATACCCCACAAAAATTTTAACACCAAAATCCAAGAAAGTTAGAAAAGTGTTATTCTAAGCTTTGAATTCACATTTTTACTCATTTTCTTGCCACCTCTTCAGGGAAACTGAGGGAAAACAAACAAAAAAATGTGTGAAAAAAAAGTGCTGCAATCAAAGTACAGCTTCTCATAAATAAAGCAAGCATTTGGAGAAACAAACTTTGTATTGCCAAAGTACACTATGTGATTAAATACTGCTAAGAAAGAAAATGTTGAACATAGTAAGGACAAATTTTTGTCTTTAGCCAGGATTTCTAGCCAGGAAAAGAAGTCCTTTCCACTCAAGTCGTGGATAGTCCTCAATATTCTCTTGCAATTTCACTCTCATCAATGTTAAAGGGAAAGAACTTTCAGAATGGAGATTTCCAGGTTGAATCTCAATTTAATAACAGATTGCACACTGTCACCAGAAGCACAAGGTGTAGCAATGTAATGTGAGTAGCTGAGCTCCTGGGACAAGTGCAAACAGCAGAGACTAACAGAAGCTTCTCGCAGAGCCAGTGATGTATAAGACTGTCAGGTATTAGTGCCTACACACTTTATCCCCTGAGGATCTTTTCTGAAAGCTAATATTCCATATTTTACTTTTACATTGATCAAAAATTTATAACCACAAAGTAAAACAATGTTGGGCCACTTTTCATTGATCACATTTGTAAAGGTAAAGAAAAAAAAATACTGTGCGGTAGGAAGTTCAGGAAGTAGGCACTCAGGAAGTTACATACTTTGGTGGGATATGAATTGGTATAATCTATCATCTGAAGGGGGATATGGCTGTACTCCAAAAACAAAAGGGACATAAAAATGTCCACATCCTTTGTACATGTTTCACTTCTAATAACATATTATAATCCTTACATGTGTCCTGGAAGTAGGAGGTTATTGATCCTTCAGTCTTTAGGGCAAGGAAAAAGGGCCTAGTGTGGCCACAGCCCCACAGCACCACCTGCATCAAGGAGCAGCCTGGTCCTTTGACCCCAGTGTGCCGTGTTATAAAATAAGGTTCAGGAGCACAGTGACTGACTTCTCTATAGAAAACGTGCATTACCTGCTCAGTAAAAACAATACTACACATGAAACCTTTAAAAATAACAAGAAAAAGAACTTACTATGAACCAAGCAGTGAGCTTTACAATTTTGTGCTTACAACAACCCTATGGCAGGTTAGTACTATTTATTATGCCCATTTTCCAGGTAAGAAAAGATATAAATCAACAAGCTGTAGAGATGGGAATTCAGATTTGTCTGTGCACTGCAAATGGTTTAAAACTTTATTTTTACCTGATGCCCTGACATCCTCACCAATAAGCCATGAATACCCCACCCAGGCGACTAGGTACAAGCTCCCCTTCAGGTTTACTCTTAACTGTGACCTAGTGATATTCAAATGCAAAAATGAAATCCTCTCCTGTCTCTGGCCTGTGTACTCCACCTGATCCCTTGAAGCTTCTTCCACACATGCCCCTGCATGTGGTTCTGTGCCCCAGGGGCCTGTGCGCGTAATAAATCTTTCCACAGGCCTCTCTCTGTGGTGTTACTCCACACCGGCACCCAACTGATCATCAAAAACAACCATTCATAAGTAACATAATTGTTCCTTACAACACAGCTGACCCTCATTGTTACTCGATAGAAAATATTTGCAATGACAGTTTAAAATAAAGTTACCAAGGGAGTAAGGGATTATTGATATCAAATGAGTGGGATTCACACCATTTTTTACCTTGGAGGAGAGGGGTTGGGTTTGTTTGCTTTTACTTGACTGTGTTTTCTGATTTTTCAGGAATGAATAACACTTGTTCTTGTAACTAAAAAAAAGGTTTTTTTAAAGAATTTAAACTTTAATCAAAAGAAACTCAGTAACTGAAAGGATCAAATGAGGCAAGGACTCTACTCACTTGGAAATAAAAAGGATGAGGGTAGAACTATCTCACTTTGAGGCATGAAAGAGGAAAATAAACATTCTTAATTCCACTCTCTAAAAATATGATTATGATATCAACATCCAAGCAAAAATTTTGTATAGCTCCACCTCAGTTCCAAATGTAATTTCTAAACAGTAGACCTGTGCAAAGGGACCACAAATCTTAATTAGCAATGAAAAAATTTCCACAAGCACAGATACCAAGCCATTTTAGAGAGTGGAGTTCTATAACTATGAATAAGGAACAAATCCTAAGATAAAATGTACAATACATGACGGTATAAAAATGTATGCACGTAAAAGATGTCCAAGAGAACAAGTCTTTCTGCTTTTTCTTTAACTTAAATATTTCTTTCCTTGATTTGGTTTTTTGCTTTATTGGATACTTTCATTATTAAATATATGCTCATTTTAACATATCAAGTGGAAAGAAAATTTAATAATTCCCCCTCCCCTCAAAATCCATCAACAACCTATGCTCAAACATTATGACTGTCCTTTCTCTTTCTTTTTGTTTTCAAAATTGGATCATGCTACAGTCTCAATAAATAATGCACATCTGGGGCGCCTGGGTGGCCCAGTCATTAAGCATCCGACTTCGGCTCAGGTCATGATCTCACAACTCGCGGGTTTGAGCCCCGCGTTGGGTTTGAGCCCCGCGTTGGGTTTGAGCCCCGCGTTGGACTCCTCGTGCTGACAGCTCAGAGCCTGGAGCTGCTTCAGATTCTGTCTCCCTCTCTCTCTCTGCCCCTCCCCTGCTCATGCTCTGACATTCTCTCTCCCTCAAAAATAAACATTAAAAAATAAATAATTTTTTTTAAATGCACATCCTTCCAGTTTACTGTGTGTAGCTTTTATTGTTAAATTGTCTTAATCACATTCTATATAATAGAGAAACCCTAATACATTCAGCCAGTCCCATTAAGGGTTAAATTCTGTTTCCAGTGCTATTGCTTTACAAACATTGTTGTAATAAACATCCCTGTAAATATGCCCTTACATATGGATGTAGTTGTTTTTTTTTTTTTTTTTTGGTGTTTTGTTTTCGATGTTTTAACTTCTATACAGCAGAACTCGCCAAAACTGGGTTGCTAGATAAGCAAAGGGTAAGCATGCTTTTATTTTAACAGGTAAATAGTGTACCTAAGTTCTCCCCACACCAAAAAAGTTATACAACTGACACTCAAATCGTATCCTCAATACCCCAAAGAGGATTTTTTTTTTTTTTTTTGGCCAATCTAGTACATAAAATGTTATCAAATAGAATAGAAAGCAGTCCTTTTAATCTCTTAAGACTTGTGAATTTAACATCTTTTCACTTGTTTATTGGCCAGTTGTTTTGCATTTCCTCTTCTTTCTTTTCTCTCTTTTTTTTTTTTTTTTCCCTCTTGTATTAGTTGTCTGTTCATACCCCTTGACCATTTTTCCTTTTGGTACTTTGTCATGTTCTTCACAACTGATTTGTTATATTATAATAAAAATTTTCTCCTAACCTTTCTTCTGATTTTAATTGTGATGCCATTTGGTTTATCACTTGGTTATAAATTTTACAAAGCAATCAAAAGAATATACATTGGATTGGGGACTATTAGAAGCAGACAGTGGTGCTTTTTGTTTTATGCATGTGATCTGTCTTCTTCACAGATTTTTAGCTGCTACCTATCATAAACAAGAAAGACAAATTAATTTTATCATCAATTGATTCTATCAATAATCTCTACTTTAAAAAATCACTTTGAAGCAAAAGGGTGGACAATTTCCCACCTTTTTATGGTAAGAGAAAAGGAAAAGAGGAAGTTTAAGCAAAAGAATGTAATGTTCTTTTGCAAAAGAGAATATATGAGAACAGTCCCTTCTTTACTAGGATAAGAAACAGTAGAAAATGCATATTATTAACATATATTAACACAGACACAGTAAATTCAATATTATTGGTAGATGCCCAAATGATAGTAGCTAAGTGCCAGGTGCTGTGCTAACAGCTTTCCATGGAGCAGCTCAAGTAATTCTGTCAACAACCCTATGAGATAGGCAACCCCATTTAAAAATGAGGAAATGAGTCTCGGAGAAGTTAATTTCATTTGCCCAAGGCACACAGATACTACAAGATCCAAACACTACATTATGCTATTTAGCAGCAAATGGTTGTAAGGTCAAACCTTCCAAAAGATAAAAATATCATTACATAGTAGTATACACATATACCCTTGCCAGATTTCTGACACATTTCTAAAATCTTATATATATCTACATCTGACTTAGGGCAAAGTATCCTCAACATGGTCCTTCAGGAGACCATGATGGAAAACACTGTACAACTGCCAACTATCTTTTTGTTCAATAATCATCAACGAGCACAAGATGTGCTAGATCCTAGATAGAGAAAGGCATACATGAAAATGGAAAAAAGCATAAATATGCCCTCGAGGAGCCCACTGTTCAGTTAGTTACAGAAGACAGAATAAATACTTCCAATAAAATGTGATACTTTCCATTACAGCCAACTGTACACAAAGGGCTACAACACTATGGAAGTAAGGGTGACTGTCACTGTCTATAGAAGTTTAGGAAGGTTGCCTAGAAGAGGGGATGCTAGAACTAGATACAGAAGGATTTGTAGGGATTTTCCAGGAAGAGAAAAATGAGGATGGCACAAACTAGCAGACAGAACATGGAAGAATGCAAAGGTACAGTCCATTTGGAGAAAGTTGGAAATATAATTATTCAGCCTGGTCACAATGTCAGATGTTTCAGAAAAAAAACAAAGAGTAAAAATGGTAAGTTGTATTGGGACAAGATGGTAAAAGATCTTCTGTGCAAGATATTTGGACTTTACCCTACTTATACTGGGTAACTATAAAAGGTTTTTAAACAAGGGAATGACACTGTATCCTTATTTTATAAAGATGAGTCAGGATGCCAACTGTCCACTGGAAGACAGTTGGAGGCAAGGAGACAGTTTAGGCAACTGTTCAAATGGCCCAGGTGAAAGATGATGAGGGCCAGAACTAAAGCAGTGGCACAGAGTTGGAGAGGGGGTGGGATTCAAAAGCCATGTATGGAGCAGAACTAAGAGTATTTGTACCACATTACATGAGAAAGAGAGAACGGTCTCATTAATGACTTAGCTTTCTAACTTAAGCAATGATCACAAACAGATAAAAGGCTTCTTTAGGAATCCATGTACATTTAGGTATTTACTTACCCTTCCAGAGAAGACACCAATTTCTGGGCAAACCTACAGCTGAGAATTAGCTCCCTGGGAGGTTCTGCAAAACAGCATGTACTAGTTTTGAGAGCCTCATCACAGTCTGGATTTCAGAACATGGAAATTAAGCAGGTAGAAATCTTATTTTTTTTCTTTGAGAGACAGAGAGAGACAGAGCATGCTGGGGAGGACCAGAAGAGAGACACAGAATCTGAAGCAGGCTCCAGGCTCTGAGCTGTCAGCATACAGCCCAACGTGGGGCTTGAACCCGTGAGCCATGAGATCAACCTGAGCTGAAGTCAGACACTTAACTAAACCACCCAGGCACCCCTAAGCAGGTAGAAATCTTACCAGTTAAGAGGATACTCTATAGAAATGAAGTGATTTGACCAAACACATATACACTGAATAACAGACTAAACCCAAATTTCCCAACTTAGAGGGCAATTCATTACATTGGTTCTTCAAACACCCAGAGAATTTCAAGCTGCTAGGTACCACATATTGAAATATTCAATGGAGACTTAAGTAGATATCCACACCAATCAAAGCCATGCCATTTCATACTCAGTAACAGCTTTGCAATCTAACCAGACTTTGGGAAATGCAGCATGGAGCTCCAAGATTTTAATTATAGCGTATATATCTGTTCTTCTGGACCAGCAAACTAAAATAGCAGTTTCCTGGCATACTTAATGCTTTAATAAGATTAAAAATTGCCAAAATCTCAAAAAGATGCTAAAAATTCCAAATTTCTTAAGAAATCAACTTTAGGGACACCTGGGTGGCTCAGTCAGTTAAGCGTCCGGTTCAGCTCAGATCATGATCTCACAGTTTGTGGGTTTGAGCCCCAGGTCGGGCTCTGTGCTAAGAGTACAGAACCTGCTTGGGGGGTTTTCTCTCTCCCTCTCTCTGCCCCTCCCCCACTAGTGTGTGCATGCACATACACTCTCTCTCTCTCAAAAATAAATTTTAAAAAATAAAAAAAAAAGAAATCAACTTTAAAGTACCCAATTATCACTGAGATATTATTCTCTATCACTTACCACATTTTGCAGGATGCTAAAGCTATCATAATGAAAAGCAGCACAGTGAAAAAAAAATGTAAAAAACCACACCAATATGTTCATATGGCACTAAGCAATTGAACTAAATAAGTTACCTAATCATACAACGTGATCCTTACAGCTCTGAGATGGATAAAGCAGGCGTTACCATTAACCCCATTTTTGTAGATGAGGAAACAACTGCAGGACGGCTCAGCATCACACTTACAAATCTCATTTTCAAATATCCTGACATTGAGCTTGTTTCCCTTCTACAGGTTAACAATGCTTCCCCTTTCTTACTGTTTTATTTATGTTGTTGAGAAAGACAAAACAGCATTAAAACCAGTTCTTTGTTGTCAACGTTTTATTGCATGCTGCTGTAGATGAAACTCTCACCCAAGAATTAGGTCTTTTTCTGCATATTACAGGTAAACCTGAAACTCTGCATACCACTCACAAACAGGTGGACGCTGGGAGCACCAAGGATGTAATCAATTTCTCTCCAGCTTCTACACCTATCATTAAAATAATTGGGTGCCCTTCTGGTCTCAGCAGTTTGCCTACAGAATACCAGCAACACCTCCAGAGTAGTGATAGATGAACACTTTGAAAGGCTGCGAATTCTCAGCTGAATTTTTAACCATTATGGCTTTTTCAACAGTCAGAATAGTTGTTAAGAAATTGTACAACATGTACAAAACATAATTATAATCATTTTATATAACTATCTTTCAGAGGTATGACAAATAGCGAATAGAAAGGCAAGGTAAACTAAAAAGCAACCTATTCCAAATGATGATAAAAGCAGAGGTTAAAGTGATACAGAGCCAAGTATCTCATGTGGACGCTAGAAGCTGAAAAAAAATAAAGAAAAGGATTCTCCCCTGGAGCCTCTAGAAGGAAGGAAGTCCAACCAACCCGTTTTGGACTTCTGACCTCCAGAACTGCAACATAATAAATCTGCACTTTTTAAAGCCACCCCATACCACCAAAAAAGTGATGTATCACTTCAAATTTAACTTGGAAAACAAATAATACAATAGAAGGGGATATATCTGTCAAAAAAAATCACTTATATCCTTTAAAAATAGTATACACGAAGACAACTACATCTAGATATAAGAGGATACTGAGTATGTTTTGAATTCATGAAGAATAAGGAGTTTATCATTTTATAATTAAATATTTAGTATATTACATTCTAACTCCATAAAAACTGTACCATATGACACATCTGTCTCTATTATCCCAAATATAAAATTTAAAAGGAATTTAATTTTTAAATTATACCAACTCAAGTGTACCATATTATAAATCTTTTAAAAAATTTTTAATATTTATTTATTTTTAAGAGAAACAGAGCACAAGTTGGGGAGGGGCAGAGAGAGAGGGAGACACAGAATCCAAAGCAGGTTCCAGGCTCTGAGCTGTCAGTACACAGCCCAAAGCGGGGCTCAAACTGATGGACCATGAGATCATGACCTGAGCCAAAGTCAGACGCTTAACCGACTGAGCTACCCAGGCGCCCCTTATAAATCTTTATTAAAAAAACAAAACAATAACAACAACAACAACAACAACAACAAAAATAGTGCTGCTCTCTGTGAGAAGTTTTACTTGCAACTTCAGAAACCAATCCAAATTTTATTTCACTTGGACTATCCATTCCATACAGTATAATGATAGCAGGGTCTCCCTGGTTAAGCCTAGTGGTAACAGAGATCACATAAAAGGTATTCAAACTATATCAATATGCTGGGCTTTTTTGTTTTTAACTTCATCATTCAGCAGGCTGAGTGAGCCATATGTAATGGTTCATAGCACCTTATCATTATTCTCTTCATTAATTCTTTTTTATCTACATAGCCTACTTCTATTCACTGGGTCCCACCGGCAGTTATTCTAATGTACTTAATGAGTATTTTATGTAAGTTTCTTATGAAATGCCTACTGTGCTTATGCTTATGAATTTTTAATTCACATAAATAATTAATATGTCTCTCACTCTTACATTTTTCACCAAGCACTCTATTCTTTTCTTTTTTTAAGGTTTTTTGTTTGTTTGTTTATTTGTCTGTTTTGAGAGAGCAGGAGCTGGTAAAGGGCAGAGAGAGCGAGAGAGAGAATCCCAAGCATGCTCCACACTGTCAGTGCAGAGCCCGATGTGGGCTCAATCCCATGAACAATGAGATCATGACCTGAGCCAAAATTAACAGTTGGATGCTCAACCAATTGAGCCACCCAGGTGCCCCCCAAGCACTCCATTCTTCAGATCCATTCATGTTAATTTTGTTTACCTAATCTGTTGCTTCTAATGGCTACAGACAATTCCATGATGCATACACTCCCTCTCCCAGCAGTGGTCCCCAGTTACCTCCCATTCCCCCTACCGCTAATAACACAGCAGTGAATAACCTTGGACACATTCTTTGGGGACCAGTGTCCACCTGTAGGAATTAAATTGTTAAGAGTAAATAACTAGCTAATTTGCTTAAGTAATGCCAGATGCTTTCCAGAAGGACTGCCTCAGTCTAAGCTCCCACCAGCAGCACGCAAGCTTTCTTATTTATTGCCCCCTTCCCTCGTTTGCTTTGCCACTTGTTAGTTCCATAAAGATCAGGAACAAGTACACCTCTGAACCTTGTCTTTCTTTCTCCTAAAATGAGACTATTTGCTCCAACTGCCTTATATGGTTGTTGACATACAAATTTAAAAAAATAACATGAAAGTTATTTTAAAATATAAACAGCTGTTTACAAATGTCAGCAATTATAGTCCTTTTTTAAAAAAAATTATAATTCTTGTTCTTACTCTAATTTCTAATTATCCTGCTCCCCACCCTCTAGCCTGTCCTGCCAAATAGGAGGGGATAAGCAAATAAACCTGAAGCTTGGAAAATGAAATTTTCTCTTAGATACCTAAACACTGAGGGAGACTAAAACCATATACACAAAATACTTTTTCTTCTTTATTTACTCATCTATGCATTCATTTAATCAAATATTTTATTAAGGGCTTTGTCCTTACACTCCACTAGTACTAAAATATAAACATTTATATAGCAAATAGGCACACATGAGCTAATTTTCCATCTATGCCTTGAATTTTGTACATAAATTTTATTCCTAGATGTGAACACTTCAAAGATGGTGGCTTCTAGGGGCAACTGGGTGGCTCAGTCGGTTAAGCACCAACTTCAGCTCACTTCATGATCTCACAGTTTGTGAGTTCTAGCCCTGTGAGTTCGAGCCCATGTGGAGTTCTGTACTGACAGCTCGGAGCCTGGAGCCTGCTTTGGATTCTGTGTCTCCCTCTTTGCTCCTTCCCCACTCATGCTCTGTCTCTCTGTCAAAAATAAGTAAACATTAAAAAAAAATTTTTTTAAAGATGATGGCTTCTGATATCATAGAATAACACTTCCTATTTACTGAGCACCTACTATATCGACATACCATGTGTATTTCCTCAACCACTTAGAACAATCTTGCAAGGTGGATGTTATTACTATAATTCCTCATAGAAGGAAACAGACACAGTTAAGTGACTTGTCCAATAGAGCAATTAAATGGAAGAGCTGGAACATCTCAGTACATTTATCTAAAGTCCTCTTCCTACTCTACGTGATTTCCTCTTAAAAGATATGTTCAAAGGAGGCACCTGGGTGCTTCAGTGGGTTGAGCATCTGACTTCAGCTCAGGTCATGCTCTCACAGTTTGTAAGTTTGAGCCCCACATGGGGCTCTCTGCTATCAGCACAGAGCCTGCTTCAGATCCTCTGTCTCCCTCTTTCTCTGCCCCTCCCTCCTCTCAAAAATAAATAAACATTTAAAAGATATGTTCAAAGGCATCCTTAGTCGAGAGACTACTGAGCAGTTATAAGGATATGAACAAAATACCACAGAAATTACAAAAATGCAGACACAGTTTAACAATAAACACTACCATTTATTCAATATTTATTATGTACCAAGTGCTTTGTGTGCATTACTTATAATCTTTATAAAAAATATTGTAGGGGTGCCTGGGTGGCTCAGTCGGTTAAGCATCCGACTTCAGCTCAGGTCATGATCTCACGGTTCATGGATTCAAGCCCCGTGTTGGGCTCTGTGCTGACAGCTCAGAGCCTGGAGCCTGTTTCGGATTCTGTGTCTCCCTATCTCTGCCCCTCCCCTGCTCATGCTCAGTCTCTATCTCTCGAGAATAAACATTAAAATATATATATATATATATATATATATATATATATATATATATATATACATATATATATATTAAAGTATATATATATATTAAAGTATATATATATATATTAAAGTATATATATATATATACACACACATACATATATATGTATATACATAGTAAAGGAGGTGTCTTCATCTATTTCAAAGGTGTAGAAACCGAGATTTGTCTTACCAAGGTCACGCAGTTGCTAACTAGTAAAATACAGGCGAAAACACAGGTCTTACTTAACTCCAAAACCATGGGTTTTTTTTTTGTTTTGGGGTTTTTTTTTTTAACCATAAGTGAGCACTTCTTAGAGGGTAATAAATATTCTAAAATCAGATTGTGGCGATGATTTTCCAACTCTGTAAATATATTAAGATTTATTGACATGTACACAGTAAGTGGGTGAATTTTATGTATATAAATTATATCTCAATAAAACTATTAAACTTATAGTTTACAAGCTTGTAAAGTCTTACTTAACATCAATTTTTTCTCAATATCCATCTTTCTTCCATTGTTAAAATCATATTTTTCAAAAATTCTCATATTAAGCACATGCCAAAGGAATAATTTTTCCATGGGTTTTCCCCTCCCCTCCCATTCTGATCTGAGATCATTCATTCTCTACAGATATGAAGAAAGATGTGAGTTGTTTCTTGTACAGTCAATCATATATGAGCTTTCAACTCTACAATCCTAATCCTAGTTATTTAACCTCATTCACACATACACAAAAAGGTTGGGGGGGATATATATGTCAACAAAAAGATATATACGAAAATGTTTATAGCAGTTTTATCCATAATAGACAAAAGCTGAAGACAATTCAAATGATGAATGGATGAACAATTTGTGGTACATTCTATACATTGAAATGCTACTCAGCAATAAAATGGAATAATCTACTAATACTGACAACAGCATGAAAAGATAACAGCAAAAAAAAACCATTATGCTAGGGAAAGAAGCCAGGTACAAAAAACAAACAAAAAACATGTAGGCAAAATGAATCCATAGTGAAAGAAATCAGAACAGTATTTGCCTGGAGGATTGCAGAGAATTTAATTGGGAAAGAACACAAGCAAACATAGGATGATAAATATTTTGTCATGGTTGGAGTATAATATTTGTACACTTAACTATACATTTAATATGGTGAATTTTATATCACAAATTATAAATTGTAAATCTCAAATTGTAAATTGTATCTCAATAAATGCGATTAATAAACATGCACACTCACCAACACATACACAAGCGGAAGAAAAATCTATTAGGCTTAATTTGACTTCCAAAGAAACGAGGTCTTAAAAGTCATGTTTCACCACTCTAACATCTAATAATCTAGTTATAAACCTCAGTTCTCTCATTTCTAACTTAGATATCTGAGGATCTACTTGGTATTTATTTTATTCTCAGTGGAAAACAGAGAGCTGATCAACCATTCTCAGTATAAGAGTCCTTCCTTTACTTAAAAATTCATTGAATACAGCTTAAAATCCAGAACTGTGATGCCTCCAGCTTTGCTTTTCTTTTTCAACATTACTTTGGCTATTTGGGGTCTTTTCTGGTTCCATGGTACTGGCACAAAAACAGATATGTAGATCAATGGAACAGAATAGAGAACCCAGAAATGGACCCACAAATGCATGGCCAACTAATCTTCAACAAAGCATGAAAGAGTATCCAATGGAAAAAAGACAGTCTTTTCAGCAAATGGTGCTGGGAAAACTGGATGACGACATGTAGGAGAATGAAGCTGGACCACTTTCCTATGCCATACACAAAAATAAACTCAAAATGGATGAAAGACCTAAATGTGAGACAGGAAGTCACCAAAATCCTCGAAGAGAACACAAGAAGCAACCTCTCTGACCTCAGCTGAAGCAACTTCTTACAAGACATGTCTCCGAAGGCAAGGGAAATAAAAGCAAAAATAAACTATTGGGACCTCATCAAAATAAAAAGCTTCTGGAGTGAAGGAAAGAATCAACAAAACTAAAACACAACCGACAGAATGGGAGATGTTTGCAAATGACATATTGGATAAATGGTTAGTATCCAAAATCTGTACCGAATTTCTCAAAGTCAACACCCAAAAAACAGTTTTCTTCAGTGAAGAAATGGGCAGAAGACATGAATAGCCATTTTTCCAAAGAAGGCATCCAGATCGTTAACAGACACATGAAAAGGTGCTCAACGTCACTCATCATCAGAGAAATACAGATCAAAACCACAAGACACCACATCAGACCTGTCAGAATGGCTAAAATGAACAACTCAAGAATAAACAGACATTGGCGAGGTGCAAAGAAAGGGAAACCCTTTTACATTGTTGGTGGGAATGAAAACTGGTGCAGCCACTCTGGGAAAGACTATGGAGGTTCCTTAAAAATTAAAAATAGAACTACCCTAAGATCCAGCAATTGCACTACAAGGTATTTATCCAAAGGATACAAAAATGCTGATTCGAAGGGGCACAGGTACCCCAATCTTTATAGCAGCATTATCAACAATAGCCAAATTATGGAAAGAGCCCAAATGTCCATCAACTGATGAATGGATAAAGAAGATGTGGCATGTACACACACACACACACACACACACACACACACACACACACACACACACACAATGGAATACTACTCAACAATCAAAAAGAATGAAATCTTGCCATTTGCAACAATGTGGATGGTACTAGATTATATTATGCTAAGCGAAATAAGTCAGAGAAAGACAAATATCATATGATTTCATTCATATATAGAATTTAAGAAATACAATAGATGAACATGGGGAAAGGGAAGGAAAAATTAAGATTTTTTGTTAAAAAAATCCTCCCTTAGGAGGGAGGCAAACCGTAACAGGCTCTTAAACACAGAGAACAAACTGAGGGTTGCTGGAAGGGAGGTAGGTAGGGGGAAGGGTTAAAAGGGTGATGGGCATTAAGGAAGTTACTTTTTGGAATGAGCACTGGGTGTTATATGTAAGTGATGAATCACTGGGTTCTACTCCTGAAACCAATACTACACAGTAAGTTAACTAACTTGAATTTAAATAAATAAATAAATAAATAAATAAATAAATAAATAAATAAATAAATAAACAAATAAATAAATAACAATTTTTTTAATTCATTTAAGTGGCCAGCTACACTATGACATCATGAAGAGTAAAAACTAGCTCTTATTTATCCATGTATCCCCATATGTGCCTCGTATCTGGTAAGTGCCAAATACATAGTAAACAAATCATTGATTCAATCAAAAAATTTCAGTGCCTTTTACCATATGTAACTGGTGTGCTGCAGCTGGCTAATGCCAGCTTGCCAGTCACTTGTACACATGTCTCCCCAACTCCATGTTTACCTCCCACTGGCAGCTTGAAATCAGTCACGGTGGAAGTATTCTATATTATAATTTTTAAGAAATATATATTTGGTCTTTGACCCTGTTTCTTGGCATGAAACTCCCAAAACCCTTATAATTTCCTAAGTGATGAGAGGAGTAAAAGTATCTTGTTATGTTACAAGGTGACTTTTAGAAAACTCCTAAGGACAGGGACTGGTTGCCGGTGGAGTTGACTATGGGATCAGAGGGTTGGGACTTTCAGTCCCACACACTAACCTCCAGGGATGGGAAAGGTACTACAAGTTGAATCAATCACCAATGGCCAATGACTTACTCAATCCTGCCTGTGTAATGAGGCCTCCATTCAAACCCAAAAGGAGGGGGTACTGAGAGCTTCAAGGATGGTGAACACATGGAGATACCCTAAGAGTGGCATTCAGAGAGAGAGCATGGAAGCTCTGAGCCTTCTTCCCACAGCCTGCCCTATGCATGTCTCCCATCTGGCTGTTCCTGAGTTACATCCTGATACCAGTAATCCAGTAAATAAAATGTTTTTCCAAGTTCTGTGAGCTGCTCTAGCAAGTTAATCAAACCCAAAGAGGGGGTTATGAGACCCTCCCGTTTATAGCCAGTTGGTCAGAAGCACAGTTGATAACTCGGGCTTAAACTGATATGGGAGGTAGTAGTGTAGTGGGTAGCCTTTAACCTGTGGGATCTGATGCTACGTCTGGGTAGACAATGTGGGAAATTAGTTGAATGGTAGGACACCCTCCTGCATTGCTTGTTTGCATAGGGGAAACCCCACTCCCCACACACGTCGGAATTGGCGACCAGAATTCTTATATTTACATCCCAGAAATGGACAAACGCTATAAATCAGGGTTTTTTTTTTTTTTTGAGAGGCAGTTTACCAGTATACCACTGATTACCTCTCAAATTGAAGGAAGAATGGGCGGAAAGGAGGGAGGGAGGAAGGAAGAAAAGAAGGAAGGAAGGGAGGAAACCTAAAGGACCCACAGAGTCCGAGCAGCTATCCCAACTGCTTTCCACCTACATATGAAGTATTCCTCTTCTTTTATACTCCATTCAAATCCCTTGTCCTTGGTGAGTGTTCAATTATCAGCCCAAACTCACTGAGATAATCTTTCTATTTCCTCCCTGGAACTATTAAATGCCTTATGCTGCAAGATATCATCAATTGCAAAAAAGCACTATTTCTTTAAAATCTGATTTTCTGAGAAAAATAAATCATTTAAAATAAACAATATATAATAAACTTAAAAGCTCTCAACATTCAGGCAATTATCTTAACATCAGGAATGCCAAAATATGAGGGGGAAATGCTTCCGAGAAACAAGGAAATATATCACTTTGTTACTAATTATCTACACCTCTCTCTTAGCATTTAATTTTTTTTTTAAATCATAGACTAATTGAGCTGGACTACAGCTTAGAAACCATTTATTCCAGCTCTCTTTCCAGGAGAGAAAGCAAAGCCAAAGAGGTGATAAGATTCTGAGGTCACAGTGCTAGTTAGCTGGATTATGGGGACTCCATTCCTGGCTTCCTGGTTGCATCATCATTGCTCTGCCCATTGCTCTAGCAGACAGGAGTTCCAATCCAGTTTCGGCCCTTACCAAATTACAACTTGCACAGCCTTTCTGTGAAACTATGAAAGCTCAGTTTCTTTGTGTAGAAAATGGGGTGAGGTAATAAACCCTACCCTAATGTTTGTGCTAAGGTATACAGTATCCACCATGAGAGGCACAAGAAATCATCGCTGCTATTATTAAAGATGCATATGTCTTCTCCATCCAATTGGATTACAAATTTTTTTTTCTTTGTGTAAGGATATTTATTTGCAGCACTGTGTATTGAGGTCAAAAAACTGGAAGCAAGGTAAATGTTTATTAATAGGTAAAACAGTAAATAAATTATGGCCTATCCACACTGTGGATATTAGACAGTCATTAACAAGAAAAAGTTAGAGCACCTTTCCATATAGTTCTCTGTGGCTTTTCACACATTTCTATTCTGCAGCATTTTTTCAGTGCAGAAACTAGGAAATGTAAAGTCTCTCCATTCCTGATGCCATCCTAAAACTCTTAGGTGCTTTTGTCTACATTTCCCCTTCTTGATTATACACTAAAGCCCAAACTAAAATCAGGCACATGGCACACGATTAAATAAAAAATCTATGCATGGAAAAATTTCCAGTACTGGCTCTGTGTAGGTCTTGTCCTATGCAAATGTAAGTAAGTTGGATTATGAACTTCTTGAGAGTAAAAACCAAGACTGTGCAACACAGAGTGCTTTTCAGTTGATAGGAGCTCCAAAGTATTGTTCAAATGGCTAAATCTGTTCCTGAATCTGAATGCCAGATCCTTTTCATCATTTATTCTATCATTCATTCGACAAACATTCACTGAAGGCCTACTGTGTGTCAAGCCCTATGTTCGATGCTAACGAGCAAAGCTGCAGTCACAGAGCTGCTTTTTGCCAAGGTTCCACATAAAATGTCATGACATGAACAAAGGGGAGAACAGTAGCAGACTCTTGCATGGCAGACTATTGGCATGAAGTCTTCACATTACCCAGAGGAACCGCATAGGGCAAGAATGCAGTCGGTGCTAGAGGGACAAAATAGCTACTAATGAATCACTGTAGCTATCTCTAAAACACTTGAGGAAACAGCCTTTCCAATTCAGCAACACACAATTCTTTATTCTACAATGGCATTTCAATTAACTTCAATTCTGCCTCTTTCATCTACCAGGCCACTTCTGAATATTCATGCCCTACCCAGAAAACACAATGCATGCTAGGGCCAATTTTTCAATAGTTCTCTTTTCTAACTCCAAACGCTAGTTCACTTAATCTCTGCTTATTAATAATATACATTATGAAGTACTAAAGACAGTTTATCCCAAAAAAAATACTACCATCTATTTAGATCTGAAAGCACGTGACTTTCATGTACCTGCTTTCTTCCTGCCCAATATAAGATACTTGCTAATCAATCCATATGGGACTTTCCCAAAGAGGAAATTCAGGAGTAATTTCTATAAAACATGGAAGAATCGATTCTATTTTGGTGCCATTTATCTCACTCCAAACAGGAACTTGATTGGTTCCTGGAAATATCTTTGTCCTTTTGCATATAAATCCATTGGAAGATATGGAAGACACAAATCAATTGGAAGATAAATCTGTTTGAAAGTCTGCCCACTTTCAAACACACTGAGACAAGTGTCCAGGAGTACTTCAACCGTGACTATAGATTTTGAAGATGTTACCACATCCTTTAAGGTCCAGTCAGAAAAAAAACATACTCAGAGACTGCACTTAACTTTGTAGGAACTTTCAATTTATAACTAACCAGTTGGGCTTCTAGTACTTAAAAAAAAAAAAGTCTTGTAGGTAAAAATAATAATAAATTTAATTTTGTTTTATTTTTTAAGTTTACTTATTTATTTTGAGAGCCAGAGACAGTGTGAGTAGGGGAGGGGCAGAGAGAGAGAATCCCAAGCAGCTCCACACTGTCAGTGCAGAGCCTGAGGTGGAGCTTGAACTCACAAAACCGTGAGATCATGACCTGAGTTGAAACCGAGAGTCAGACGCTTAACCAACTGAGCCACGCAGGCGCCCCAATAAATAAAAATTTTTAATTAAAAGTAATAATAATAAGATTTTTAAATGTCTAAAAGAAAGTAGGTAATATCAAATTAATCTTAAAAATTATATCATGGATAGAAGGCAATTTAAAAAATGTAAGCTGTTTTCACAAATTTAAACTGTTGACAGAGGATGAAATGAAAAATCAAAATTAAATGGCCCTATTCCAGATACTTTTATTGTTCCGGCATTAACCCAACACCTCCCTGGCATTCACATTGTAAGATCCAAGGGTAGAGTTATATGAACAGACCCGTCAATATATACATGGAAAGGTTACTTCAGATCTGATTAGATTATTAGTAACCTTGATCTTCTCAGAAGGGTAGACTTTAGTAACTTTGGAGACAGTGTAGCAAGGCTAAACATTTCAATTAAAATTTATTAACTCATAAACACTCGGGTATAAAAGTGTCAGGTTAATTGGTATCATCAATTTCAAGTATTTAGTTTATTCAAAAAAGTAAAAATGCCACTTGCATAGGCTAGAATTTCACAGGCTCTCTAATTTGGATTATACTGATTTCCTATAATTATAGTAACACATTCTACAAAAAAATTTGAAACAAACAAGTTACTAATCAGAAATCAAGCTAAGAACAACCCTGAGAGTCCAGAGAAATTATATTATTTTCAATTACCAAAATATTAATCTAGAATTAAGCAGACTCACTTGCTCCATTAACACCGTAGAAGGAAAAAAACTTTTTTAAATACTGAATAAAGGAAAACCACAGTCCTAATGTAACCACCACCACAAAAATGCAAACAAATTCAGAATCCACAGTGTTTCCTTGGATTCCAAAACACCCTGACTGGTCTTTACATTGTCTGAAGGACATTGAGCCACATTCTCTGCTATGGAGCCTAACATATCACTGTGCAGATTACAAAACAGATATTTATTTATGCTTTAACAAAAAGAACACTGAGAACCATCATAAATGGTTCATCATTGACTTAACTACAGCTCATTGACTTAACTACAACTACAGCTCACTTATTCATCCTCCACTGATCTGAGAACTAAGAGAAATGGGCCCTCTAGATATTAGTGGCTGTGTTGAGATGCTCAAGAGATTGTTTTATTTTCAGTTTTCATTTCAGAGCTGTGATTTTAATTTTACATCCACTTTCAATATTGAAAATCTGCTGCCTTCAAGATGCTCCCGACTGAGCCCAGGTCAGCAGATTATAAGGATGCCAGAACTGCTAAGGCAGCAAGACCGTCTCCCTCCAATTTTCCTACTCCAGCCTATCTGCGTGGCCTACCCTCCTGGAATAAGGTCTGGTTACAACCTTAGGATGACTCCCAAACGTGCGTTTAAATGGAAAGTGGTCTCTTCCAAAATTAGACAAGCCACACTTAATTTTCAAACAAGCAAAATTAAAATTTAGAATCAAATTAGCAATAGAAACCACCTATTAACTTTGCCAAGACTTAAGAGTCTTCTTTTGAAGACGTCCCCTTGATTCCCTGAGGATTTTGGCGACTAAAGGAGACATGATAAGGGCTAGAAGATTTGTATGTTTCAAGCGAAATTCTACGTAATCTGAAACTAAGTAAGCTATTGCCTTCAAGGCTACTCACACATACCTCATTTTTTTTTAAGGTGGTAGTTCTCATTTTTCTAAAATAGATCTTGCATGCACATGGTTAAAAAAGAAAAAGGTCCCCAAAGGTACATGAAATTAAGTCTCCCTTCTCCCTTCCCCCTTCCCCCCTCCCCGGGTCCTCCCCAAAGACAACTACTGTTTCTCGAGGCCACTTCCGTCGGCACTCTATGAACGTGAAAACATACGCAAGTGTTTTAAACCAATTATCCTATATTATACACCCAATGGCAGCTGCAAAATTGCCGCTGAACCCTCTGGGCTAAAAGGTGGCAATACGCTCGGGAGTGTGGGGTGGGAGGAAGGAGACTTATCTGGAAGCTGTGCTTTTGCACATCACGCACCCGGTTTTTACCTCGTGTTTCACTTGCACGCCTATGGCAAGCGGTCGAAGATTAGAGGAGGAGGTAATCCCACCCCAAGCCATCCCCAGGCACTGCCACTACATCCGTACAGGTCTGCCTTTCATCTATGTCCCAACCTTTAGGTATATTTTGTTTTCTTACTGGGTTAAAACGAAGTATCTTGACTCACCTTTAAAAAAAAAAAAAAACAAACAAAAAAGGCACACTAATTCTGAAGGTAACTTTCAGCACCAGGTGATTTCCTGCCGGCCAAACCCGCAGCCTACTTCGGTCTTGTCCCTACGAAGGGCTCAGCCTGGCACGGAGTTGGAGGGGCGAGCCCAGACCAGAAAAGCCCAGAGACTGGAAGCCCAAGAGAGGAGCGCGTCCCGAGCCCTGGGCCGCGCTTTTCTAAGCGGCAAACGTTTCGAAGCAGAAGCCCGAGACCCTCGGGCCCTCCTCCGTCCTTCCCGGGGATGCTCGAGCGCCGGGGCACACCAGCACTGCTCACGCCTCCGCCCCGGGCCGCGGCTTCAGTTCGGCGCAGCCAGAACCCCACGACCCGCGGGGATCCGCTCCCCCTCCGCTCGCCTGGCCGGGGCCGCCCGGCGCACCCCGGAGGGCAGGAGTCCAGGCAGCCCCCGGCGCCCCGCGGCCCCCGCCGGCCCCAGCCCCCGGCCGCCCGCGCGCCCCCGCCACGAAGGAAGCCACAGGTAGGGGGGGCGGGGCGGCGCTCACCTGCGCAGGAGGGGTGCTCTCGGCCCCGGCCGGAGAGGAGGAGGTGGAGGAGGAGGCCATGTTGCCGAGCTGCGGCCGCCGCTCCTTCCAGGATCTCCGCTCTCCGCTCCCCGCCCCGCTCCTCCTGACCCCAAAAGCGGGACTTCTGGGGAGAAAGTTCGGCTGCAGCTCGGCAACGCCACGCACGGCCCCGCGGCGCCCGCCCCGCGGCTGTCTCCTCCCCCTGCCGTGTCCGCAGCGCCCGCCAGGTGCCCGCCTGGGCCGGTGTGCGGGGGGCGGGCCTCGCCTCAGGTAGGGGCGCGGCGGAGGGCCAAGCCCGCGCCCCGCTGGCCGCCCGGCCCGGGCGAGCATGCCCAGTCGGCGGGCGCTCGGGGGGGGGGGGGGGGGGGGGGGGGGTCGGAGCGGCCGCGGGCGCGGAGCGGGGGCTGTGGGGTGGGGGGTCTTACCTGGGGAGGAGGGGAGCCGAGGTAGCTCCGGGAAGGGAGGGAGGGCAAGTCCTAGTTCCCGCGGGCTGCTGAATACAGTTCCCCTAGCCACGTCCATTGTAACAAAATAGTAATAAAAGTCTCTGATTCTTTGATTAATTGGTGCTTATTGAAGCTCAGGTGAGTAAAATCATTGAGCAATGCTGCTTTTGCTTTTTTATTATTATCAATCTATAGCATATAACCCATACGGAAGCCGTGTCTGCCAGGCAGACAGCTTCAAAACAGTGTCCACAGCCTCCCGTCCTCCCCACCGGGGTTCCGGCAGCACACAGAATACTTCGGCTACTCGTCCAGTTAAAAAATAAAATTCCAGAGCCGTCCGGGATAGGTAGGCGCTGTGCCTGATCTAGCAAAGAAATAGGGGACAGGACCTATGAGTGGCCTTGTTTCTAGAGGCTTAAATAACCAGGCTTGCAGAGCTCCTGTCCTGGACCAGGCCAAGGGACAGTTGGATTCAGGAGGCTTCCCCCCACAACATTTATTATTCAGATTCAGATCGGGGTGTGAAGCAATGTCTCTCGAAGGGGGAGAGCCTGTCACTGGAGTCCGGGGAGATGCGTTCAGTCCGTGCACCGAGCAGGGCCAGGGCATTAAAGAACAGCGAATCACACTGGCGGGAAAGTTATTTCCTTTTCAATTCTCTTCCAGTTCTTCTGATTATAACCAGAAGAAAGTGTTCTGACGCTAAACTATTTATCAAAGAGCAGGTCCCAAGCTCAAAGCCCTAGGGGAGCACTGGTATCTAACTAGAATTTATAGCATTGTTAAATTTTCATTGTTTAGTTTCATTGTTTATTGTTACTGTTACTTTCTATTTATGGCAAGTGAAAGTGGTTTTCTATTTATGGTAGGGATCCAGTTTCCTTTTTAAGCAAGTATATGTAAGTGTTTTTAAATTATGTAAATGAAGATAGTAATAATTCAGGTGGGACTGAGATAAAACAAAATTCTAGAGGTAGGTATGAGATGATTGAAGTGCACAATGTTTTCATCAACTAGATGCCAGAATAACTCCTTAACCAGAAAGTAGTGAGTTAGCTGTGCCTCTATATTAACACCTAGCTCACCTCCTTCGTAACACACATAAAGCTGAAATAACATTTATTTGCACCAGCTTTATGTTGGGCTCTGTGCTAAGCATCATACTCATAATATCACATTTAGTCCTCCCCAAATTTTTGCAAGACAGGCAGTACAATCTGGAAACTGAGTCTCAGAAAGATTATTTTGGCCAAGGTTACAAACCAATAGAGCACTAACGACTCTATAGTTTGGGCATTCTTAACTTGAGTTTTAAAAACTACTTCAGAGGCACCTGGTGGCTCAGTCAGTTAAGCGTCCAACTTTGGCTCAGGTCATGATCTCGTGGTGTGTGAGTTCAAGCACAGCATGGGGCTCTGTGCTGACAGCTCAGAGCCTGAAGACTGCTTCAGATTCTGTGTCTCCCTCTCTCTGCACCTCCCCCACTCGCACTCTGTTTCTTTCTCTCAAAAATAAATAAACATTTTTAAAAATCCTTATTAAATAAATGAAAACCACTTCAGAATTTAGCATGTCCACACACACTCTGAAATTTTATATTAAATTCAACTTTTCAAAGAGATCTACATATCCTCCAAAAGTTTTAAGAGCCAGTGCTACCATTATTTACAAAACACTCCCATATCTTGGAATATAAGGTCCAGAGAGGCAAATGCTCTGTCTTCTTACATCTTTACTGTGCCCAGCCTGGTGCGTTATCCCCTCAGCTGCTCAGGAATCGGTTGGGCTCAGTCAAATGTAGGAAACACACAATTCAGGCTAAACGAATGGGGTAGCTTGGGAAGAGCATCCCTTTGGTAAATCCTGCACAAACATAGGTATTTTACAAGCCAGCTCCCAGGCACCCTTACAGCCATAAAAGCCATCTTAAACAAGTAGCAAGGAGCCAACCAGATAGACAAAGGAAGGAGGAAGGTGCAAAAGCCCAGCAGGAAGTCAGCACAACAAGTTAGCACAAGAGCCGAGCCTAGAAAGTTGTGCTCTCTTGCAGAGCTCTTCCAGTCCAGTCCGTTTATCGGTCCGTCTGCTTCTGAGAAACACTCGTGTTCAGCTTAAACACACTTCTCGTCCAGAGGCAGGCTGTGACACCACTGGAAAAGCTGGGCGTCTGGCAGCACTCCTACCTTTAAAAACTAAAATTAAACCCAAATCTTTCCATACCACCCCATGACCGCTTCTAATTTTGGCCTTCTGCTCTCTGTCCCTCCCATCACAGCCAGGTGTCTTAAAAGGACGGTGGTCCCTTGCACAGTCCTCTGTCAGAGTCGCTCTCTGCCCCTCTTCAGTGACTGAAACTGCTCTTTTAAAATCACATTTGACATCCTATTGGTCATGTCCATTGTGGAGTTTTCCAGACTTTGTCTCAGTTGATCTTTCTAGGGCAATTAACGTGGTCAACAGTTTCTTTTCCTTCTCCTTAAGTATTTTCTTGGACTTTGACCTCAGTCTTCCTTTCTTCTCATACAGGCACTGTCTCTCTGTGATCTCATCCACATCAAGGCTTCAGCTTCCACATGATGACTCCCTAATCCAATGGAGATAATTTCCCCAATCCCCAAACCCATACTTCATCATGTCCAAAATGGAATGCCAAGCAACAGGGACCCTGAAACCAGGAGAGGAGACTTGCAGGTCTTGGAGGGGAGGAGGCTCTGCACCTCCTCTCTCCTAGTCCAATCAGATACTGAGTCCTAGATAATTCCCTGAAATATCTCTAAGTCTTCCCCACTACACCCTTGCCTTTGCCCTTCCAATCGCTACAAGTTATTGAGCAATTGCTATATGCAAACCATGTCAACTTGCATTTTCTGTTCATCTCTCATTAGACAACCACAGAAGCCTGAATTTGTGTAGTGGTACAGCTCTGTCATCCAATATTATGATTTTTCTATAATTTCAAATCTGTTCACATGACTACATGCTGTTAAAATCTCACACTAGCTCTCTTTATGCTTCAGGATAAAGGTGAGATTTACCAAGGGGCCCTGACCACTGCATCTACCTGATCTCAGCTGTTCTCCATCAGCATTTCCATCTCCATGCTCTTCTCTGTCTCTGTCTCAGACACACCTTCACCTGGCCATTCTGAATCATTTCCCCCCAAACACTAAGTCCATTGGCTTTCTACAGGCTGTCCCTACTGCCTAGAAAACCCTTCGCCCCAGCCTCCAGTCCTTTGTCTTCTCCATTGTCTCTGTGGGGTTAACTCCTATTCATCCAGCAAGACCCCATTCAGAAAATACATCTTTAAGGAAGGCTTCCCTAACAACTTTTCAATTAGAATGTGGTTCGGGGCACCAGGCTGGCTCAGTTGGTACAGCTTGTGACTCTTGATCTCGGGGTCATGAGTTTGAGCCCCACGTTGGTTTTAGAGATGACTTAAAAAAAATTTTTTAATGTGTTTCATCACCCTTTCTTTGTTCTTCCAAAAAAACTGGCAATATAACTGGTTATTTTAAAGAACAGATCCACCCTCTTCTGAATTCAGAAATCTTAAATGTTACAATAACTAATAACCTACACCAAATTGATGTGAGGCTATTTATAGTCTTTATTCCATTTAGTGTGAATAGTCACATGTTTTCATTGTGGGGTACTGCTCCATACGCTTTTATGGCTGTTATGCAGTATACAGTATGTGCACCTTACTAACATTCTACAAATTCAGGATTGTGACACTCATCTGCCTTCAAAAGTTTCAGATAAGGTATATAGATCTATATAACCATTGTTTTCCTTATCTGCCTCCCCTTATAATCAAAAGCATCTTGAAGTGTCAACTGTATCTTTTTCATGTCCAAATCCCCAGTATTTAACACATCAGGCTCAATAGAGGTTTGCTGAATAGATTAAGGATATATTCATGAACTTGGACTATTATTTCATCAGACTGATTCCCAAGGTCGAAACCCGATACCTTTCCCTGCTTCCCGCATGACTGTCCCTCCTCTGGGCTACACTATACTGTGCATGCACATCAGATTTCTCATTGTATAATAATTGTTTGCATAACTGTGTCTGCAGTGAGACTGAGCAGGTTGAAAGTGAAGATGATGATGTATTAATCTCTGTATTTCTGTGTTCACAGTAACCAGCACAATGTCAGACACTACACATGGGCTCAGTACATGCTGTTGAATCATTGAGAGTAGAACATATCAGAGGAGGAAAGAGCAAAGAAGGAAAGATAAAAAAGAAGTTGGAAGAAGTCTGGGTTGAAGACGATTTAACCTCTTTTAAGAGAACCCTAATGGAATATTCTGAACTCTATCACTTCACAATACTTGCCATATTTGTGTATCACCTTTCATTTACATTAACTTACTCTTAGCTCACAAATTTTTTTTTCTTTTTTTTTTTTTAATTTTTTTTCCACGTTTTTATTTATTTTTGGGACAGAGAGAGACAGAGCATGAATGGGGGAGGGGCAGAGAGAGATGGAGACACAGAATCGGAAACAGGCTCCAGGCTCTGAGCCATCAGCCCAGAGCCCGACGCGGGGCTCGAACTCACGGACCGCGAGATCGTGACCTGGCTGAAGTCGGACGCTTAACCGACTGCGCCACCCAGGCGCCCCCACAAATTTATTTTTAAAAGAAATATTATCTTACTATGTTAATGGAAAACCACTTTCACTTGCACCCAACAGATATGATGAAAACAAATTATTGTAAATTTCTTGATTTATTCTGTATTCTGCCTGAACCCTCTCTCTTCAATAAAAAAAAAAAAAATTAACAAGGGTTTAGAGGATACAAGCACTGGCAATAGATGTAAACATTGTCCTCAGTGTTAACAGAAGTAGTGAATACCTTGTCCTTAAGTCACCTAATGTTACTTCAAGAACCACCACTAGAAGGGCTCTTACCCTGTCATACCTTTGCTGCTTCTACATTTATATATTTCCCCACAACTTCATTAGACACTCTATTCCTTCCAGAGTAATTTCTACTATAATCAGACTCTAACTCACAAGTGTGTTTAAACAGTAGAAATTTCCCACCTGGACATTAGCAAATGAGAAAAGTTGATTTTTTTGCATGATGTCTATGGAATCTGTAATTAGCAGGGAAATAAGAGTTACTACAGAAAGTTTTTGCCTGTGAGAAAAAAATTTTTTTCTAAGTTCAGGAGATTATGGTTAGTGAATGTGTATTTGTTTCACAAGATAAGCAAGTAACAAAAAAACATTTCTCAAAAGAAACATACTTGGTTACCACCACCCATGGGGACTATGAATGTGTATAGGAATATGTCCCTTAATTTGTAAATTTTATGAGAGAAAACAGCTCACCCAGCACAAAGTTGAACCAAAATGTTTTTTCTCTTGTGGCTTTTGGCCTTTCTCCCCATTTATGGTCTCTACTGGGTAGAAACTCATACTTCTAAATATACAGTAAAGATCATGGCTTAGCAATATTTTTATCAAAGTCAACTGGAATGAGAAGACAATGTTTGTGTATTGAGTAAGTTTTTACAATCCCATTTAGAATACGGTTAAATAACATATTTTAGTGTCTACTTCCATCACTTAATTCCTTAAATTTCTTCAACGTTTCAAAGGAAATGGGGATTATTCGGGTATCTCCTATGTAATGAGAAACATTGTCTGACTCAACATATTTTATATTTTATTTATTTTTGATAGAGAGACAGGGCACAAGTGGGGGAAGGGCAGAGAGAGAAGGAGACACAGAATCCAAAGCAGGCTCCAGGCTCCAAGGTGCCAGCACAGAGCCCGACACAGGGCTCAAACTCACAAACTGGGAGATCATGACCTGAGCCAAAGTCGGACACTCAACCGACTGAGCCACCCAGGCACCCCTTGACTCAACATATTTTAAAAACCCAATCACATGGGGCACCTGGCTGGTTCAGTTGGTAGAGCATGTGACTCTTGATCTCGGGATCATGAGTTTGAGCCCCACGTTGAATGTAGATATTACTTACTTAAAAATAAAACTTAAAAAAAAACAAATCACAAAATAGTTTACAAAAAAGGGTAATAATCATAATCAGAATCATAATAAACTTCATAGTAGAGTTATAGAAAAGATCAGTGTGGTAAACTCTATTTCCATATTCCAACTAACATGATTTATCACTTCCCCGTATTTTGGTCTGGAATTTCAAAAACACATAAAGTGATGATAGTATGAATAATAGTAATATCAATCCTTAAAAATACATATAAAAAGTTACCATAAAGCAAAACTAATTAGCAATGAGAAATAAATTGATAAATTTCAGCCTCAAAGTAAGAAGGAAAAGCAAACTTCCCTTATTACCCTTGGCTGAATTCCCACTGAAATAAGCTGCATGATTCTGATTGAGGGTGCTTAGGAAAGTAAAGGAAAGAGGCACTTTGAGTTGTTCATTGACATGGCACCTAGGACACAAGAGGAAAGGAGTGAAAGAAAATGACACCTTGAGAATGGGATTGGGAGATTAAAAAAGAACAGATTTTCCTTTCAAATGTTTTCTTTTTCCCCACATACTCCTTTTAGTTCCCTGTTGCTTCTTTTGCTCTCTTCCTTTTAATTCTGATAAACCAGAACCAAGATCTTTTAATTCAGGTGTTTGCATCTTTGGCCTGAGCCAAGGGAAATAATAACCATGAAGCTCCTTGACCTACTCCTTACATGCTTTGCTCCCAGCTCCCATGGAATCACCTAGTTTCAGCCTTTGTGTTTTATACAGCTGTTTTGAGTAGCCTTCTGCAGGACTCCTGCATCTAGGGATTCTAATTGTATATCACTGTGTGATATAAAACCTTGAACTTCCAATCTGAGTTTTTTAATTCAAACTGGAAAATAAGTAAATAAATAAGTTCAACTTGATGAAAATTGAAACACAACAGCACAACTCCCCAACACTGCCCCCAAACCAGCTGTGCCCTCCAAGAGCATCAACTTTCCAGTCACAAAGACATCCTATAACTGATGGTTTTATTTTGCCTGCTCTTCCCCTTGTCCACTCTTTCAAGAACAGTGTGTAGCTCATTCAAATTTTACATTAAAAGGTTTAGAGAGTCATATGAAATTCTTGTGGACGCTCTTAGGATAGTGATACAACCCAACTTAGGGATCATTGACTTAGTTGAAACTGACAACCAGTGAAACAGTCTTCACACTCTTCAGTCCAGGGCTGTCCCTTCCTTATAATATTATAGTCACTTTCTCATCTAAATATTGTACTTCTGCATATAATTGAGCAAGTTTCTGTACTGCAAAAGGGCGCCACACCCAGGTGCCATTCACATTGCAGTTACTGTAGAGTTGAATATTTATATTACATGTTTTTGGCAGATAGCCCTAAGAAAACCACCATATATATTTTTTTATTCTCGACTTAGTTAACATGCATGGCTTCAGGGGTAGAACCCAGTGACTCATCACTTACATATAACACCCAGTGCTCATCCCAAAAACTGCCCTCCTTAATGCCCATCAACTGTTTAACCCTTCCCCTCCCCCACCCCTCATCAACCCTCAATTTGTTCTCTGTATTTGAGAGTCTCTTGTGGTTTGCCTCCCTCTCTGTTTTTATCTTTTTTTTCCTTCCCTTCCCCTATGATCACCTGTTAAGTTTCCCAAATTCCACATATGAGTGAAATCATGTATCTGCCTTTCTCTGACTTATTTCACTTAGCACAATACCCTCCAGTTCCATCCACGTTGTTGCAATTGTCAAGACTTCATCCCTTTTCATCGCCAAGCAGTATTCCATTGTATACCACATCTTCTTAATCCATTCATCGGTTGATGGACGTGTGGGCTCTTTCCATAACTTGGCTATTGTTGATAGTACTGCTATAAACATTGGGGTGCATGTGCCCCTTCAAATCAGCATTTTTGTATCTTTTGGGTAAATACCTTGTAGTGCGATTGCTGGGTTGTAGGGTAGTTCTATTTTTAATATTTTGAGGAACCTCCACACTGTTTTCCAGAGTGGCCGGACCAGTTTGTATTCCCAACAACAGTGCAATAGGGTTGCTCTTGCTCCACATCCTTGCCAACATCTGAGTTGTTAATTTTAGCCATTCTGATCGGTGTGAGCTGGTATCTCATTGTGGTTTTGATTTGTATTTCCCTGATGATGAGCAAGAAAAACAATATTTTAAAAATATTTACTATAGATGGAGATAAAATATCTTGAAGAAGGAGAGGGTCTTACTTTCTTCTCACAAAGATACTCACACACTGTCCTATAGGTCTTCCCTAAAAGCAAACATTAAACTCAAAGTACCGTGAAAGCCGGAAGTAGTATATGCCTACCACCATATATCCCAGCACCTAACACTGGACCTAGCACGTACTTAATGCTAAATCAATACTTGTTGACGGCCTGACTGAACTCTGTCTTTTAGGTATGGGTCTTCCAATTAATTGAAATATATTGCTTATCCTCTCCATCACTTATCCTCTTCTACATTGAATGTATAGATCTATAGTGAATGATTTTAATAAAACTATTGATGAACAGAATGGAAAGATAGAGACATTATATGAATGTTACATGGTATTATTTGTTGGTTTATATGACAATGACATTTTAAGTTTATTTCAAATGCTTTTATTGATCACCTCTTTATAGCTGGGGCCTTCTCTTTCACAGACCACTTGAAAAATATACTGCATGACATGTCACCAATATTTCTCTGAATGCACCACTTCCTAGGTATATAGATATAGTACATCTGTCTTACATTCTTTCTACTCTTTGTTACGGTCTTGGTCGCAGTCAGCAAACTCTTTCTATAAAGGGTCAGAGATGAAGTATTTTCGATTTTACACACCCTATGGTTTCTGTTACAACTACTCAACTTCACTGTTGTACAATGAGAATGATCATGCCTAACAAATGGGCATGGTCATGTTCACATAAAACTTATTAGCAAAAACAAATGGTGGACCAAATGAGCCAGTTTGCTGACTCCCAATCTAGATTGCCAGCATGCTATCCTTTGGCTTTGTAGCAGGCACTCTGTTTTATCTCAGGCAATCCCCCAAACAAATCTGCAAGATGGATATTACTACCTGCTTTTTATGGGTGAGGAAATTAGGGCTTAGCAACCAGAGTTTACCAGTTTCTCCTTGCTAGTGAGTCAAGTAATCAGGTCTGTCTGTGTTATCATTCTGCTCCTGTTCAGAGGCCACCATCTCTGATCTAGAATACTCCCATGCATCCTTACTGGTCTCCTTGCTTCCCTCCCTCCTTCCTATAATTCACTTTTGTCACAGCATCAAGAGTGTGCTTTTTAAAATGCAAATTAAATCATATGACTCCCCTGCTTAAAATTCTCCAGTGGCTTCTATTGCCTTTGGAGTTAAAACCAAACTTCTTATTCTGCCAAAAAAGTCTGCCATGGTCAGGCCCCTGACTGCCTCTCTGATCTCACCCCCTGCCCTATAACTCTTCTCCTGCAGGCTCTTGCCACACCAGCCTAAATTCTGTTTCTGAAATGTGCCCAGACCCATCTGATCTCATGGCTTCTCCACCTGATGCTCCTTCTGCCTGCAGCATCTTCCCTGCCCTTCCTCCAGGTCTTCCTGCCACCTCCTTCTTATCATTTGGGTCTTACCCTGAAGGTCATATTTCCCCAGAAGGCTTCATGGATCCTCCCATCTGTGCTTCATCATCAATCACGTTTTTCTTTGCACAGCACTCATTACTATGTGAACTTTCTAAGCGATTGGTCATTGCCTGTCTGCCCCACTGGAACATAAGCTCTATATTCACTTTCCCTTTTATTCACTGCTATATCATCAGAGTATTCAATAGTGCATGGTATATAGTAAGGAATCAAGAAATATTTATAGGTATCTGCTTAATGAATGGTTATTAACAAAAATCCCATGCTCTTCATCACAGTTTACCACTTCCCAGGACTGGCTGAGGCTATTTCTCGTGCATCACATCAGAACAGTTGGTTGGAAAACCATTTGGTTTGTGTTGTTCCATCCATATTCCTTAACTTATATTATAACCCAAAGACATAAAGAGACAAAAACAAACTACACCAATTATGTTGGCCAGTTAGTTCAATGCAAAGATGATGCTATGCTCCATTTAAAGAACAATACCACTGAAAATGACAGCCCCATCTTAATACGGCTAAAATTCTGTTCTTTAGATAAACAGCCTTGCTAAAGGATTCTTCAAAGGTCTCACTGAAAAATGAAAAAGTTATGGTATACAAGGGAATAAACTTTTGTTACACACCAACTTCAGGGGAAATCAACAGGATTTTTCCCATAATTATGTCTTGCCATGAATATGATCATATGTATTTCTACTCTCAACTAACACTTGTAAGTGCTTCATGAGTAGGGAACATGTTTCTTTGCATTCCCATCATGATGAACACACAGACATTTAATATATATTCAATGTCTTAAATCAAAAATAAGGAAAGGAAAGAAACAGTGGAAATGATTGATTTCAAGGCAGTTGAAAGCCTTCTGAATTCCCAGATTGGTAAAAGGAAGCAATAGGCATTTGATTTGCAATACTGAAGAGCTTAGTTGTGGTAAAAAGTCCGGATCAGGATTTAGAAGGACTACTCTCAGGAGGCAAGAATTCCTGCCCGCTCAATGTCTTTTTGGCTGGACTAAAAATCAAATTGATATGAGATAGATTAACAGGAGAAAATCAAATATAATAGGCATATGTACAGGGAATACACATAGACATGGAAATGCCAAAGACAAGCAGACAGAATGAGGTATATATGTCATTCTGAACAAGAGGGGAATAGGGGTCTGGGATTTCAGAGCAAAGAAATACATTTCCAGGGTGAAAAGAAGAACAGATGTTTGGTAATTAGATGTTTGCCCTGCCATACAGATGGGTCACTCAGATAAAATTTATCTCTGCTAATAACCCTTATTATGGGAAAGACCTCCAATTTGGATTCTTCTGTGTGGCTAAATGAGGGACAAAGTTTCTCTTGAGCCCACTGGGTCTCAAGTGCCTTTAGCTCAAAATAATCTACATGCTAAAGTGGCACATTCAGATGGTCAGGGAGTCTGCCCTAAACCTCTCCCACTCCCCCATCTGAAACTTCCGTGGGAGTTTCACATATTAAAAAATTGAGCTAACAAGTTGTTTCATCTCACTGATCCAGTCTTTTAGTCCTGACAATAGGTCATTTCAGTCAAACTCATTTCAGGGGGGCATGATACAGGTATGTTCTCAAAGTTAGACCTATGGTTCAAGTAATCAGATATTAAACAAGAGGGATTTCTATGGAAACAAAAGAAAAACAATGGTTAATTGGACCAAATGTTAAGGCAGGTTCTGAGTGCTGAGGGTAGCCAGTTGAGAAGACTTCTACATGTCACACTTGAAGTATCTTCAGATAGAGTGAGGATAGGTAGTGCAATCTCACAAATCTTCCTGGTTTGGGGGTGCCTGGGTGGCTCGGTCGGTTAAGCGTCCGACTTCAGCTCAGGTCATAATCTCACAGTCCGTGAGTTCGAGCCCCGCGTCGGGCTCTGTGCTAACAGCTCAGAGCCTGGAGCCTGCTTCAGATTCTGTGTCTCCCTCTCTCTCTGCCCCTCCCCCGTTCATGCTCTGTCTCTCTCTGTCTCCAAAATAAATAAACATTAAAAAAAATTTTTTTTAAATCTTCCTGGTTTGCAGTTCAAACATCTCTGGTGATCTTTGCATTGGAGGACACGAGAAGAAATCAGGATCTAGTCCATTTTATAATGAATAGTATTAAAATCTAATACATACAAAGATGTGCTATTGAAACATAATTTCTCTACATAATCACCCTCATTTTTACCAAAGATAACCAAAATAACACTAATTTGCTTGGAAAAATAACTCGTTTCAAAAAAACCCTCAACCTAATTATTTACATAAGTGCAGCAAGAATAGTGATTGACCATGCAAACTCTTTAAAACTTGCTTTGTTGGAACTTTTCATAAGGAATCTCTAGATTTAACTTCTAATAGCCTTAGTCTCTCAGGGCCAGAAGACAAGCCCATAAATTGTGGTCAATTCTTCTCTTCTTGAGGTCCCCAAAATATTCTGAGGTTCCTGCACCCGCCAGGAAGTGACCTCTGTAAACAAGGTATCAGGCTGACATTTCCAAGAGGGCTTTTTTGGCTCCATAAAGCCAGCCTTAGTTCCTTCAGGCTATCTGGTCATATCTGAGTTTATGTTGGTCATATATGACATTCCAGTCAAAGCCTTGGTAATATAACCAGTGTTTTTATTTGTATCTTGTCATAAGAATAACAGATTCTTATTGAACTTATGCAAATAAATATATTGCCACAAAAATATAAGAATACTTACTGAGATTTTCTGAATTCTGGAGGGTTCTGGTAAGGAGAAAAGATAAATGTTTTAATTTGTTCACAAAGGTTTAATTTTATCAAATTGCTATAAGTCAGCTTAAGAGAAAAACTTTTCTTAACTCTGGGGGAAAAACATTTTAAAAAGTCAACAATGTTTCAAACCAAAAGTCATTAAAAGTATAATCCTCTTCCTCAAATCATTCAGTCTCATGTTATTAATTCTTGTTCTTCCTGAATCCAGTTTTTCCACTAGTTCTGGAAATTTTTATCTAGTTCAGTTTTATGGTCTTAAGCTTATCAGAAACCTGTACTCAGAGTTTTTTCCATGAGTCTCACTGAAGATGAAGCACATTTGCAGGAAACTTTCATAAAGCATCTGAGTACAAGCATGAGTGTCTGTAAATGATAAAAGACTTAAAATAGCCATGGTTAATGATCTGATTTGACTATACTGTACCTGAAACTAATGCAACATTGTACTCTAACTATACTGGAATGAAAATAAAAAACTTAAAAAAACACACATATACCACATTTACACTGCACAAACTACACGCACAATTTATGTATATACCATGCACTCTCCCTACATAAAGCACAAATACAACACATGCGCGCGCACACACACACACCTACACACACACACACACACACACACACACACACACACACCTCATTTGAATTCATTATAATGCAATTGACAAGGAAATAGGGTCATTTTTGTGATACACAACACTTCAAGACAATAATATACCAGGACGTCACATTTCTAGGAGTTTCACATAATTTTAGAACTCTAGTTTCAATAACATGTCTATATAAATATAACATAATAGTGTTTAATAACACTTATTTGACAATGCGTCCCACATAATTTGACATACCAAACAAGTCTAATTAACTTAATTTCTCACAATTTTTTTTCTCTTAAAATGTTCCAGGGGCCCGCTGGAAAATTTCAGTTAGATTATGGTCAAAAGACTTTATTTTAGAATTTGGTTTTGAAAACTAAGTCCAAAAAAATATCAGAAGTTTGAATATTTGATTAAATAGAATCACAATCATTGTGAAAACAGTATTTAATGATCCATTTCATCAAAGTGACAATAAAAGATGTCAAAGGCAAATACAGAAAGTCACATCATTGCGAGTAAAATTTAGGTCTTTTAATATTAAGACTTAGTTTCCTTAAGTAATCAAAGACCTGATAAACATTGGAAATTATTTTGGCAAATCTGGAATCATTGGTTTTTTGGCAGATTACTTAAAGGTAAAGAAAAGCATTTGTTTACATTTTTTTTGAGAGAGAGAGAGAGAGAGAGTATGCACAAGTAAAAATGGGGGAGAGGCCGAGAGAGAGAGAGAGAGAGAGAGAGAGAGAGAGAGAGAGAGAGAGAGAATGCCAAGCAGGCTCCTTGCTGTCAGCTTGGAGCCTGACTCGGGGCTTGAACTCTCAAACTCACCTACTTAAATCAAGAGTCAGAAACTTAACTGACTAAGCCCCCCAGGTGCCCCTTGTTTACAATTGTTTGTGAAGAGCAGACCAATAGTTCAAGAAAACTTTGTACTTCTAACAAAGAAAAAGCTAACTCTTAATCTAATACCTGAGTACTTTTATTTTTTATTAAAAAAATTTTTTTAATTTTATTTTAGAGAGAGCAGGAGACAGAGGTGGAGAGAGGGAAAGAGAGCATCCTAAACAGGCTCCACTCCATGCTCAGTGCAGAACACAAGACATGGGGCTTGATCTCACGACCCTGGGATCATGACCTGAGCTGACATCAAGAGCCAATGCTCTACAGACTAAGCCACCCAGGTGTCCCCCCAGCATACTTTTAGAACTTATTCATTCCAATCTTAGTTAAGTCCTGAGCATGTGTACAATTCTTTTTCAAAGATTTCCCTTCACAAACCTTCCACAATTCAGATTCTGTCCTAAGACTTCTAAGTAACCAGTCTCATTTTAGGACAAAATTACTTTCTTTTCCCTCAATAAAAATGTATTCCTATTCCTCATACTTTTCAAAAACACATCTAATTTTCCCTGAATACAGAGTTGCTTATCAAAGATGTGATAAGATTTATAATTTCAGGGGCAGAGAAGAGTGTAAAGAAAAAATTTTTTTAGAATTTTTAGGTAACTGCTATTTAAAATTTACCCTTGGGGCGCCTGGGTGGCTCAGTGGGTTAAGCATCTAACTCTTGGTTTCAGCTCAGGTCATGATCTCATGGCACATGGGTTTGAGCCCTGAGTGGGGCTCTGTGCTGACAGTGCAGAGCCTCCTTGGGATTCTCTTTCTCCCTCTCTCTCTCTCTGCCTGCTCTCTCGCCCTGCTCACTCTATCTCTGTTTCTCTCTCCCAAAATATATCAATAAACTTTTTAAAAAGTTTAAAATTTACCCTTTTTAAAAAAAGTACAGAACAATTTTGATTCAATATCCTGATTATTTTTAATAATGTCCACAAACATTTTGAAAGAAATAGTCAAGGGGCGCCTGGGTGGCGCAGTCGGTTAAGCGTCCGACTTCAGCCAGGTCACGATCTCGCGGTCCGTGAGTTCGAGCCCCGCGTCGGGCTCTGGGCTGATGGCTCAGAGCCTGGAGCCTGTTTCCGATTCTGTGTCTCCCTCTCTCTCTGCCCCTCCCCCATTCATTCTCTGTCTCTCTCTGTCCCAAAAATAAAAATAAAACGTTGAAAGAAAAAAAATTTAAAAAAAAAAGAAAGAAATAGTCAAGATTTAGAGTTGGCAAAGATGGGTGGGCTTCAACTTATTTCTAGGGCTATAGTTCTGGTTTTATAGAGATTTATAAGATAAGGACAGTTGTTTCTAACTCCCCCAAAGAACTGGATTATACCTTAAATATCAAAGGGTTAGCCTATCTTTTTAACTAAGTTTACTTCTTTATATCAGGGAGAATTTTAACTAAAATGGGAAACAAAAGATTTACACCTTTGTAAAGTCTGTATAAAGTATTTTAACAAACTCCTTTAACCTTGACTACTGTTTAGGCCCTGAATATTGGCCTTTGGAAATCAGTTGTAGGAGAGCCTAGGAGGAATTTTCGTCATCTATTTCCTCAGAAGGGAAGGTTATGAATATGGCCAAATAATCTTTCTAATTACTCTCTAAATTTGGTGGCATCTTTTGAAAGTAGAGGTAAAAAGGCTTTATAATTTAAAAGCTCTGCTGTTATCCAGGGGACACAAATTTTTTTGTAGTGGGGGTCTAGGATACTCCTGCAAAGGATGCTGTACAGGAATGCCTGAGGGTAGACAGAGCCTGATTATCAAGCCCCAGAAGCTAGGAGCAAAGTGAGACAATCTCATGTGCTTTTGTTAAATTCATTTTCTGGCTTTTATCAGTTATGTGAGCCACGTGTACACTTTGAACCTAGAGATTAATCCAGAGTGATCTCTGTAAATCTGTCAGGGAAAGGGAAGTTAAAGCAGACACATGCAACCAGATTTTAAGAGGGGAATTTATATTGGATGTGGACATTTCTTTCTTGTCTGTGTCTACTTTCTGTCCTTTTATCTTGTCAAGGGAGTCCCTGAAACTAGCTGTTATACTAATAAGACAATTGAGAGCTCTTTATAATATATATATTTTAAATATAGCCAATTTAAAGAATCCGTTGTCTGGCCATTGACAAGCAGAATCTCTTAATAGTGACTCAAACCAAGAAGCTTTTTATTTTTATATTATTTAAATGTTTATTTTTGAAAGAGAGACAGAGAGACAGAGTGCAAGCAGGGGAGAGGCAGAGAGAGAGGGACACACAGAATCCTAAGCAGGCTCCAGGCTCTGAGCTGTCGGCACAGAGCCCAACACGGGACTTGAACTCATGAACCATGAGATCATGACCTAAGCCAAAGTCGGATGCTTAACTGACTGAGCCACCCAGGGGCCCCAAGAAGCCTTTTAATGGCTTAACCAAAGATGCAAGAGGTGTCTAGAGAGGACATAGATAATACATCCCCATGATCCAAAAGTTTGCTTCCAACATTAGTCCAAGAAAGCAAAGAGCTTTTGTTGCACAGGTGGTAAGGATGGTGCAGTGAAAATAGTGTCTCCAGTCTCCCACAAAAATGTGAGGTGCCTTTAGTCACAGACTCACTAATCTGTGACACCAGGCAGGTACTTCTGGAACTTTCTAGCACTAACAAACAACGACAGTTGAGACAACAAATGTTCCTATGGGCTGGAAACTCTCATGTCAGATGCCCTGAGAACTGGCACAGCCAAACACAGACAGAAACTAAGATCCCCAGTCTATTTGATTGGCCACCAATGTGTACCCAATGTCCACTCTCTAAATGGTGAAGACCAAAAAGAAGATTCTCATTGGTCACAAAGCCAAACTCTTAGGACACGGCACAAGACAAGAGGAAAACTCTAACAGCTTTATATAAGCCTTGGGTCTCTTGGAGCCACAATAATACCTAAGAGGGATATGCTACAGTGTTTTGTTTTACAGTGGACCTCACTTCATGGAAGTTTTCTTAAGGTGGGCAGATGACCTAGCATCAATCCAACCAATCCTGTGACCAAATTGTCCTATCACAGGAGTCTTATTGAGGTGGCAAGTGCTCTAAGAGCTTTTAAGTGGTCACCTTGTGCCCACCAATTTTGCAGCTTTGCAACAGATGACAAACAACATAAAAGACAGAAAAAGGAAAGCAAAGACAATCTCTAGGAGGAAATGGATCAGTAACCAAAGACTACGCTGCCAAATTTAACCAAAGAGTCACCAGGCGAGTACCACAAATGTTTCTTCCTGCTAATCTAAATTTAGAAAGAGAGAAAAGACTCTTACCACTCTTGCTCTATTAGACTCTGCAGACAGAGATTCCAGGAGGTGTCTATGGTTAAGAAATCTCACCTTCTGCTGACTATACGTCAGGTGTCCCAGGATCTGTCTGCTGCAGCACTGTCCAGCCATGCAACGTCCAATGAGTTATCTTGCCAACCACGCCAACTGTTGGGAGCAAGAATTCCTGTCCTCTCAAAGGGCCTTCTGGTTGCACTAAGAATCAAATTGACGGAAGACACATTAACAAGAGAAAATCAAATTTAAGAGGCATACGTATAGGGAATCCACGTAGACATGGAAATGCCAAAGACAGGCAGACAGAATGAGATATATATGTCATTCTGAAAGAGAGGGGGGTGGGGATCTGGTATTTCAGAGCAAAGGAATGCATTTCACAGGGTGGTAAGAAGACCAGATGTTTGGTAATTAGATGTTTGCCCTGCCATACAGATGGATCACTCAGATAAAATACATCTCTGTTAATAGCCCTTATTCTGGGAAAGAGCCCAGTTTAGTTTCTTCTGTGTGGTTAAGGGAGAGACCAAAGTTTTTCTTGAGCCCACACGGTCTCAAGTGCCTTTAGCTCAAAATAATCCACATGCCAAAGTGGCACATTCCCAGGACAAGGGCAGAGGGGGTGTAGGGGTCTGTCCTGAACCCCTTCCCTACTCTGACTCCCTGGAAAATAACTTCAACTTTTTCAGCCTTGGTTGCCTCCTTTAAAAATGAAAAAGGTTTAAACTATGAATATTTAGGGTCCCTTCCAATGTTAGCATTCTGTGATTTCACCAAGACTTTAATCCCAGCAGCTGAAAAGATAAGCCTGAAACTCAGTTAAATAAGACACATTGAGGCATTAACACATTAGTACAAGAAATATAGAAGAAAAGAGCAACCAGAACATGTGAAGATGCTTGGACCTACATTCTTCATTCATTCATTTTTACATGCATTCATTTAAAAATACATTTATGAGGGGCACCTGGGTGGCTCAGTCAGTTAAACATCCAACTCTTGGTATTGGCTCAGGTCATGATCTCACGGTTCTTGGGCTCGAGCCCCATGTCAGGCTCTGCGCTGACATTGTGGAGCCTGCTTGGGATTCTCTCTCTTCCTGTCTCTGCTGCTCTACCCCTCCCCCTTTCTCTCAAAACAAATAAATTTTAAAAAATACATTTTTGAATTCTCACAGATATTTTAGTAGATTAATCCTAGAGATATTTTTTAAATACCCAATGCATTTTAAGCTCTCTAAGCAGGCAGGAAAGAGAGCACAAGGCTTGGAGTATATATACCTGGTTCTAGTCCATACTGCTCAGAAAGGAACATTCCTAACTTGATACTCCATGGAATCTGCCCAGTTTCCTTTGCCAGGACATGATGGGTCAGCCACAACAATTTTGGATATTTGAAGCATCCTTCCTAGAAATAAAATTTAATGATATGAGGACATTGAGGACAATCTAGTCAATGAGTGTCATCAGTTATAAGATTATTTCCAATTAGACACTGCACAGGAAACTTGAAACACCGTGAAATATTAGAGTTAATATATAAAAGAAAATTGGTAGTGGTTTTCCCAAAGTAGAGAACATCCTGAAAATTTACAGGACATTATCAACAATCAATATGAAACCAACGCAAACTTTTTTTTTAATTTATTTTTGAGAGAGAGAGAGCACAAGTGGGGTAGGGACAGAGAAAGAGGGGGACAGAAGTTCCAAAGCAGGTTCCACGTGCTGACTGCAGACAGCCCCACGCGGGGCTCTAACTCACAAACAGCGAGATCATGACCTGAGCTGAAGTCAGGTGCCCAACTGACTGAGCCACTCAGGTGCCCCCAAAACAAACTTTTATAAACAAATTCAGATCAACTGAATTCTTTCCATCTTCTCTATAGAAAAATGTATAAAGCTGTTGCCAAAGTTCAGGCCCCACAAAATCTGGATTCTCCCCAGGATTTATCAGTCAGGGAGGAATTTAGGGAAGGCTTCCCAGAGTGGGTAGGATGGGGGTGTTGGCTTTAAAGGATGAATAGAATTCAGAAACTGCTAAGTGAATTCACAACTCAGGAAGAAATCACAGAGCACCCCATCTTCAAAGTCATGGCATATTCTAGGCATGCCAAATGATTGCCCTCCAAAGTTCATCTCCTGTTTATTGGTCTGGGTTTAGTGGAGAAAAGTGCTGTGATCAGCTGGGGAAGCCTGCCACTATCAGAAATGGGGGTAAAGGGACCATGTGGGCCACATGCTTGCCTTACTTGCTCAGATCTCTCAGGACCTGTTTTTCCACATTGCAATGAGAACATTTTGGTCCCAATTAAAATTTTATGTATCTTCATGTGAAAATACCTTCTCCTTAAGTTATACCAATGCCGAGGTGTTCTAGTACCAAGATGGGATAAAAAATAAGAAGAGGTAATTGTTTTCAGGAAAGAGTTCTCTCAGGTTCTTCCCAAATTCCACTGCTCTTTACCTTCTCTGCTTCCCAGACAGCAGAACGTATGTGCTGAAGGTGAGAATGTGGAAATTTTTGACATTATGCCTTTAATGCAGGCATAGAGGCCTATCGGCAGCCATTGAAGGAAGAGAGGGAATCAATTTGGCAGGATGCCAGGTGAAGAGGTGCTCAGCCTCTGTGCCTACATTTTTTTCTCCCACTCATTCCCCTTTGAGCGGTAGCTCCTGGAAACAGTGGAACTGGGGTGCTTGGGTGCCTCAGTCAGTTGAGCATCTGACTCTTTTTTTTTTTTTTTAATTGTTAGTGTTTATTTATTTTTGAGAGAGAGAAACAGACAGAACGTGAGTGGGGGAGGGACAGAGAAGGAGAACAGAATCCGAAGCAGGCTCCAGGCTCCAAATGTCAGCACAGAGCCCAACGCAGGGCTTGGACTCACGAGGTGTGAGATCATGACCTGAGCCAAAGTTGGATGCTCAACCCCCTGAGCCACCCAGGCACCCCGAGCATCTGACTCTTGATTTCAGCTCAGGTCATGATCCCACAGTCATGGGATCTGGGGTCGTGGGATTGAGCCCCATGTCTAGCTCTGTACTGAGCATGAAGCCTGCTTAAGATCCTCTCTCCCCATCTCTCTCTGCCTCTCTTTCTCTCAAAAAAGAAATAATAGGGGTGCCTGGATGGCTCAGTTGAGCATCCAACTTCGCCTCAGATCACGATCTCACAGTTTGTGGGTTCCAGCTCTGCATCAGGCCCTGTGCTGACAGCTCAGAGCCTGGAGACTGCTTCAGATTCTGTGTCTCCCTCTCTCTCTGTCACTCCCTGGCTCACACTCTGTCTCACTCTCTCAAAAATAAATAAACATTAAATTAGAAAAGAAGACATAAAAAAAATAAAATAAAGATGGAAACAGTGGGCTAAATGGAACGTGGGAGAAGAATCAGAAGGGCATCTGTGTGGTTTTGAAGCTCTTCTAGGAGTACCAAGGAAGCCCCCTCATCTGCTGGATCCTAGGCCACCCCGTGTCTGGGGTTGCTGTGCTGGTAACTTACAATATGCCAAACACTGTGCTAAGTACTTGGGGTCCCTTTTCTTGCAGTCAGAAACAATGTAACAAAATGGGAGGACTTTGGCTTCTGGATTTGAACCTGGGCTCCATCAGTGATCACCTGTATGATTTGAGTTAAAAGAATTCATTTTTGCGTCTCAGTAAATTTGTGTAAAAGAAGACAGTGTAATACCCATATTGGGTAGGAGTCAGATAAGATAGTGTAATACCCATATTGCATTGTTGCTGTAGGAGTCAGATATACTGTCACATAGTAGGTCCTCCATAATGATTTTATGATTATTGATTATTGATTTTATTGATTATTATTATCATCATGAACTGGGGAAGATGGTTGTCATCTGCCAGGGACACCAGGCCTAAGAAGGTCTGAGAACATTATGGACACAGGCTGTATTTGGAAGTGATGGTGGATTACCGTGGCAACAGGAACAATGGCACAGTCAGGAATGAATGACTGTGCAGCTTCCCTTGCAAGAGCAACAAAAATGTCTTTCCAGGGCCTTGATGAGATGATATATATCTGGTCCTACAGTGGACTCCCCGGGAACACAGAGACCCGAGGAAGTAAGCTTGGACGAATACTGTACTTCCTTCTGAACAGCTCCCTCTCCCTCCCCCCAGCTCTAGGTCCTGTTCTCATGGTGCTTTGCACTCAGCTGGCAGTCAACTATAATAATATTTAGGAAGTAACCACAGTCTGCCAAGTCTAGTGCTGAACCTATTAGTGACTAAGGCAGAGTGCCTGTCAGAGATATTGCAATTTGAATAGAGAATCATGAAACTGTATTAACTAAAGAAAGGCAGCTCTAATGTCGAAAGGCAGGCAATGAGATTCATTGGAACAAGCAAGTTACCACTTGTGGCCAGCTCTGTCAAAAGCTTCCAATTTGGGAACTAGGAGAGCGGCATGCTGGTCTAAGTTTGGTATATTAGTCTCCTGTGGCTGCTCTAACAAATGGCCACAAACTTAATGGTTTAAAAGAGCATCAGTTTGTTCTCTTACAGTGTCAAAGGGCAGATGTGAAATGAGTCCTTTGGGGCTAACATCAAGGTGTCTGCAGGCAGGTTCCTTCCAGATGCTCTAGGGGAGAACCTGTCTCTTACCTTTTCCAGCTCTTAGGGCCAGGATCTTAAAAGGTCCCTTCCTAGGGAGGTGTTTCTGGAATCATAGCACTGAAAGGGCCCTCTCAGAACAGATCTAGGGCCTTTGTCTTAGATGAGAAGACTGAGTATTTGCAAAATGCCAAGAGGTAACCTGCCCAAATTATTCAACCAGACTAGAGCCCAGATGTTCATACTCCAAGCCTCATGCTCTCTCCTTTATTTCTTGAGAGAACTCTGCATGCAATTAGTTTACTTATAAATGTCCCTAAGTTTTCAAGCTAGCAAATGTCATTTCTTTCATGGAAGGAGTATGGCAAAACATTCGTCTGAAAAGCCAGCCCAGGTGGAAATTCACCTGTCTGAGCACCCGAAATGCATATGAATTGCAGTGCTGTTGTTTATTTGTTTGTTTGTTTGTTTTTGAGCCCACCTTTGTTCCCTGAGGTCTGGAACTTTCTCATGGTCCTTTTCAAGCTTAGATGGCATTGCTGGTGGGATGGAACTTGTCAAGAAACACTGATCTTTATTGGAGTGGAGGGGTGGGGGCCGGTGGCTCTGCACTAAGCAGGCACCCTACCCCTATCAGAGTCACTTGGAGGGCTTTTTCTTCTGCCATCATACCTATGGCAGCAATTCTCAACATGTGCAGTGTCTGGAGAAAGAACATCAGTATCACTGGAATATGTTAGAAATGCAAATTATTGAGCCTCACCCCAGATCAGATCAGAAACCTGGGGCTGGGGTTCAGAAATCTATGATTCAACAGGCCCTCCAGGTGATTCTGATGTAAGCTAAAGTAAGAACCACTTTCTTCTTTTTTTTTTAATGTTTATTTATTTTTGACAGAGAGAGAGAGAGAGACAGAGCATGAGCAGGGGAGGGGTTAGAGAGAGAGTGAGACCCAGAATCTGAAGACCCAGAGCTGTCAGCACAGAGCCTGATGCAGGGCTCGAACTCACAGATGGTGAGATCATGACCTGAGCCGAAGTCGGACCCTCAGTAGACTGAGCTACCCAGGCACCCCAAGAACCACTTTCTTAAGATAAAGCCAGACTTCTCTGGGTGAAGACGGTGGTGGGCAGGAGAAAAGAGTGAGAGCAGGGCTTGCTTCCCATGTAGAGAATGACCATGGAAATTATTACAGTTAAGGATGTGTTTTCTTCACAGGTGTATTGGAGTGGAGAACTCTGACCTTCACAGTGATTTACCAGACAAAAGGAATTGACAAAGGATTAAATAGTATGGACAACAGTGTGGAAAGACTCAAGAGTATGGTTTTGGGTGACAGCAAGAACATTTTCAATCAGTATGCCAGGGAAACTTGGAGTATAAAGAAAAAGTCTTGCTTCCAAGTAGCCCAGAGATCTGAACATTTTTTTTAAGTTCTGTCTTTGAACAAAAGTGTAAGGAAAGAAAGATGGATTCCTGGCAGCAAAATCATTACAAGAAACAGTGACAATTTACTGGATGACACCAGCAGAAATTTCTTTCGCTGGAAAACAATTTGGGAGCCTCCATTTGGAAGCAGCTTTTGTTTGGTTCAGTTATAGCAGGGTGTGAAGGCCAGGGGATTCCTTTCTCCTCTTTAGGTCAGGTGTGAGATGTGAAGAGATAAAATGTAACACTTCTTATACCTGAAGGGACATGAATCCAGGGCAGTAGCTCTCAGCCAGGGGCACATTTCACACGGAGACTTTTTTTTAATGTTTATTTCTTTTGAGACAGAGAGAGAGCAAGTGGGGCAGAGAGAAGGAGAGAGAATCCTGAGCAGGGTCCATGCCATCAGTGCACAGCCCAACGCAGGGCTCAATCTCACGAACCATGAGATCGTGATCTGAGCCGAAAATCAAGAGTCAGACACTGAGCCACCCAGGCATCCCGACAATATGGAGACATTTTTAACAGTCACAGCATGAGGGATTGCTAGTGGCATCTAATGAGTAAAGGCAAGGGATGCTGCAGCCTACACAGCACAGGACAGCCCTCCACAGTTATTCTGCTCCAAAGTCAACAGGGCCAAGATCAGGAAACCCTGCTCCAGGGTGAGATACTCCAGGAGACCCCGTCCCAGTCACACACGCACTGGCTATCTGTCTTCCTAGTGAAAACCTCATGTTTGCAAGCAACAAAAGTTGTACCTTTGAGTATTTAGACCGAGTCAAACTGACTGAGAACAATTAGTAGTGGTTGAGAGAGCTGGGGGTAGTGACAGAGACAGAGGTAAAGACTGTCAGATGGACTCAAAGAAGAGAAAATCAAGTCAACAGGTCAGCGAGACAACCCCTGATCTCCATCTGGAAGTCACCTTCTCCTAGTCCTTTCCCTGTGTGTGGGCAAAGGCTGTCTTCACATCAGTAACTCTGGGCTTGCAAGGGGGTGGGAGCAGAGGATACATATAACTTTGGGATGGGAAATGTGCTATTTACCCACTCAGAACACCAAACACAAATTACACCCATCCTGAATCACCAGTACTGTTTCCTCATTTAACCAGTGAAAGTCAAACTTATTCATTATAAAAGGAGCCCTGTAATGCACTTCTCCATGTCCTTGTGTGTATTTTGCACTTAATGGGTGCCAAGAATGCACTGTGTATTAAACACAAAGAACCATCTACTTCCCGTCCAGAATCACCCAAGGCTACCAGATGCCCAATTAAGAGAAATTTGAATATAATTCCATAAAGGTACAGAAGACATAAAAATCTGATTTTACCCATCTCTGGCATCTTTCCTCCAAATTGCTCATACTTCAATATCTGACCCCACCTTTTTGGGTCCACTTAATTAGGTAGTGATGATGTAAAAATTTGCAGATAAAATAGAAGTTTGTTGGATTCTTTTGTCGATTTGCAGATAAAATGTAAGTTTATTGGATTACTTTGTTGGTTTTTTACTGCTCTTCTAATTAGAGTTTTGTAACATTTCTAAGTTTGTCTTACTTGTTTTTTAACCACTTAATTAAAATTGCCTGTGATTTAATTAACTTTTAATTAATCACCCCACTTCACAAAGTGGTCAAGATAAAGAAATTTGAGGTATGGTGTTCAATGAGTAAATTATAATTATAGCAGCTATAGGGTTGTTATTTTTTTTAATTGGGTGATTTGACTAGAAGACTAGATTTTATTGTCTTCCTCTGGGACATTTTTTCTTGGGTCCCCACCTGGCCACCTAGAAGAGCACTTGGTGGAAATTTTGCTTTGGCCTCTAGACCTCTGGAGACCATGAAGGATGAGACAACTTACTCCCTTTGTTTTTAAAGAAATTTTTAGAATTGGAAAGAAGATCACTTCTTGGCCCTTTGGCTAGGATCAAGTGTAGAATTGGAAAGAAGAAATGCCATGAAATATACTTGGTTATATATTTATTTGGTCTGATAAAATCAGAAGGGCTAAAATTCTCTCTGGATAAAAAATAGACATACTTTGAAGCTTGTTAATTTTTTTCCTGGTCACTGAGTAATAAGTAATAATGAGGAAATTACTCTGACTGCACAAGGCTACTAGGGTCAAGGAAAGGAATTCATGTACCTAAGCCAGCACAGAGGGGACTGGCCTGGTCACAATTAATGCAATTACTGTTAAGAATGTCAGAAAACAAAGATGTGATCTGAAATAAGACTTAATTTTCTACTAAATGGAACTATTCCTTTTTTCTCTGATGTTACACAATCATACAGGCTTGCATGTCTGCACATACACATACACTTCTCCTTACACATAATTTCTAAATCCCCATTCTCCTGACTACATTAATTGATCCATCCACATATAAATTATTAGGTTTCCTATCAGGGAAGTCTTTTCTCAAAATTGTAAAGGGGTTGCCTTGACATCAAGCTCCTAAAAGTATTGCTTGGCTTATGCTGCTTCTGTCCACAACTTATTGTTAGCTTCATTCTTACTTATCCTTTAAAACTCTGCTCAGTCACTGCCACCTCCTCTGGGAAGTCTTTCAGGATAGTCCACAGTTGAAGGGAGTGGTACTTCCTGTGGGCTCTCTGGCGACTTGTGTATCCCTCCATTTCCCTTGTAAAGGTGTGAATACTGGGGACACCAACTTCCTTGCCGTTTGCCCCAGCCTCTGAGCTCCTCACAACTGTCTTTTTTTAATCTTTGTACAGCCAGCGCCTAGGACAGATCCTACCACATGCTAGGTACCAATACACGTTTTATAAATTTTTCTTTTACAGGCTGAGTGATAGAATAAAAATTATTCCTCAGTCCTACAGTATAGGAATGTGTAACTATCAAAAACATGGAATTCACTGTAGCAACATCGAAGGGGACCAAACAACATGATTAGAAACTGCCACAACAGATAATATCCAGAGAGCTACTAACGTTAAACAACTACTCCAGCTTAAAATAAATCCTTTCATTCATCCAATAAACACTTGGTGTGTGTTAAAAGCCAGGTGCTGAGCTACTTTGCAGGGAACCAAAGATTAAAGAGGGTGTCAAGGGTGCCAAAACCGTACAGTTATAATGAAGTGAGATAAAATCCAATAAAGGCATGAGATGATTACACAGTGATGAGATCACAAGCTCCAGACACAGAGTGTTTTGGCTCTTGACTATCACTGCTGATGATTATCCATGTGGCCAGGTACTGACTCTAGAAAGCCTCGGGATCCTTACCTATAGAATGGAAATATAATAACTCCTCCCTCCAATCGTTGTTCTGATTGTTAACTAATCCTTCTAAAGCACTTACAATAACGCTTGGGGCGAGATGAAGGTGACTGCTTCTGCCGCTGCCACTACTTTGATAGTATAAAATACAGAAGGTCAATGAGGAGAAAGAGCGACCGTGAGAGGAGAGTTTTTTTTAAACTTTTATTTATTTAATACATAAAAAAAATCCTTATTACTTCGCCACATTAGAAAGCAAAGTTTAAAGTAAAATCTCCTGTATTCTCAAATGAATATTTTGGTACACGTTGTTCCACAATGTTTTATTTCCGCATATGGAGATCATAGTATGCATACCATTTTGTATCATGTTTCCCCACTCTTACTGTCAATAAATATGTATTTGCATCATAATCATTAACAGTTCCCTGTGTTCATTGTATAATCGTGTATTCTTATGTGCAGTTACTAGTCTATCTGGGTTAGTTTTCTTTGTTCTATTAGAAACAACACTATAATGAACGTTTTCCTCTCTGTCTCTCCTACCTCCCTCTCCCCAAGTAGTCTGATAATTAATTGTCTGATAATTTCTTTCTGTCTTATTTCTAGAAGGTAGCAAATATACAGCTACAATTAAATTTATTTTACTTTTTCAATAGATAAAACATTTGCATATTTCAAATATCAAAACAATATAAAAAATAATTAAGATATCTTGCTAACTCTCTGTATCCATTTATCTTGTTTCCTATTTTCTTCCATCACAGGAAACAATTTTAATTAGGTTATTATGTAAATTTTTAGTGTTATGCAAATATTAGCAAATACTCCATATATATTCTCATTTTTCCCATTTCTTACACAAAAGCTAGCTTGGTATACTCATGTTCTGCATTTTATTTTATTTTTTTCTATTTAGCAGACAATTGGAGACGATACCATTAAATTTTTTTCTTTCTTTTTCCTTTCCTCCAGCTGTTTTTTTTTTAAACTGTACCATGGATTACATTTTGGGGAGATATCATTGAAACAAGTTTATTATACGTTGGCTCCTTGCTCTAACCCCCAGGATAGGTTTGGATAAATTTGACCCTGTCCTCTGCACCCCACAATCCCCTCCGCATTGAGTAATGAAAGGATGGGGAGAGTAAACTGCCTGGATTGTTCCTAACCCATGGGACACGGTGAGTGTCTACCACTTCCTGCCTAGGTTCTTGATTTCTGGGGTTTCCCTCCAAACGGAAACATGTGATTAGGCTATGAAAGACACTTATAACCACACACTTTATGAGTTTACACTGACTCTGACCAAAAATTGTCAGGAAAACACAGGTGTATGGTACCAGAAAGCTCTCCCAAGTGCAGCATCAAGTTACTCTTGTATATACATAAACCATTTTCTTTGCCTCCATGACTTCATTCTTTATTTACAGCACAGACCTTTCTCAAAATCATCCCCCAACTTGCTTCCAAGAAATGGTAAGTAGCTCAAGATCCCTAATCACTGTTTATTTTATTTACGTGTTGGCTTTCTCATTATGGTACAATTACCATAAGATGATGATTCCATTGCCAGGTCAACAAGAACTCAATAATAGGTAATGAAACTTGAACTAATAGCTCTATTTCCTCTCCTTGCCTCCCACCCCCAAAACTGTACTCCTGGGCTCTCTCTCCCTCATGTTCTGAATGACCTTCACTTTCTCTTGAAATTACTGAATTTATTGCTTTCATTTCTACCAGCTAAACTTGAGGCCTTTCTTCTCTTCTTAACCAGTACCTTGGCTGGCCCATCTCACTCAACAAAGTATAGACAAAGCAGGTAGGTATTTCAGATAGAGAGAATGCAATATTAACGTGTTTTGAAGAATTGCAGTTTATTTGAACCTCCAGGACCACAGAGTGAAGCATGGGGGATGTCAGGAGATGTGATAGATCAGACAGACTAGAACTATATTGTGACAAAAGTGGAGTAGTATGCCAATAGGTTGAGGCTTTATTGTCACTGTGATGGAGGGCTCCTGAATAATTTTAAGGAAAGTCATCGCATGGCTGTGGAGCTTGAGGAGAGACTAGAGGACAGATAAAGAGCTAGGCAGTTATTGAAATGGTGGACTTAGCAATTGATGAGAGCCCAAACTAAGGAAGTAGCAGTGACAATGGAAATAAAGGAAAAAGTAGAAGGACATGTTGAATTAGGTGTGGCTGGGGAGGAAAACGGTCAATTAGGATCAACATTGAAACTTGTGGAGTGGGCAGAAGTGGAGAGACTGTGCATGGCTGAGGTTAAGGTGCCAGCAGGAACTCCAGGTGGGGCTTCTCCAGTGAGTAGTAAGCCTGGAGCTCAAAGGACAGATGCAGATTAGAAATGTGCATGTGGACATCACCATTCTATAGGTGGTAGCTGTCACCTCAGGGTTCAACAAGACCATGCAAGGAAAGAACATAAAGGGAGAAGAGAGTCCCCAGGATCAAATTGTGGGAACCATGATGGAGAGAAAGAAACAGCCAATAAAAGACAAGGGGAAACAGAAACCACTGGGTAAGAGGAAAACCACTTACCACAAGGAGGCTAGTGTCGGGAAGGGTGCATCTTGTAAGACAGTTTCAAAAGAAAAAGTTTTGCCAACAATATCAAATGCCTCATAGACATCACATAAAATTATGTAGATGTTTGGGAAGTAAGTACTTTTTGTCTGACTTTTCTGTGTGTATGAATAACAAACCAAATAATTTTTCTTTCTGTAGAATAACCTAATGAACTTAATTTTTTTTTCAAATTCCCTGTATAGCCTTTCTTTCTATCTGCAATCTCTGTTAACTACCTAATATGTATTTGTAATCAATATGTAAATACCACCCTTGTGCCACCTGCATCCAATTTATCACTATTTCACTATTAAATAATTATCTATTGGCCCCTCATGTCCCTGTCCTGTCACTGTGGATTCAGAGATAAATAGTCTCTGTCTCCAGGCTGACATAGTTTGTATTATTGTCATCCACTCTTGTCATCTTAAACCAAGGGGAAATGTGGGACCAAAGGGCAGTGCCCAGGGGCCGTGCAGGTGAAGAGCAGTGAAAACAGTGAGAACTGACCTGTCTGGAGCAATTGCTTCCCTAGTCCTCCCCATCGATACTCAATGACCCAGTCTCCCCACCAATACTCCCCAGGCTCAATGACCCAGTCTAGGACTACTTCCATGGAAAACAGATTCATCCTGCCTCTCATGGGGAGAGAAATATAATTGTGGCTTTCTGGTGCCTGGGCTATCCCCTCTGGGGCAGATCCCACTTCCCAGCACCTAGTCAGGAATGGACTTTGGCATTTCCCAGCATGTGAAGCAATACTTCCCAGAGAGTCAGAGCTCATAGGCTAAACTAACCAGATACCTACTTAGAATGAAAAATCACAAGTGATTACAGATTTCCTCAAAAGCATGTGCTACAACAACAGATAAAGAATGTAAAATATGTCTAAAACATACACTAAACAAATGGGTCACCGGGGGTGGCTCAGTCAGTTAAACATTCGACTTCAGCTCAGGTCATGATCTTGTGGTCTGTGAGTTCGAGCCCTTCATCGGGTTCTGTGCCTGCTTAGAGCCTGCATCGGATTCTGTGTCTCCCTCTCTCTCTGCCTTTCCCCTGCTCACTCTCTCTCTCTCTCTCAAAAATAAATAAACATTTAAAAGATTTTTTAAAAATAAATAATAAAATTTTAAAAAGGAAGAAAAATATTAACAGTATAAAAGAAAAACAAGGGCAAAAATTGTTATGGGAAATACAATAGATGAGATAAATAACATACTAGATGGGATAAACATTAAGAGGATTCAGCTGAGGAAATTAGCATATTGGAAGATCATATTGAGTCATTCTCAACAAAGGAAGAAGGAGAGAAAAAAGCAAAAGAAAACATAAAAATAAAGCCAGATGGTATGAAAACGTGTAATTGTGGGGCGCTTGGCTGGCTCAGTCGGTGGAGCATGTGACTCTTGATCTCAGGGTTGTGAGTTTGAGCCTCATGTTGGGTGTAGAAATAACTTTTTAAAAATTTTTAAAAAATAAAAATCTTTTGGGTGCCTGGGTGGCTCAGTCAGTTAAGAGTCAGTGACTCTTGATTTTGGCTCAGGCCATGATCTCACAGTTCGTGAGTTTGAGCCCTGTGTTGGCACTGACAGCAAGGAGCCTGCTTGGGATTCTCTCCCTCCCCCCTCTCCCTTCCCAACTTGCGTTCACTCACGCTGTCTTTCTCTCTCTGCCCTTCCCCCACTTGCTCTCTCTCTCTCTCTCTCTCTCAAAATAAATGAATAGGGGCACCTGGGTGTCTCAGTTGGTTAAGCGTCCAACTTGGGCTCAGGTCATGATCTCATGACTGGTGGGTTTGAGCTCCACATCAGGCTCTGTGCTGACAGCTCAGAGCCTGGAGCTTGCTTTGGATTCTGTGTCTCCCTCTTTCTCCGTCCCTCCCTTGCTCGCACTCTGTCCCTGTCTCTTAACAATAAATAAACATTAAAAAAAATTAAAAATAAATAAATTAACCTCAAGAAAACTTTAGAAAAAGAATATAATTGCTAATATCTGGGTAAAAAAGAGAAAAATAGAAATAGGGAGGAACAAATATTTGAAGAAATAATGGAGACAAAATATTGAAAGTAAAGAAGGATGAGAGACCTAGAATCAAAAGTCTCATAAAGCCCCAAAAGAAGAAGAAAAAAACTTCACCTGGATCTCTTTGAAATTTTAAAAGGCAAAGGCAAAACATATTCTAAATCTTGCAGAAAGAGTAAGTATGTATTTTTTTTAAAGGAAAAACATTAAGGATCTAGAATTTTTTAACAGCTGAAATATAGGGCTTGGTAAAAATATTCTCAGATACTTAAGGGTTTAGAATATTTGCAACACAAAGGCCATCCTGAAAACCATTTTCGATAAAGTACAAATAAAAGCAAACAAGTCTAAAAAGTATGCAAGATATGTAAAGATCTTCAAATACTTGGTAAAGTTTGTGTTTACCTTAAAATAACTGTATTAGTCTTCTCTTGCTACTGTAACAAATTAGCACAAATGTAGTGGCTTATAATAACACAAATTTATCACCTCATAGTTCTATCCATTAACAGTACAGCACAAGTCTCACTGGGATGAAATAAAGGTGTGAGCAAAGCTGTATTCCTTTCTGGAAGTTCCAGGGGAGAATCCATTTCCTTGTCTTTTCCAGCTTCTAGAAGGTGCTACTGCATTCCTTGGCTTGTAGACCATCTTCAAAGCCAGCAATCTTGCATCCCTCTAACCATCCTTCCAGACTGTCATATTTTCCTATGACTCTCAGACTCCTTCTTCCACTTTTCAGGACATTTGTTAAGGACAGTTTGACAGTTAGACTGACAGTTAGATTGAGCCAACCTGGATAATCCAGGATAATTTCCCAAATAACAAGGTCCTTTAAATTTAATCACATTTGCAAAGTCCCCATTACCATGTAAGAGCAAAGCACATTCACAGGTTTCAGGGATTAGTATGTGGACATCTTGGGAGGCCATTATTCTGCCCACCATAATATCCATAGAGAAAGCAGAATATCCATAAATACCCCAAATTGAATATTCTAGACATTAAAGGCATGCGACAGCATGCCAAAATGGCAAGCTATATAATGAGAGGATTAAAAGAAGCACAGAAAAGGGAGTACACTTTGAAATAATAAAATATGATTATAGAAAGAGATCATTTTAATAATTAATAATTATAATAAATATAAGTAAACAGAACTTGACAGTTACAAGAGATTGTCATATTGTATAAAAGCAAAACTGAAATCTAGACACCTTGTCTAATCAAATCTAACATGCCATTGAATCTAAAATGTACATTTTATTATGTAAATCTAAGTAAAAAAAAGAAATGCTATCAATTAAATTATGACAAAAGCTTTCTGATCTCTTAGATTTTATTTTATGTTAATTTAAAGAGCTCTTTTAGATTTATTTAGACATGTAATTTATCATACATAGCTAATATGTGCATATAAAAAGTAAAATAAAAGCAAAATAAATTGATTAAAGTGTTTCTAAAATTTCATCACAGTCACCCAAACCTCATGAATCACCTTTTCATTTATCGATATCCATTACAATATCATGGTTTGTGGCTCAAGAGCATTGGTGAGTCAGCACTGCCTAAAATAATTCAAAAAAGAACTGAAAGCCACTGGTTCTGGGCTCTTAGGACAGCTTTACAATTATGCAGAGCTAAGTCTATTTTGTTTACTCTTATTTTGTGAATATTGCCAAACATGTTTGATTCATACTTTCTCCGCTCCTTTTCCACAACCACACGGTTCTTAGGGGCTAAAAGAGAGTCCCACTGTGTTCTCTTGGGATTGGATTCTGAGTCACTGACATCCATTTTTCAAGTTTTGACACAGTACTTTTTTTTTTTTTTTTTTTTAAAGTAACCTCTAGGCCCAGCTTTGGGCTTGAACTCAGGACCCCAAGATCAAGAGTTGCATGCTCCACCAACTGAACCAGCCAGGCACCCCAATAAGGGTACTTTTGATTCTTGTGCATGTTCAGGCAATGACAACTATGGTGCAAATACCACCTAGATGACAGAAATTGTTAACACTACATTGATTGATTATGAGGTGAATCCTGATTTCAAAGCAGTTTACATGCCAGATTTCATATACATCTTAAACTCCATAAAACGATGCATATGTCTTTTACAAGAACATAGGGCTTATGACTACAGAATGTTTTAAAGTAAAAGAATGAAAAAAGACGCTAGAGACAAATAGTAACCAAATGCAGGCTGGTACTCTTATGTAGACCTACATTGTCCAATACGGTAGCCACCAGCTACATGTGGTTACTGAGCACTTCAAATTTGGTTAGTCTGAATTGAGATGTGCCATAAGTGTTTTTTACACACCAGATTTCAAAGATTTGCCACAAAAAAAATAAAGAATGTATGATATCTCACTGATAATTATTTCTACTATGTTTCATTGGTAACTTTGAAAACATGTTTATTTGTTTTGAGAGAGAATGTGCACACGTGCGCATGAGCAGGGGAAGGGCAGAGAGAGAGAGGGAGAGAGAGAATCCCAAGCAGGCCCTGCTTTGTCAGCACAGAGCCCAATGTGGGGCTCAATCTCATGAACTGTGAGATTATGACCTGAGCCAAAATCAAGAGTTGGTTCTTTGACTGAGCCACCCAGGCGTCCCTAATCGTTTATATTTTCAATACACTGGGTTAAATAAATGTATTTTTGAAATTGATTTCACCTGTTTCTTTTTACCTTTTTATATATTTTATTTTTTTTATCTTTGTTTTTTTTTTCTTTTTCTTTCTTTTCTTTTTACCTTTTCAGCGCGGCCACTAGAAAATTTGAAAGTGCATGTATTTCTCACATAAAATTTCCATCAGAAAATTCTGATAATAGACTTTAGGAGAAAAACATTGTTAGGAAATGGCATGGTTACTATATAATGATGAAAGTTTTAATTAACCAAGAAGATATAGTACAACCAAATATTTAAGTATATAATAAAATATCCTCAAATAAAATGAAGCAAAATTTGATAGAATTACAGGTAGATATTGATAAATCCAGCTGTTGTACCGAAGAAAGATTTCAACACATTTGTCTCAACTATTGATAGGTGTGGCTGTCAAAAATTCAACAGCGATTAAAAAGTCTGATAGAAACCATAATTAATGAGCCTGAATTAATGAATGTATATATAAATCCACATCTAAGATTAGAGAATACCCAGTTTCCTCTAATTCACATGGAATATTTACAGAATTGATCCTGTACCAGGCCAATAAAGCAAACATCAATAAATCTCAAAGATCGAATATCATTTAAAAAGAAGTTTTCTGTTTTGTTAGAAAATTTACTTTGAGGGGCGCCTGGGTGGTTCAGTCGGTTGAGCATCCGACTTCAGCTCAGGTCATGATCTCATGGTTCGTGAGTTCAAGCCCTGCGTTGGGCTCTGTGCTGACAGCTCAGAGCCTGGAGCCTGCTTCAGATTCTGCATCCCTCCCCCCCACTCTCCACCCCAACCCTGCTTGTGCTCTGTCTCTCTCTGTCTTTCAAAAATGAATAAACGTCAAAAAAAAATTACTTTGAAAATGATAAATGAAAAGTACTATATATTTAAAATTTTAAGAACATATTTAAATCTTTTTTTTAACATTTATTCATTTTTGAGAGAGAAATAGAGCATGAGTGGGGAAGGGGCAGAGAGAGGGAGACACAGAATCCGAAGCCGGCTCCAGGCTTTGAGCTGTCAGCATAGAGCCTGACTCAGGGGTCAAACTCATGGACTGCGAGGTAGTGACCTGAGCCGAAGTCGGATGCCCAACCAACTAAGCCACCCAGGTGCCCCAAGAACATAGTTTTAAATAACCCTGGGTTAAACAGAAAAATCACACAGGAAATTTAAAAATAAAACCTAGAACACTATAGGACCTTCTGCTTTGAAACTTGGAGTAAAAGTCACTGAATTTATTCTCCCACCTCAAACACCAAAAGAATAATAAGACAAATGAAATACATGAAACACCAGTTTTCAAAACACCGGCCATCAGGCAACGTAGGACAGTGATCCATGAGAGACTGGAATCAAATGGGATGAATTGAATGATTGCTCCAGTTTTCTGCCTTGAGTTTCTAGTCTGTGGTGAGGAGAGGGGAGACACAGGTAGAGCCTGGTGGACCCCCCAAACTGAAGATGCAAAGCTGAGGGTCCAGGGAATCAAACTAACATTCACAGGACAGAATCCTAGGGTGGGGAGAGATGCACAGAGAAGCCTGGAAATCTGCAAAGGGTCCCCCTGAAGGATTCAGGAGGGTTTTGACAGCGCATGCATGTGTGGAAACCGTTAAGAGGGCAGGACAAGAACCACTGTGATGGCTAACTTCATGTGTTAACTTGACTGCACGAGTGTGTAGCCAGTATTGGAACAAACATTATTCTAAAAGCAAAAGTCAACTATTGGGACCTCATCAAAATAAAAAGCTTCTGCACAGCAAAGTAAACAATCAGCAAAACTAAAAGGCAACTGACGGAATGGGAGAAGATATTTGCAAATGACACATCAGACAAAAGGTTAGTATCCAAAATCTATAAAGAACTCACCAAACTCCACACCCGAAAAACAAATAATCCAGTGAAGAAATGGGTGAAAGACATGAATAGACCCTTCTCCAAAGAAGACATCCAGACGGCCAACCGACACATGAAAAAATGCACAACATCACTCATCATCAGGGAAATACAAATCAAAACCAAAATGAGATACTACCTCATGCTTGTCAGAATGGCTAACATTAACAACTCAGGCAACAACAGATGCTGGCAAGGATGCAGAGAAAGAGGATCTCTTTTGAATTGTTGGTGGGAATGCACACTGGCGCAACCACTCTGGAAAACAGTATGGAGGTTCCTCAAAAAACTAAAGTTAGAACTACCATACGACCTGGCAATTGCACTACTAGGCATTTATCCAAGGGATACAGGTGTGTTGTTTCGAAGGGACACATGCATCCCCATGTTTATAGCAGCACTATCGACAATAGCCAAAGTATGGAAAGAGCCCAAATGTCCATCGATGGATGAATGGATAAAGAAGATTTGGTATGTATATACAATGGAGTGTTACTCGGCAATCAAAAAGAATGAAATCTTGCCATTTGCAACTACGTGGATGGAACTGCAGGGTATTATGCTAAGCAAAATTAGTCAGAGAAAAACAAATATCATATGACTTCATATGAGGACTTTAAGACACAGAACAGATGAACACAAGTGAAGGGAAGCAAAAAGAACATAAAAACAGGGAGGAGGACAAAACATAAGAGACTCTTAAATATGGAGAACAAACAGAGGGTTACTGGAAGGGTTGTGTGAGGGGGGAATGGGCTAAATGGGTAAGGGGCATTAAGGAATCTACCCCTGAAATCATTATTGCACTATATGGTAACTAACTTGGATGTAAATTAAAAAAAAAAATTTTTATTAAAAAAACAACAACATTGTTCTGGGTGTGTCTGTGAGGGTGTTTCTGGGTGAGATTAACATTTGAATAAGTAGACTAAATAAAGCAGATTGTCCTCCCCAATGTGATTGGACACCACATAATCAGTTGAAGACCTGAATGGAACAAAAGTTGGACCCTCCCCCAAGGGAAAATTCCTATTGTCTGACTTCCTTCAAGCTATTGGTCTTCTGGCTTTGGACTCAAACTGAAACACTGGCTCACCTTGGGTCTTGAGCTTGCCAGCTTTCAGACTAGAATTTACACCATTGGATCTCCTGGGCCTCCAGCTTGCTGACTACAGCTCTTGAGGCTACTCAGTGTCCATAATCACGTGAGCCAATTCCTTACATTAATAATATAGTTATGTAGTATAATGATGTAGTTAAATAATATAGTTATAATTCCTGACAATAATAATATATATAATGGTACATATACACATTCTATTGGTTCTAGTATCATTACATTATTACTCTATATTATATAATTGTATTATTATTGGGTCCAATAACACATACATACAGTCTATTGGTTCTGTCTCTCTGGAGAACTCTAACACAACCACCCAAAAGGATTAGAGTTAAAGGTGCTCACCCAGGCCCTGCCAGACTAGAAAACCTCATAATTTCTGGGACAACAGGAAGAATACTCAGAGGGACCTTGCCACAGTAGTAGGCCCTAGACTAAGCACTTCTCTGGTCCTGCCTAACAAACCATAAAAGCAGTCCTAGAGAGGATTAAATCATTTCCAAGGAACTTACCTGCACCCTAGAACAAAGCTTAGAAATAGTTATAGGAATACAAAAATATCTAGGCCCTAGCAGTGTAAAATTCGTAATGTCTGACATAGTAAAAAATTACCAAGCAGGCAAAGAAACAGGAAAATACAACCAATATTGAAGAAAAAAATGAACTGAAAACAAAGTAGGACAGACACAGATATTAGAATTAGCAGACAATGACATTTAAGTTCTTATTTTTAATGTATTCCATATATTCAAAAAGTTAAAACACTATAATCAAAGTTTATAGGATACAGAAATAATGATATTATGAGAGATGATTTTTTGTTTTGTTTTGTTTTTTTTAATTCCAGTATAATTAACATACAGTGTTATATTAGTTTCAGGTATACAATATGAGGGACATTTTAAGAGTCTCATGCTCTACCGACTGAGCTAGCCAGGCGCCTATGAGGGACATTTTAGATATTAATTTTTGGATTGGAAAGATCAGGTGTGGGGGCCTGGGTGGCTCAGTAGGCTGGATGTCTGATTCTTGATTTTGACTCAGGTCATGATCTCATAGTTGTGAGACTGAGTCCAGTGTGGGGCCTGCTTAAGACTCTCTCCTTCTCCCTCTGCCCCTCCCCTGCTCGTGTGCTCTCACTCAATCTCTAAAAAACAAACAGACAAAAAAAGGCCAGGTGCTAAAACTTAATGAGTTAGCAAGAAAAAAAATAATATAAGAGCAGAAATAAAAAAATAAAGCAAAAATTAATAAAGAATGTTAGAGCCAAGGCCACCTGGTTGGCTCAGTTTGTAGAGCATGTGACTCTTGAGTTCGAGTCCTACATTGGGTATAAAGATTACTTAAAAAAATAGAATGCCAAACATCGGTTCTTCAAAAACAAATAAAATAGGTGGGAATGTAAACTGGTGCAGCCACTCTGGAAAACGGTGTGGAGGTTCTTCAAAAAGTTAAAAACAGAACTACTTTATGACCCAGCAAAAGCACTACTAGGAATTTATCCAAAGAATACAGGAGTGCTGGTGCATAGGGGCACTTGTAACCCAATGTTTATAGCAGCACTTTCAACAAAAGCCAAAGTATGGAAAGACCCTAAATGTCCATCAACTGATGAGTGGATAAAGAAGATGTGGCTTTATATATACAGTGGAATACTACGTGGCAATGAGAAAGAATGAAATCCTGCCATTTGCAACAATGTGAATGGAACTGGAAGGTATTAAGCTGAGTGAAATAAATCAGTCAGAGAAAGGCAGATATCACATATTTTCACTCATATGTGGAACTTGAGAAATTTAACAGAAGACCATGGGGGAAGGGAAGTTTCAAACAGAAAGGGAGGCAAACCATAAGACACTCTTAAATACAGAGAACAAACTGAGGGTTTGGGGGGGTGGTGGGAGAGAGGGGAAAGTGGGTGATGGGCATTGAGGAGGTCACTTCTTGGGATGAGCACTGGGTGTTGTATGTAAGCCATATCCCCATGGCACAGCATCTGGAGGCAGGGAATTAGGATCTACCTCATAAGCAAAAGAGTATCAAAGAATTTGCGGACAAATCTTTAAAATGGAAACAGCTAGAAGTTATCGGTTAAATGAAATAAGCAACCTGCACCGTGTCCCTCTTGACCTGATGCAGCGTGAAGTGCACGACCTCATTGTGAAGCATCCTTTGCCAAAAACGTTTCACCCAAATTTAATCAAGCTTCTAGACCTAACTGCCAATTACAGAAGGTATTTTATACAATTCAGGGAAGGGACGCCTGGGTGGCTCAGTCAGTTAAGCGTCTGACTTCTGCTCAGGTCATGATTGCTCAGTTTCTCTGTCTGAGCCCTGAGTTTGGCTCTGTGCTCACAGCTCGGAGCCTGGAGCCTGCTTCTGATTCTATGTCTCCCTCTCTTTCTGTCCCTTCCCCTCTCACACTCTGTCTCTCTGTCTCTCTCAAAAATAAATTAACATTTAAAGAAAGTATATAGTACATGGAATATTGGAACAAGGTAAATGACACCATGAAAAACCAATCACATGTACCATGTGGACACTGTCTCAGGAAAACTGGCTTACAATAGTATTACCAAAAACAAAATAAAACAAAAAGCAGTGTTAAAATAGACTAAAGAGACAAAAATACAATTCCTATGTCTTGACTATATTTCAGGGTTTTTGTTTTAAATCTTGAAAAGACATTTTGGGGAAAATTACAGATATTTGAAAGTATATAGGATATTAGAAAGTATGGAATTAGTGTTACTTTCTTTAGATGTTTTGGTTATGAAGGAAAAGGTCATTCTTAGATGCATGGTGAAGCATTTGGGGTAAAGTCATGGTGTCTGTAATTTACTAGAGAATGAATAATTCAGGAAGGCGGGGGGAGGGATGAAGAGAGAGAAAAGATAAGCAAATTTGGCCAAATGAAAACAATTGGTGAATCTAGGTGAAGGGTTCATGGGTTTTGTTATTACTACTCTCAACTTCTTTTGTAGGTTTAAAATTTTTATTATTTATTTATTTTTATTTGAGAGAGAGAGCACGAGCAGAGAGGCGGGGCAGAGGCAGAAACAGAGAGAATACCAAGCAGGCTCCATGCTTAGCACAGAGCCCTACTTGGGGCTCCATCCAAGAACCCTGGGATCATGACCTGAGCTGAAATCATGAGTCAGATGCTCACAGATGCTCATGTGAGAGCCACCCAGGCGCCCCTGTAGGTTTAAAATTTTTAAATAAGAAGTTGGGGGGAAGCACACATACACATTCTCTTTAACACCACATAGAGAAGATAAAACCAAATAAAAATGCAAGCAAAGGAATGATGATTAAGGATAGTAGTTACCGCGGCGCCTGGGTGGCTCAGTCAGTTAAGCGTCCGACTTTGGCTCAGGTCATGATCTCGGGGTTTGTGAGCTCGAGCCCTGCGTCAGGCTTTGCAGTGACAGCTCAGAGCCTAGAGCCTGCTTTGGATTCTGTCTCCCTCTCTCTCTGTCCCTCCCCTGCTCACCCTCTGTCTCTCTGTCTCAAAAATAAATAAACACTAAAAAAAAAAAAAAAAAAAAAAAAAAAAAAAGATAGCAGTTACCTGGGCTTTCGGTACTGGTAGAAGAAAAAAAAAAGAGTGTAAAGAGGATCACATCCATATAAAGTATTGTTAAGGTCCCAGTTTTAAAGTTTGGTTTAAAGTTATGGTTTTCATGGATGCTTATTACTGTATAAATTAATAATTCTATGAATAAAGGTACTCAAATGCACCAAGGGTGAGACTGTAATGAACCAAGGATTACATTATTCCACTTCTGTGTTCATAATCTACCATCAGCCTGCTCCCCTGGAAACACTGAAAATAGCCATTTATCTCGAGTAGAAAATTCTAGTGATGAGAGAAAAGCTAGACCTACAACTATTCAAGAGTGAGCTCTGAAGTTTTCATCCCTTTCATCTGAAGCTAATAATTGTGGTGTTCCAATAATAATGAACAACTATTTTGAATACTCTACCATTAGTGAATGATTCAAACTTGTTTAATCACATTCTTAGTTAAAGAAAATGGTACTCTTCTTCCGTTCTTTAAGAAGACACTAGTGGGGATGAAATTGTCATGAAGATACACAGTATAAGAAGACTATATAATTTCTTTTTAACAAAATTAGTGTTAATATTTCCAATTATCTGTCATGTTAGGGTATCTATTCATTTTATTGCATCTAAGTGGAAGATTGCATGGGGGTAGAGAAGCTAGGCTTTAGAGTCAGAAAATCCTGGGTTCAAGGCTTCATTCCACTTCTTATTAGCTGTCTGACGCTGGGCAGATTATTAAACTCCTCTAGATCTGTTTCCTCATCTGAACAATAGCATTGTTTCATCTTTAAAGACAGTCCACTTAAAGTTCTCAGCACAGCTCATGACATGTCTAATGTTATAAAAAGTAGCTGTTATTATCATACTGAAACACTGAAATTGATTTACTTTCTCTATTTATCTATACACACATCTATTAATTTATACATATATGTATTTCCTACATGCTGACAAAGTTACACTGTTTATTATCAGGAACTGAACAAGACAAATAAGTATGTGAAGCTCTGAAAATCGGGGAAATGTAAACACATTGCTTTAACACTGTTCATTTCTCATTAGATGATCTCTAAGGCTCCATCAGCTGTAACATTGTGTAATTTATAAATTCTGATTATTGCCTTTCCAAGTGTTTAGAAGCCATTAAAATGAAGATGAGTTTATTTCTAGTTTTGGAGTTTATGTTTTTAAAGATGGAAGAGGATGTTCAGCTTAGACATTTTCATGACTGAACATGTCTATCTGACTTTGGAATATGGACAAATTCCATTTAAAATTTGTTTGCTCTGCTAGCCTCTTTGCTTTCCTTTTCTGAAGCTGTTGGGGGAGGTATTCATGAATCTTTTACAATATAATAATTGACTCCAGAGATATTTTGCTTGTAAATATGTTAGCCGGTGTATTCTAGAAATCTCACTTTAGTTCTCTCCTTTCTCCCTCTCTCCCTTCCTTCCTTTTTTTTTTTTTTTAAGGTAATTGAAGAGAGTTATTCTGATTAAAGGTTTAATATATAGTGATCTTTACACTGTGAAGCTTGGAAAAGTATTAGTTAAATGGTAATACCTTGAAATTATAAGTAAAATGTTAGTGGCAGCATATTCTCCCTTTTGGTGTGTGGTGATTGTAAAAACAACATAAAACTGGTTGAATGGAAATGCTTTTAAATGACCACACATCCCATTACACTAAGAGAACAATCTGTTTCTATTTCCTTCTAGTATAAGTTCACGCTCTTATAAATTTGCAATCACAGTGCATGTGTCTGAGTATGTGGTATTTGATTAAGGGAAATACCGTAATTTACCTATTTAACCATTTTCCTATTAGACTCCTAGGTTGGCTCTAAATTTCTGTTATTATAGAAAATGTTATTACAACATAATAAGTTTTTTCAAGTATATGACTTATTCATATAGAATTATTTCCTTATGATAAAATAACGTTAGAGGAATATTAAGTTTAAAAAACTGGGGGGCACCTGGGTGGCTCACTCGGTTAAGTGGCTGACTTCGGCTGAGGTCATGATTTTATAGTTTGGGAGTTTGAGCCTAGCATCCAGCTCTGCTTTCAAGCTCTCTGTTGTCAGCACAGATCCTGCTTCAGATCCTTGGTCCCCTCTCTCTCTACCCCTCCCCCATCCATCCATGTGTGTGCTCTCTGTTTCAAAAATAAATAAACATTTAAAAAAAATAAAGAATAAGAAAAAAATGGTATGGGTATTATGGCTTTTCCTTACTGTATTACTTCCCAAAAGGAAATGTGTGTGTGTGTGTGTGTGTGTGTGTGTGTGTGTGTGCATAAAATATAGGATTTTATCAGAAAAATATTTTAGGATTTTATCTGAAAATGAGTATACCAACAATATGCTTCTTTTCAGCTTAAATTATCTAACCAAGAGTACATATCCAAATTAACTTTACCAATCATACTTTTATGTCTTTGTTACCATTGTCATCTTTTTCTTAAACCACAATCAACTTGGATGCAATGTTCAGGATTCAATTTAAAAGAAGAGTTTCCAGGGTGCCTGGGTGGCTCAGTAGGTTGAGTGTCTGACTTCAACTCAGATCATGATCTCACGGTTCATGGGTTTGAGCCCCAAGTTGGGCTCTGTGCTGACAGCTCAGAGCCTGGAGTCTGCTTCAGATTCTGTCTCCCTCTCTTTCTGCCCCTCCCCAGCTCGCTCTCTCAAAAAGAAATAAACATTAAAAAAAATTAAAAATAAATAAAACAAGAGTTTCCAATCAAGGCCATAATGAGATATTGGTTATTGTAAAAAGTCTTAAGTGCCAACTAGTTTTTTGGTCTGGCCAGGTAGCTTTATTTTTGCCTTTTAAAAATGGATACATTGAATTTATTAACTTGTCTAGAACTACAACCCACTAAATGTACTTGTCATATTTTTCTCAGTCATGGGCTAACTGAATTAAGCTGAAACCATAACAAAATATAGGCCAGAAGAAAAATACTTGGTTTATAGCAGGTAGGAATGATAACTTCATCTATTTTACCAATTTGTCTCTACTACCCTCTAGTGGAATCATAGTCATAATGTCTTTACAGCATTGCCTCCAGATGACAAATTCACCACGTATATAGAGATTTATAAAGTTCAGCTTTATAGAGTTGGTCCCAGCAGCAGATATAATCAACTTCTGGAGGTAATTACCTTTCAGCTGGCATTCTTGCACTGCTGTCTTGCCACACTAGTCCTTTCTGCTCAGTACTGCCAGATTAATCTGTTTCAATTGCAAATGGGATCCTATCACTCCCCTGCTCAGTTAAACCAAAAAACCTTTAGTCCTTCCCTCTAGACTGTTTGAAGTACTGCAGGTAAACTTCCCCACAGTGACTTCTAAAACTCTTCACAATAGGGATCCAACTCTCCTTTCCCCTCTTCTATCCCTTTACCTGCTATCCCTCCAGCCAAATCCCACTGCTGGGTGTTCTCCAAATCGGCTCCCTATTTTTCCTCTTTCTGCCTAGAACGTTTCCCACCGTCATTCCCACTAACTCCCTTCTTTCATTTCCCTTTGCCAAAGTTGGGCCTGTACTTCAAGAACTGGTTCAAATGCACCCTTAGCTCAGCTTTACCAAGCTCTCTCTGTCAATCCCTTGCACGCCAGATACCTCTTTGACACTGTGCCATCCGTTGCATATGCCCAGGCTGCTCTCCTTCAATTCCCATTTAAACATCAGTTTCCCTTCCCAACCCAATGTAAAGGTCACAGCATTAATGAAGCCTTATCTGCCATCTCCAGAGTTTCCCTCCCACCTCTCTTGTGACCCCAAGCAATGTATTCAAGTCTCTGTCCCACTACTCATCACCAGAGCAGTTCTTGTGAGAGATAGTGATCAGTATGATTAGGGAAAATCACACCTGTGAAGTGCTTTACTGTAGGTTAGGCCTGGATCTCAGGAGATGTTGCATGGATTACCCCCATTTTAACACAACCAGGTACTATTATCATCTGCACTTGAGTAAATGAGGTACAAAGAAATAAAGTGACTTGCCCGAAGCCACAGACAGATTAAGGGGGAGAACCAGGAATTAAAACGCTTAGAGGCCAAGAAGTCTCCTCCCTAAACTTTTACCTACAGTGATGGTGTAGCCATTCCTGGTGGGCTTTTTGTTGGGACCGTGCGGCTTCATTGGTTCCGCTCCCACTTCTCATTTCGAATCCATGGTTTGGAATTGGCTATGGAAAGAATCAAATAAAATCCCTGGAGTAGGAAGAAGCTTTTCTTTTGTCTTGTTGAATAAAATGGTCTACTTTTCTCTTTGAAATTTTTTTGTTTTCTTTTTCCATGTTTCCCCATCTGCATTCTGAAACTGTGAAGGGCAGGCTTGGGTCCGATTCTTGTTTATCTGCCCATTATTTGAGCCAGTATTTAGGATAAAATAAGGGCTCCATAAAGTTATCAAATGTGGGAAGAACAGATATCTTTCCCTTTTTGTCTTATCTGGATGTGACATCACTTTACTTGCATTCCCTTAGTACTTGGTTCAAAGTATCTGCTGAAGGAAGATATTTAACTAGGTAGCCTAAAGGAAGGATAGTCATTTGGTGTATTTTTCTTATCTCGGCCCCTCCTCTCAAGCTCAAGGAAGACAGTCTAATTCATCATTTTGTCTTTAGTAGCCCCCAAACCATGTCAGGTGAACAGAAAACACTCAAGTATTTGGTGAGTGGAACCGAAAGAGCTTAATTTCCTGTGGTACCTGAAAGTGACTGTCTCGTTTTTGAAGAAAGAGTAAATTATGTTTCATCTGTATTATTTTACTATTAGCAGTGTGTTACTGTAGCTCTGCTCTTTGGAATTTGTCAATTACAGGAAACATTTAAAATGAAGCAGAGTATTTTATAATGTGAAACCCCAGCTTTCACATTATACACCTGTATAATTTTGGATGACAGTGTATTGAATTAAAATAGAACTTCAGGGGCGCCTGGGTGGCTCAGTTGGTTGAGCGTCCGACTTCTGCTCAGGTTGTTATCTCGTGGTCCGTGAGTTCGAGCTCCGCGTCGGGCTCTGTGCTGACAGCTCAGAACCTGGAGCCTGCTACTGATTCTGTGTCTCCCTCTCTCTGACCCTCCCCCGTTCATGCTCTCTCTCTCTGTCTCAAAAATAAATAAACGTTAAAAAAAATTTTTTAATAGAACTTCATCTGTTTAACACCATTAAAAAATAAACTTTTGGGGCGCCTGGGTGGCGCAGTCGGTTAAGCGTCCGACTTCAGCCAGGTCACGATCTCACGGTCCGTGAGTTCGAGCCCCGCGTCAGGCTCTGGGCTGATGGCTCAGAGCCTGGAGCCTGTTTCCGATTCTGTGTCTCCCTCTCTCTCTGCCCCTCCCCCGTTCATGCTCTGTCTCTCTCTGTCCCAAAAATAAATAAACGTTGAAAAAAAAAATTAAAAAAAAAAATAAACTTTTGTATTAATTCTTTAACTTACTGATTAGAGATCGAGTCATAATCCATTGCACTGTTTCATGGGGATAATTTTAAAAGATAAAAATTTAAAGAAGTACTGTAACTACTGTAAGCTTTTACCTCTGGCAGAAGGGACTATCTTAAGCATAAGCAGTATTGTGATACAATTTAAAGATTCCATTAAAAAGATATATTAAAAACACCTCAGAGATTCAAGTAAAACAACTGCTCTGATCATTTCAACAGCCCTGATCACTTCTCCGGGCTCCAATTATGTTTAAAATTGTTTGCAGCTTAACAGTTAGATGCACCATGTATTTAACGAAGCTTAAGTGTTCGGATCCTGCCTTAGCACAGGCCCTTCCCAGAACTCTGAGAGGGGTGTTCACATAATCATATGTTTTTCAAAAATGTATGGAATAAAGTAGTTTAGCCACAGTTCTGTAAAGCTATTGTTTCTTTCCAGTTCAACTCCCACCAGTTGCATTTCTCCCCACCTGCCAGCAGCACTGACGGGACCATGAACATAATGGGGATTCAGCTCAGGGGAAGCTGAGTGGAGGATACATTTAGCTGAGGCTTAGGGGCATGTAGTTATCTCCAGCACTTCCAAGTCATTGCCAGCGATCCTAACATAGCAACAGCTTCTGGAAATACTCCTTCTACCCTTTCTGTGGACTCTGTCGGCATCTGGAGATAAAGATATAGGGTCAGAGATCTTGTCAGAATGGTAAGTAAGTGGGCAGCGGGTCATAGAGGAGAAGCTAACTTGTGGGAAATTCTTCCAATCTGGAGATTGGTAAAATTACATCATTATGTCATCCAAATGGAACTTCCCTTGTGTCAGGAACACACTCATTAACACAGCATAAACAATCATAAATGCATCAGACAAGTTTTTGGAATCTGGAATTCTTTAGAATCATGCAAATTAGAATTTAGCATAATACTTGTGTTTGTAGGGCATAAGCTCAGAGAAGTCATACGAACAGCTCAGATGTGAAAGAAACTTGATAAGTGTTTTCTCAAATTTGATAGAAAGTCTAAAATCTACATGATGTTATCAATAATGAGGTAAGAAGTCATAAAAACCATTTTGAAATAATTAATTATAAAAAGCCAGTTTGGATTAACCATGTTAAAGGAGAGACTAAGTTATCTTCTTTCTGTTCATAGTAAATATTACAAAATTGCGATTTGTATAAAGAGACAAAGATAAAGAATTTGCCAGCTGAAAGGGTGAATAAACGCTGAAAATATGGATTCCAAAAATTGTTGCCCCTCAGAAATGTAAGGACAAAAAGCATTATAAGGATGTGTCAGGCAATCAATAAAAATATAATTTTCTATGAATTTTGTGACTTTATGGTATTTTTCAACTTTAAACATTTTATAATTTTACTGTTTCTTATTCTCATAATATTCCCTATCACACTTAATCTAGCATTCTTTTCCTTTAAAAATTGCCCCAAATGATATTACTTCAGGCCTCATGGAATTTGCATCTGCCTTTGGATATCTGAGGCCACACGGATGTCATATTGGTATCTCATAATCAACATGCCCAAATGGGCACTTACCCTGACCGTAAGTGCCCCTTAGCCTCTCTCCGGAATGGTAGTGGTATCAGCTCAGCTCATTGTCAAGCATATCCCCTGGTCATCACTGATGATCCTCTCTCCCTTGGTCAACACACCCAGTTCATCCCTCAGGTCTTACTGTCCTAGCTCCTTACAGTATCTCATCATTATTTCCACCTCTCCAAACTGACCACTCCCCTGGTTTCAGCACCTGTTCAGATAGATGTGGAGCCTCCACTGGTCTGGTTCTGATGCTACCTTATTGTCCCTCCTCAGATCTCCTCTTCAGTGACTTTACCTTCCTAATCCCACGTTCCTCATCCTGACTATGTCACTCCCTACTCACATTTTGTTTTTTTCAATTCCATCCTCCGTCCAAATCCTTTAGCAGGACCTGAAAGACCCTTCTAGGTGTGGATATTGCCTGACTCCATAGCATCATTTTTCTGGCTTATTCTCCAACCCCCTAAACTCCATTTATGTTCCAGCAATACTGAATTAATTTCAGTCCATCAAACATGTCTTTTTTTTTTTTTTTTTTTTTCTTCTTTTCAATGGACCAGAAATTTCTCCTCATGCATGTGTCTGCTTGGGAAATTCTTCATTCTTCAAGACTCAATTTAGAACCCACCTCTGTGGTGAAGCCTTGCCTGACCCCTCTGCCCTCCACCATACTCACAACTATTCCTAGTAACCACCATGCTCTGCACAGAGCAGCCTTTACCTATCACACCTTAAGGATTTGCTCCCCACCTGTATGGGAAGACATGCATCTATTCATCTGTTACCTTTGATCCTTAATCATTGGTGAACACATTTCTATTCCTGACCCCATGTTCATTTCCTGAATTTCCAATGAAAGATTGAGATAGGTTGACACACGTGGGTTTACAGTATGGATGCCAACATCTTAACCATAATTCCTCTTTCTGTCTCTTGTTAGAGGTATGAGGGTTGGAGCATGAAGATTATAAATGACAAATTCTTATTATGGAGTTGTTTGAACATTTTACAAAAACCACATTACTTTTATAATTAAAAAAAAGTGCCTAACTCAGGAACAGCCATGATAGTTCCATGTTTTCAGCTGTGATTAAAGGATCTTGAAACTGTATGTCTTACTTTTTCCACCACTTTACTTTCTGAATTATGTTAAGAGAGATCGGTCTTCTCCTTTTGGGTATGTTTTCCAGCAACTTCTGTGAATTTTATCCAGTAGCAAAAAGAGGGCTCGGCCTCTTTCATTCATCCATCCATTCATCCATTTATCTACCCATACATCCATTCATTTATTTTTGGACTAGGTAATACACTCACATGGTTCAAACTTCCAAAGACACAAAAGTCTCCCTTCCCACCTCTGTGCCCCAGGCACTCCTTCTCCTCCAGGCACAGTGTTTCTTGCATCTCCCTTCAGGGTATTTTATGTATTTACAAGCAAATGTTCTTAACCTTTTCATCTGAAAAAATACTTTAGTCAGCTTGGGCTGTCACAACCAAATACCATAAACTGGATAACTTACACAAAGAAGTGTATTTCCTCACAGTTCTGGAGACTGGAAGTCTGAGATCAAGGTTGTCCACATGGTGGGTTCTGATGAGGCTTCTGAGCTTGTGGATGGCATCTTCTTGCTGTGTCCATGCAAGGGGGAGACGGAGTGACCCACCTCTCTGTTTTCTCTTCTTAAAAGAGCACTAATCCCATAGTGAGGGTTTCACCCTCAAGATCTCATTTAAACCTAACTATTTCCCAAAGGCCCCATCTCTAAATACTATCACATTAAGGGGTAGGGTTTCAATATATGAATTTGGGGCAGAGGGAGAGATATTTCACTCCACAGCAATGTTTATTTCTAAAAATAAAACAAGACAAACATATGCAGTGCCAACAGATCTTTTTTTTTTTTTCCTAAATGGAGTTTATCAAAATACAAATATGAAATTTTTAGGAGCACATGCCTTTTCATCCTATCCTCTTCTGTTCTTTTTTCATAGCATGTCAAGAATGGTTCTGAAATGGTTCTGTACCTCTCCTGTGCAGCCCCTTACAACAGTATTCAGGGCTCTTCAAGATTCTGACTCCAAACTCCCTTCTTTGCTTAACACCTGAGGAACCCCTGCACCCTACAATGACGGCACCCTGAATTATCTGAGCTGATTTTCAGTGCTTTCCTCATGGAATTTCCTCTGCTTGGAAGCCCCACCCCCACAATTCTTTCTCCAATGTTTATTCAAATATCCCTTCCTCTGTTCGAATTCATAATCTCCCCCTCTATGTTCTCATTTCACTTTATAGCATAAATTACAGCATAAGTGCCAGAACACAATTCTAAGTAATCATGTGTTCTCCCACCCCCACCACCTACAGCAGGAATTGTATCTGATTAATTTTGTGTCTGGAAAGTACTTTAGAGACACTGAATACAATTTAGCCCAAATAATTAATAAACTGTATTTGCTAAGATGATAGCATGAATTTATAATACCCCCTGAAAATTTAAAAACAAAGATAATTGAGTTAAATTGAAAAATCTAGCATCACAGCTGTGGAAGCTTGTGGTCTTCTTTATGCTGAATGTAAAACGGATATAATGAATTACCAGCTGTTTTTAGATGCTATAAAATGAATGCTTTGCTGAGGCTTCCCAGAAACATATATATGTATATGTATATATATACTCTCATTAAAATCAGTACCCTGAACTGGCAGAGAACAGTCTTCTTCTCTAAAGCTTTCTCTGGGGTAGTCAGTCTTCATTTAGAATGTGAGTTTGGGATTTTAAAAGTAAGTTTTAAAAGTTCTTAGGTTCAGGCAGAGATTTCACAACCCTCTACCTCCACTGTGAATCCCAAATGCTCTGCCACCTAGAAGCATAACATTGTCAAGGCCATGCATTAGTGCCACAAATAGTGCCAGATGACACAAACTGCTCACTGTGTAAAAAGGTACTAAACACTTAAATTAAATGCGTGTGATATACTACCTCTATTCTTTACCCTAATCTGGTGCTGTTGCTGCTGCTGCTTTTTTTTTTTTTTTTTTTAATATGGAACATGTCATCTTTACCCAGGGGCCATGCTAATATTCTCTGTGTCATTCCAATTTTAGTAGATGTGCTATCTATAAGAGCATCTAATTGGGGTCTTATTTTTTTTAAGTTTATTTATTTGTTTTTGAGAGAGAGCATGAGCATGCAGGGCAGAGAGAGAGAGAGAGACAGAGAATCTCAAGCAGGCTTCTTGCTGCCAGTGTAGAGCCTGACCTGATGGTTGAACTCACATACCCAAAGATCATGACCTGAGTTGAAATCAAGAGTCTAACGTTCAACCAACTGAGCCACCCAGGCACCCCATAATCTGAGTCTTCTAATACATATTTGTAGAGTTCACGGTAGTCACTCTTTCTTCTACATCCCATTAAGGGTAGGCCAAAGAGAAATTCTTACTAAGGGACTCTTATTATTCCTAGTTCTATTTTACTCATATTTTCTTAAAGACTTAAAGATAGTTCAAGTGCAGAAATTTCTCTTAAGAATATGGTGGAGGGCAATGAAAGAGAAAGTTTTGGATACTGGATTATTTAAAGTATAATTTAGATCTTTTTTTTTTTTTTTCCTTTCATGGAATTGTGAATTTTTGTGTTTTAAAAAATCAACTAAAATTCTGATGTGAAAATATTTTAAAATTAAAAATGTAAAATTTTGTTTTTAACTTAAAACTTTTTAATTTTAAATTTTAATTTTTTTAAAGTTTTATCTATTTATTTTGAGAGAGACAGGGAGCAAGAGGGGGAGGGGCAGAGAGAGAGGGGGACAGAGGATCCAAAATCGGGCTTTGTGCTGACCGCAGGGAGCCCATGCAGGGCTCGAACTCACCAAGCCTAAGTCAGACCCTTAACTGACTGAGCCACCCAGGAGCCCCTGTTTTTAATTTTTAAATAAATGCAATCTTTAATAAAACACTAAACATTTTAGAAAGTGAATATATCTGTATATATATATCTGTGTGTGTGTATATGCATATATACATATATGCACACATACATATATATACGTATATCTATATATCCATATATGTATATGTATGCATGCATGTGTGAAATGTGCTCCTTCTTTGGCCTAGCTGGAAAATCACCGACTTAGAAAAACATAAATATACGCTAGCTTTAAGTATTAGAAGTGAAAGTAATGGAATCTAAATGTATATGTAGTATCACTTTGAGTGCAAAAAGTTTTATTTTTGCCAATACTGGAAGGGGAAGTACCCGACCTAGGGTGAACGGTAGATTTCTGAAGACTAGAAACAGTAGGACGACACTCTTCTGGGCTGAATGAAAGCGCCTGCGCTAAGACTCAGTTGGCGCCCGCCCTCCTGCTTTTTCTCCAGCCGCCCTTTCCATTTTTTTTCGCGCTTTAGCCACCCGGGAAGGCCCGCCCAAGCGTGGCTGGGCTCCGATTGGCTCCTTTGAAAGTCTACGGGCTATCTGATTGGTGGGCCCCGGACCCTTTAGCGCGGTGAGTTTGAAACAGCTTGCACTTAATTCCAAAGCTGGCTCTTGGAAGTTGAGGTGAGAGCGACGCTGACGTGGTAGCTGCTGCCGCTTTCGTCGTGGGATAATAAGCCGGGTAGAGTTGCTGAGGTCAGGGTCATGCCTACGGGGTGTGTGCTCGGCGGGGGTCGGCTCGGAGGCCCCCGAGAAGGAGTGCTGAGGAACCGGGTGGTATTAGGAGGCCGGGCTGGGCAGCGGGGGTCTGCGCGGGGCCAGGCCGGGCCTGTGGAGACTAGGCCGGGCCTCCACTCGGCTCCGGGCCTGGCCCCGGCTTTCCAGGAAGGTTCACGGGAGCCCAGACCCAGCGGACGTACACCGGGGAGGGCTGGGGCTGCCCTGGCCTCGGAGTTGCAGTCAGGGGTCGCGGTCGGCTGTTCCGGAAAAATGCCGCCGACCTGGCTGAGGAGGCTTTCGGGTCTTGGTTGAAGCCAAACCCTTGCATTGGTTCGACGACGCGGAGTGCCAGGCTCCGTCTTAGGCCCTGCGGCTCCGGCCTGTCCCCTGTGCGCCCTGCTCTAGCCTTCGGGGGCGGAAGGCCAGACGGCTCCGGGGCCAGATACCCACGCCGGTTCCCAAACCCAGGCCGTCCCGGAACACCGAACTAACCTGTGGGCCTTCTCGGGCTTGCCTCCGTGCCCAGGGCCCTTGTGCACCCAAGGCGCTTAAAAACACTTGGCCGAGGCATAGAGCCAGAGGGAATTTGGATATTTTTCGTTTTAATTTTATGCTTGGTGGCTGTTACGTACAATGCAAAGTGGAAAGCTAAGAAATGCGTAGAGATAGATACAAATATATATGTGTTAGTATTTTTATTTAATACTAGAGTTGGTCATGTGCACGTCCCGCTTCCTTTAAAGACCTGGAGGTCTCTGGCTAGGAGATGTAGCCATTGGCATTTTACATCCTGCTGCTAGTACGCAGCCCCAGGAGACATTCAAAAGGCATTTTAAAGTGACATCCTTTATTTTAAACTGTTACAAACAGGAAAATGGAGGGAGGGTAATTAAACCCAACTTTGAAATTGAAGTTTTAGCCATTTGTTCAAAGAGAGCTCAAAGTCTTATTGTTCATTAGGCATATTAAATCTGGATATTGTAAAAAAAGGCAATTATCCTAATTATTGCTATTTTGTAACATTAAAATAAAAAATATTTAAGATTGGCCCTCATGACAATGTAGTGCAATTTTTTGTTCATTTAAAAAGATTTGTCTCTACCTCTGGGATAATTTTGCAGATGAATGTGAGAAATAGAACTTAAGTGTCACTCAGAGTCACCTTTACATATGTGATCTTATCAGTGAGGAGAGGAGTGTGTTAGGAAATCAAGGGAATTATGATTTGGGCTTCTGAAGTTATGTTTCATCGGCAAACTTCTCAGCTGTGGAAGTTTTGAGTGTCTTGTCAGCATTTTAGCAGACATTAAAACAGTCTTGCTAATGGGTGAGCAGTATGGCCACATTAGCTCCCTACTGGTGTCTTTTTTTTTTTTTTTTTTTTTTTAAGATTTTTAAGTAATCTCTCTACCCAGTGCGTGTGTGTATGTGTGTGTGTGTGTGAGTGAGTGAAATGCGCTCTTTCCAACATGAGACTAGAACTCACAACCCTGAGATTAAGAATTGTACACTCTTCTGACTGAGCCAGCTGTGCGTCCTGCTACTTGTGTCTTTAAAAACTGTTTCTTGGGGCACCTGGGTGGCTCAGTTGGTTAAGTATCCGACTTTGGCTCAGGTTATGATCTAGCGGTTGGTGAGTTCAAGCCCCGCGTCGGGCTCTGTGCTGACAGCTCAGAGCCTGCAGCCTACTTTGGATTCTGTGTCTCTCCTCTCTCTCTGCCCCTCTTCCACTCATGCTCTCTCTGTCTCTCAAAAACTGAATAAATGTTAAAAATTAAAAAAAAAAATAAATGTTTCTTTTGAATTCTCTTCAAAAAAATATGAAGTGATACAAATTCAGTCAAATAATATTTACGGAAATGTTTGGGTGTATAACTAGCACACATTGGTGCTTCTTAGAAGTGTTATGTAAAGAGAACATACTTTTGTTTTTTGTTTGGGGTGTATACATAAGTTTGTGTCTAAATTTGAGTGTTAATTTGTTTGGAAGAAGCAAATACTATACTGGTTAAGATACACAAATACTTCTGATGTTTTAAGAGCCAAGAAAGGTGGGAAAATCTTAATTGCAGAAGTCCTTTCCTTTATAAGTGTTTTGGTTTTTTTAATGTTTATTTATTTTTGAGAGTGAGAGCACACAGGCAAATATGTGTGGGAGGGGCAGAGAGAGAGGGAGACAGAGAATCCCAAGTAGGCTCTTTGCTGTCAGCAAGCACTGAGACTGCCCTGGGGCTCAACTCAGTAACCGAGATATGACCTGAGCCTAAGCTGGACACTTAACCTACTGGGCAACCCAGGTGCCCCTGTACGTGTTGTTTTTACGTAACTAATATTAATGGGAAATTAATGCTGTACTAGAGACTGGAAAATGCTTTACACATTGTATCTCATTACAAACTTTAAACCACCTTTTGAGTTATAGTGGCAGGTGATCATGTGATCAAATTAGTTTTTCCTCTCATTCTAGGATCTACCATATCTACGATTAACTATGGAAGACTATACCAAAATAGAGAAAATCGGAGAAGGTGAGTGTTTTTAATACCCAAGTTTTAAAAAAGGATTTTGTAATGCTTATAACATCTGTGACATAAAGACATGTAAATATTAAAATCAAATCTTTATCTTGTGCTAATGTGCATTAATTATATGTTCTTTACATGGTAACTTAAACACAAAAATGTTCATATCCAAGAGAATTGAAATTATTCTGATATGCTTACCTGGCAACCCTCTTCCCCCCAATTATCTTAAATATGAAACACTTAAAGCAGTATTTATAATTTGAGAAGACTGTTGATAACTCGTATGTGTGTTGGGAAAGATTAGGGCAGTAGAATTAGGTTTAACAGTGTACTTTTAATCTCCTACAATTGTTTTTAAGGTAAATATTTTTACCTAAACTTTCTAAGCTGCTACAATAAGCTATTAAGCCAATTTAAATAAGTTTTCTATAGTTTCCCTAGATTTAAATGATCTGTCTTGTTTACATGTTTAAACAATTCTAAACCAATAACTCTTATGTATAATTATTCATTCCCTTTCTGTAGTACTTTCATTAAAGTTTTTAAAGAATGTTTATATGGCATAAGTGATGGGTAAAAATATCCCTTTACCTTTTTCCCCCTAACATAAAATCTAACTTTCTTTTATTTATTTTTAATTTTTAAAGTTTATTTATTTATTTTTGAGAGAGAAGGATAGAGAACATGTGAGTGAGGGAGAGGCATGAGGGAGAGAGAATCCCAAACAGGCTCTGCTCGGCCAGCATCAAAGCCCTATGCAGGCTTGAACCCATAAACCCTGAGATCATGACCTGAGCTAAAATCAAGAGTCAGATGCTTAACTGACTGAGCCATTCAGGCGCCCCAAGAGCATCTAAGTTTCTATATAAAAGTCTTGGTATTAACATTCTAAACTCTATAGGAATAAATGGTACAACTTATACTATTAGAGTCTAATTTATGTAGGGTTTGTTTTTTGTTTTTTTAATTTTTTTTTTTTATTTTTGAGAGCATGAGCAGGGGAGGGGTAGAAAGAGGGAGAGAGAATCCCAAGCAGGCTCTGCTCTGGTACAATTCGGTGCTCAATTCCAGGAACCGTGAGAAAATGCAAAACCTGAGCTGAAATCAAAGGTCAGATGCTCAACCGACATAGACACCCCTATGTATGTAGATTCTGTTTCACGGATGTTTCTGACTAGTGTATTGTTAGTGTTCTCCAAAACTATACTTGTACAAGGAGTACTACTAAAAAGCCAAGGGCAGAATACTGGAAAGAATTTAGTAAGATACTAATGATATGTTTGGGTGGTGGTTGGGTTAGAGATTGATTCTTGTTCTTAACTTACAAATGTTAGATGATTTTTTAAAAAAATCACTTAGATACTTTATTAACACCTGGTCAACTAAGCTAGTCTTGTTTCTGAGTTAAAAATAGGTTTGATTAACAGACTTAATGTTTTCTGCTTTGAGTTTTTCTTAAGTCTTCAGAGAATTTAATGAGTTCTGATTTTTAGTTTGGAATAAAAAGAAACATTCTTTTTGTGTAAATGTGTTTTTCTTTGAAACTCTGGAACTCCTAACATGCAAGAGACTACAGATTTGACTCTTGAGGAAGGTACTGTAATTGCTACTACAAATAGAAGTGGTTCAGAGCGTAATCTGAAATGTAGTCTATTTACTGGAGTTACAAGCCTCCCCAATTCTTCTACATGATACCTCCTCATATGCCTTGTTCTTTGACCTCTGGACCTTTGGCAATGGCAATTCTTTCAATTTGTTTTCCTTAATATCCTTTTTCTTTGCTACACTGTAAGTAAGCTTTGTGAGGTTTGGGATTTTGTCTTGTTCACAGCTGTTTGAACAGTGCCTGGTAGTAGTGTCCAGCACTATTGGATGTAGTCAAATATTTGATAATAACATCAGTTTCCCTTAGTGTTTTTTCCTGTTTCTTTTTCTGGCTTGTATTGTTTTGACTACTCCAGTGCCTGGCAGTTTTAGATTATGTGGTGAACATTTTTTTTTTCTTAAATTTTTTTTTCTAATGATTATTTATTTTTGAGAGAGACAGAGACAGAATGTGAGTGGGTTAGGGGAAGAGAGAGGGGGAGACACAGAGTCTGACGCAGGCTCCAGGCTCTGAGCTGTCAGCACAGAGCCTGATGTGGGGCTTGAACTCAACGAGCTGTGAGATCATGACCTGAGCTGAAGTCTGACACACTCAACTGACTGAGCCACCCTGGCGCCCCTTTGGTGGACATTGTTTTTGAAAAAATAAATTGTACAAATAATTTAAGGCCTAGACGATATCTTTCACACAGTATTTTCTTTTGCTTTTTGCCAGATACCTGGTCAAATTTTAACATTATAGTACTGATTTGAAAAGTTAAATTTCTTTCCCTCAACTTTTTATTTTATTTCTAAACATACAGAGAAGTTGAAAAATAAATTTAATGAACCTGTAATACCTTTTACCAAGATGTTAGTTTTGTCACATTTACTTTATTATCTGTGTTTTAGCATATTGTTTTTCTGTTGACCAGTGTAAAGTAAGTTGTAGTGGTGTGCTTTACTTTTTATTTTTTTAATTTAAATCCAAGTTCGTTAACATAGTGTAATAATAATTTGAGGAATAGAATTTACTGATTCATCACTTACATTTAACACCCTCTGTTCATCCCAATAAGTGTCTTCCTTAATGCCCCTCACCCCTTTAGCCCTTCTCCCACCCAACACTCCACCAGCAACCCTCAGTTTGTTCTCTGTATTTAAGAGTCTCTTGAGATTTGCCTCCCTCTCTGTTTTTGTCTTATTTTTTCTTTCCTTCCCTTATGTTCATCTGTTTTGTATCTTAAATTCTACATGAGTGAAATCCTGATATTTGTCTTTGACTGACTTCACTTAGTATAATATACTCTAGTTCCATCCACATTGTTGCAAATGGCAATCTTTCATTCTTTCTCATTGCCGAATAATATTTCGTTGTACATATGTACACCACATCTTCTTTATCCATTCGTCAGTCGATGGACATTTGGGTAGTTTTCATACTTTGGCTATTGTTGATAGTGCTGCTATAAACATTGGGGTGCATGTGCCCCTTCAAATCAACATTTTTGTATCCTTTGGATGAATACCAAGTAGCACAATTGCTGGGTTGAGGGGTAGTTCTATTTTTAACTTTTGAGGAGCCTCCATACTGTTTTCCAGGGTGGCTGCATATATGTCTTACTTCTAATACTTCTGTATGGATCTTCTGAAGATCTAGTCAGTGTTCTGCATTTCATTTAGTGATTGATATCTCCTTAATCTTTTCTAACTTAGAATAGTTCCCCTACCTTTTCTATCTTGACACGTTGAGTTTTTTTTTATTAAAAATTTTTTTAATGTTTTATTTATTTTTGACAGAGAGAGAGCATGAGCGGGGGAGGGTCAGAGAGAGAGGGAGACACAGAATCTGAAGCAGGCTCCAGGCTCTGAGCTGTCAGCACAGAGCCCCACGCGGGGCTTGAACTCACAGACCGCTAGATCATGACCTTAGCCGAAGTCGTACGCTCAACCGACTGAGCCACCCAGGCGCCCTGACACTTTTAGTTTTTGACAACCTGATTCATTTCTTAAATATAGACTTTTCTTATTTCAGTTATTACAAAGACATTTTCTGGTTTCTTCTAAATTACAAAGATCTGAGTGTTGTCACTTTAGTTTTTGAACTCTATCATGAGAAAACATCTTTTTGGATCATGGTAGCTATATCCATGATGTGGGACCTAACTTGGCCTTTATTCACTCAATAAATATGTGTTAAATAAAGGTTTTGTGCTTAGCATTTAGAGTCTCCATAACTTTGACTATAACATTTTTAAAAATTTAATAATGTTTAATTCATTTCAGAGTACATACCATGCATGCATCTTATAAATAATTTTTGGTAATTGCCTAGTAGAATCATTCTGGTCTGTTTAACTAGAGCTCTGTACCAGTAGTTATGAGGGGTAATGGCTCAAAAAGAGAAAGAAGAGAACCATAGAGCACTTGTGATTTCTAAAATTGGGTAAATACTAAGTGTTGGCTATAAGTTAATTAATTGTTATGAGTAAATTTTAGACCTTGATGAGGTTGTACACTTGAAGGAAAGAAAGAATATTAGGGGAAAAAATTTAGTCCTGAATTTACCATTAACTGCTTGTATTATATTTATGCAAGTGATGATTCTTCCCGAGTCTGCTTTCATGGTGTGCCAGGTGATTGTGCTTCTGACTTAACTACTTTTGTGTTTTTTGATGCAAGTATGATTTATACCCAAAAAATGGACAGATTTTAAGTGTACAGAAAGTTACCAATTTTTAAAGATGGTTGTAAAGATCCATAAAATTGAGGTTTTTAAAATCTGGAATGACTTTGGTTGTCCAAGAGTCACAGTTAATCCAGATTTAATCAAAATAATGTGAAATGGCTCTTTAGTCAAATTCTGTCTTTAAAATGACACCAGTATTTAGGAAGACCCACTATTGTATAGAATTAAAAAAAATTTTTTTTGGATTTGGATGTTTATTTTTGAGAGCGACAGAGCATGAGTGGGGGAGGGGTGCGCGCGCGCGCACACACACACACACACACACACACACACACACACACGCACAGAATCTGAAGCAGGCTTCAGGCTCTGAGCCATCAGCACAGAGCCTGACATGGGGCTTGAACTCACGAACCATGAGATCATGACCTGAGCCTAAGTCAGTTAACTGAACCACCCAGGCACCCCTAGAATTTCTCTTTAAAACAAAATTAGGGGATCCTGGCTGGCTCACTTGGTAGAGTATGCAACTTTGGATCTCAGGGTTATGAGTTCAGGCCCTATGTTGGGTGTTGAGATTACTCAAAAATAAAATCTTAAAACAAAATTAGAACAAAGTTTATATAACATCAGTTTGCCACTCACCAAACCATCTCTAATAATCTAATTAAGCCAGTAGATAATTTGTGATAGTAGTTCTTAGCCTTTTTAAAAACATTGCTACCTTTGGAGAAACTGGTAAAAACTAGAATAGATCTCTTTAGAAAAATGTACTCTAATCACTTTTGAAGTTATACTGATGTTACAGAAGAATAATAAGGTATTCAGTAAAATTTTATGTATAGTCAAGCAGTTCAGGATCTCCCTAAATTTTCCAATTCCAGTTTAAAGATTGTATTTATTTAAGATTTTATGTATTTATTTTAATTTGAAAAAAATTTTTTAATGTTTATTTTTGAGAGACAGCATGAGCAGGGAAGGGGCAGAAAGAGTGGGCGACACAGAATCCAAAACAAGCTCCAGCTTCTGAGCTGTCAGCACAGACCCCAACTTGGGGCTGGGACTCGCAAACTGTGAGATCATGACCTGTGCCAAAATCGAATCCCTAACTGAGCCACCGACGTGCCCCTGTTTATTTTAATTTTAAGTAGGCTTCACGCCCATCATGGGGCTTGACCTCATGACCCTGAGATCAAGAGTCACATGTTTCACCTACTGAACCAGGCACCCCTCCCACTCCAGTTTTAAAATGCACTAAATCTGGGGACTAAATGTGTCCTGTATATGAACTTTTTAAATCAACTAACCTGCCTCCCTTAATATTGCCACTTCTGTCCTCTGTATCCACCCTTCTCCTGCCCAAGATCCCTTATATTGACATTGTTACTCCTTATCTGAAGCCTATATATCCAAATCAGTGTTCTTGTTAACTTCAGAATGGGTGGGAGGCTTTCCTACTATATAGTAGATATTGTGAACTTTAATAGATTTTATAAATATATATTTTGTAATGTTTGTTTATCTTTGAGAGACTGAAAGCATGAGCAGTGGAAGGGCAGGGAGAGCGGGATACAGAGGATCTGAAGCAGGCCCTGTGCTGATAGCAGAGAGCTTGATGCTGGGCTTGAACTCATGAACCTTGAGATTATGACCTGAGCCAAAGTCAGATGCTTAAAACGACTAAGCCACCCAGGTGCTCCATATTTAATAAATATTTAATAAAATATTTTAGCCCCATTCTTTTTTAGATAAGGGTTGAGTATGTATTTGATATGCATAAAGCAGTCTATACAAAGTTTTCTGAAAGTGTCACAGTGACTCCTGTTAATTCCTCAGCCCAAATCCTCACCCTGTATTTTATGCCTGCTTTATTGTTAGATTGGATGTTTGAAAAGAGATAAATTTCGATCTGCAAAGGATCCGTTTTCTTCTCTAAAATGTGCTGGGAAATTGTTATTTAAATGTATGGGAAAATTGTGATGACTACATGAACTTTATTTCTAAACTATAGATGTGATAAGTTGTAGTTACCCGCAATTTCTTTTTGGAAGTGATGAGAGTATCATCATGAGTATGATACTTCCTGGCTGGTCACAGTAGACATTTCTATCACGTGACATTTTACAAGATGAGTCATTTTGTAAAATCTTAGTTTGTGGAGGGTGTCGTATAGTAGACATTTACTTTGTCTATTTCAGGTACCTATGGAGTTGTGTATAAGGGTAGACACAAAACTACAGGTCAAGTGGTAGCCATGAAGAAAATCAGACTAGAAAGTGAAGAGGAAGGGGTTCCTAGTACTGCGATTCGGGAAATTTCTCTATTAAAAGAACTTCGTCATCCAAATATAGTCAGGTATGGTATATTTGAATTTAAACCATTTTCCGCATACTATTTCAAGTGTGAATTTCAACGTAGAAACTTTTACATTTGCTTAATATCTGGTCTAATTGCTGAGCAGAAGAGAACCCTACTATTTTTGTTAATTGGGGGTGCCAGGCATAGGAAAAATGGGCTGTTAAAACAGGAGCAGGGTGATAAGAGATTAGTATTGGGAGCTGAAAACTCAAGGTAAACCAGCCAAGGGAGAAAAAAGTCCTTTTTCACAGACCTTTATCACCTATACCAGTCTGAGCTTTGGTCCTTGAAGACCTCTTAATCAGAGTCCTAAGACAGGTAGTTCTGTCAGATGAAAAAGAAAAGTGTTTTTCTTCCTTTTAACTATTTGGATTGGTATTGGCGGGGAGGGAGGGTGTTTCCTAACAGGCCAAGTTACGGTTAAATTGCATTTTTCTGGGGTTGGAGATAATGAGCAACTGTTAAGGGTTCCTAATAAATTTTAAAATTTATTTCTGTAATTCACTTCAGTGAAAAAACAAACTCTGAGCAACAAGTAGTCAACCTAGAAATGTTCTTTTGTAATAGAAGTGGTTTGACAGTTAGTACCTTCTGTATAATATTACGTAATTTTCAGTTGCTGCCCTGAGAGTCCTTTCTCAAATTCTAGTTTAGAACTAAGGTTTTCATTACTAGGGAAGCTACCATCTCTTCTTTCCCAAAACAGTATGTACTTTTTGTTGGTACAGAACATTTCTTAAAGCTTCACTTTCTGTGATAGCCACTGTTAAGTTTATGGAAGTTTTATTTTGTGAGAGGTCAAAAATGTTTCGTAGATATTTTTTTCCATATAATTGTTTTGTTCTTCAGTCTTCAAGATGTGCTTATGCAAGATTCCAGGTTATATCTCATCTTTGAATTCCTTTCCATGGATCTCAAGAAATACTTAGATTCCATCCCTCCTGGTCAGTTCATGGAATCTTCACTTGTTAAGGTAAAAAGCTTACTTAAGTTTATTAGTATTTATCCATTGTGAGTGTAAAGGGTCTATTCTGTAGAAGTTCCTGTGTTTTGGGGGAATATCCTCGGAAAGAGTGTTAGGAGGTAGAACTAGGAAGATTTTTTTTCCACAGTCTATAGGTTAGATTGTTACCCCTTTTATTACTAGATAGTGCTTCTAGTTGTAGAGTGAAAAGTTGTGCCTGAAACAACAAAACCAGTAGGTATGTATTCCATTGCTGGAAGCTAGGATGTTTTGGTCTTTATTTGAGGGTCAGATATGTGTGAAACAATGTAACAAAAGCTTGAAGTGGTTTTTTATTCTGGTTTTGAATGTTTTGGTTAATTTACAATAGACATTTCTATATTATAAATGTATAATTTCTAAATTATAAATGTATAATTTTTTTAAAAGCACTGAAGTGTATATGTGGATATGTCTTATCTTTACACTAACTCTACCAAACCACTTCTCAGAGGTAGGTACCCATTGTTAGTTTTTTAATAGTCTTACAGACACTTGCATGTCAACTTTGTGTACATACATACGCTGTTTTACAAAACTGTAAAACCCTTTTTCTGTGAAACATTCAACATATAGCCTTACCTGTTTACCTAAATGTTTGATCTGATTATTTAAACCAGTTCCATACTAATAAACATTGAAATTGTTTTCCAGCTTGGTGATTCATGCTCTTAGGAACAATGCTGCAGTGAATCCTTATGTATATTGATCTTCATTTGCAATTTTATAGGATAAGTTCTTATAACTTGAATCAATGAGTTGAAGATGTTTATTTACATTTAAAATCATGATAGTGCCAGTTGCCCTCCAAAGACTTGTAGCAGTTTACTCATTGTGGTGGGTAACAGTTACTGTTTTAGTACCTAGCTTTATCAGTCTTTTAAATATTTTATCAGTCCATCATGTGAAAAAGGCAAATATTTTGTATCTCATTTAATAATTTTTCATTTTTTAGCCATTTATAAACATCTTCATTGATGTTTCTGTTAGGATATTTTTTCACTGGTCTCTAAGGTCCTTTTTGCTAACATGTTGATAATACTCCCTTTATTCCTTTTTTCTTTTGTTGTTTTGACTTGTTAATGGCATATACCGTTAATAATTTTTATCATATATTTAACAGTCTTATACATAACTTTTGGACTTTAGCTTATATGTCTTTCAAACATCGTGTATGCTAGAACAATACTTGACAATATTTTTTAGTAGGTTGCCACACCTCCCTTTTGTTTGTTTTAAGTTGTGTGGATGGATCAAAGTTTTATTTTGGTATAAAGAACTAGGGATCTTAATGGTTAGCCATTTGTTCCAACAGTTGATTTTATGTATTATTTTATAATTTTGAACTTTATAAGTCAATATTGTTACTATGTATACTTCAGATTTCTGTAATATTCATGTTGCTTCAAATGACAATTATGTTGTCTTGGCAACACCTGTCTTGTATAATACTTTTCTCTGAACTAATAAATAGCATGTTACAATAATTGTCTCTATTTAAATATATAATCATAATATCCTGTTTGTTATTTCTTTTGGAATCTGTGACCAGGGTTTCTAAAGAGGAAATGAATATGTAATAAGAAATAGAGATGGACAAATCTTAATAAAATTAGAGTTGCTATAAGTATATAGATAAAAGTTTAAACTTTCTATACAGAAAACTAATTAGGACTTAAGAATAAGAGATGAAAGAAGAATGAGAGATGAAAAATAGTAGAAGACTAAATGAGTTCATATGGATGTGTCCATAAGGTGAATATCTTAGCATATCAGTGGGCTTCTCACCCCAAATGCTGCTTGCTAGTCTCAAATGGCCTGAAAGCTTTTGTGGCAGTTAAATTGTTTACCTGCATTATAATTTCTTATATCTTTGAAACAAACCCACAAAGATTATTTAGAAAATTATTGTGTGGTACAGTTTCTAACTTATGTTTCCTTCTTCCAGAGTTACTTGTACCAAATTCTACAAGGGATTGTGTTTTGCCACTCCAGAAGAGTTTTGCACAGAGACTTAAAACCTCAAAATCTATTGATTGATGACAAAGGAACAATTAAATTGGCTGATTTTGGCCTCGCCAGAGCTTTTGGAATACCTATTAGAGTATATACACATGAGGTATGTAGAATAGTGGTTTTTGTGTTTTAGAGTATGTGTGATTGCTGGATTGTTTTCTGTATTTGTTTTTTAAGTCAAGAAAGAAATAATAAAGGTTTCCATTGTGCAGGATTAATTTATTGCCTCTCAGCTCTCATGCACCCTTCACTGCATGTTATTGAAAATCTAACTCAGACCTTTAAATATTATTTCTTTGCCAGAAGGTGTGATGTCAGTGGATGGTGTTGAAGAGGCACTGCAGGAGGAAGGGGTTATCCTTGCTACAGTTCTAGAAATTATTATTTCTTATTAGTCAGTCTCTTTATTCTAACCCTCTCTTAGTTAAGAATCTTTCTTAGTAAACTTTACCCATGCAAATCTCCTGTGTGTTTTTTTGTCTCCTGCTTGGATCATCTGGTACACAAATTGGTTAAAAGACAGGTTTTTTTACCTAAGGGTTACTGTTTCAGGTACATTTAGAAGCTACTATAACGTTTTTCAGTGTTAATACAGATGACATGGCATTTCATTTGTTATTTCTGGAGAGAAAGGGAATATTAAATTGTATAGTAGAGAGCTTCTGGAAAACTGTCTTCTGTGGGGTTGTCTATCCCTGAGCCCAAAGACTATCTTCAAATCAAAACTTAGAACAGTGTTCATTTGGTTAGATGTCTCGGCTTCTTTTTATCATCCCTTTTTATTATTTTTCCCATAGCTGTATAAATAAAGATTATTTGGTTCCCATTGGCTTAAACAGATGCTTAAGTTAGAGATGATATTTTTGCCGTGACAAATTATAGATAGTAAAATAATAGATTAGCCCTAGACCACTGTTATTTGACTTATGTTTTTCTTTTTTTAAGTTTATTTTGAGAGAAAGCACAAGCAAGTGCTAGTGGAGTAGGGGCAGAGAGAGGGAGAGAATTCCAAGCAGGCTCCGTACCGGGCTTGAGCTCATGCATAAACTGAGATCATGACCTGAGCAGAAATCAAGAGTTAGACATTTAGCTGACTGAGCCACCCAGGAGTCCCTGACTTAACATTGTTAGCATGTAAGCAGTATTCATTCATTTGTACGGTGCCACACTGAATTTATTATCAATTGCCTTTTTGTTTTTTTTGAAAAGTGAATGCTATCTTGACTATTTTTTTTTATCCTTTTCCTCTAATGATTTGAAAAGCAAGAAAAGAGTTGGTATGTTTGTATAGTGTTTTTTAACCTAATGAATAGAACTTAGGAATGAAATATTTATCTTCCATTTAGTATATTGTGTATAGTTAATTGACTTTCAAACAATATTATCAGAGGAATTAATGGAACTTTCTAAAGGATAGTCCTACTGAAATATAAATGTTTATATTTAGGTATTTAATGTATTTTTTAAATTTAATATTTAATTTAATTTTTAAGTAAAAATTTTTTTTAATGTATTTATTTAAAGGTATTTTTATTCAGTGTAAAAATTTGCTTTGTAATAGGTAGTGACACTCTGGTATAGATCTCCAGAAGTACTGCTGGGGTCAGCTCGCTACTCAACTCCAGTTGACATTTGGAGTATAGGCACTATATTTGCAGAATTAGCAACTAAGAAACCACTTTTCCATGGGGATTCAGAAATTGATCAACTCTTCAGAATTTTCAGGTATTTTTGCCTTATATTTAAGCTTTTAAGAAGTTTTCAGATGAAATAATAATAAGGCAACATGTATAACAATAAGATTATATGTATGCTTTAATAATTTTTTTGTTTTTCTCTGGCTTTTTAGAGCTTTGGGCACCCCCAATAATGAAGTGTGGCCAGAAGTGGAATCTTTACAGGACTATAAGAATACATTTCCCAAGTGGAAACCAGGAAGTCTGGCATCGCATGTCAAAAACTTGGATGAAAATGGCTTGGATCTGCTCTCGGTAAGAAGACCCTTTATACTGATTTCAACATTATTGATTCTGACTGTACTCAATTCCTGTCTTTTACCTGGGAAATAGAAAGCCAATATATATTGTGCTAGGCACATAGCTATTATGACTGTTAATGTTTATTATGTTACTAGCTTCATTTTAGATACCAAGAAACATTAGTGGTTTTGAGAGGAGGATTCAGCATTAGATGTTATTTGTTTGGTTTTTTAACCTTACATAGTGAAGATGCTCTGTGAAGGCAAGGCCGGGGTTAGTACACCTTTATTTAAGTTGCTGGTGTGTAATGGCCCTCCGTTCTAACTTTTGTCCCGGTGTGTACTACTTTTTAGTTTATCCGAGACATAGGTTTTTCCTTATTGCTTGATATTTTTAGTTATTAAAGCCATTTACTGCATGAACTCTCATTTCTTACTTTATGCCTTGTTTCTACATCAGAAAGGTTAGGAGGAATAATGTAATTCTTATAAATCCATGGGGCATGTCTGACTTTTCATTTCACCTCAGGTCATGACCCCAGGATCCTTGGGATCAAGTCCCTCATAGGGCCCTGCACTGAGCATGGAGCCTGCTTGAGATTATCTCTTTCCCTCTGCTCCTTTTCCCTGCTCTCTCTCTCTCTCTCTCTCTCTCTCAGTCTCTCTCTCAAAAAAGAAAAAAAAAAAAAAAACAATAACAAAGTATAAAAAAAAAAAATTGCATTTACTACTACATTGCCACTCTCAACTAATAGTTGTTTTCTTTAAAAATAGGGACAAAAAAATCTATTAGGATAAAAAAGAAATTGTCCTAGGCCTGCTTTAGGAAAATTGTTTTTAGAACAGTATTTAAATATTGAGCTTTTCTCTCAACAATAGCCAAATTATGGAAAGAGCCTAAATGTCCATCAACTGATGAATGGATAAAGAAATTGTGGTTTATATATACAATGGAGTACTACGTGGCAATGAGAAAGAATGAAATATGGCCCTTTGTAGCAACGTGGATGGAGCTGGAGAGTGTTATACTAAGTGAAATAAGCCATACAGAGAAAGACAGATACCATTTGTTTTCACTCTTATGTGGATCCTGAGAAACTTAACAGGAACCCATGGGGGAGGGGAAGGAAAAAAAAAAAAAAAGGTTAGAGTGGGAGAGAGCCAAAGCATGAGACTCTTAAAAACTGAGAACAAACTGAGGGCTGATGGGGGGGTGTGAGGGAGGGGAGGGTGGGTGATGGGTATTGAAGAGGGCATCTTTTGGGATGAGCACTGGGTGTTGTATGGAAACCAATTTGACAATAAATTTCATATATTTAAAAAAAATAAAAATAAAAAATAACAAAAATAATGAGCTTTTATTTGTTTATTTTTTTAAAAGTTTATTTATTTTGAGAGAGAGTGCACGTGGGGGGGTGGGGGGCAGAGAGAGAATCCCAAGCAGGCTCTGCACTGTCAGTGCAAAGCCCTACCCAGGGCTTGATCTTGTAAACCTTGAGATCATGACCTGAGCTGAAATCAAGAGTCAGGCTCTTAGCTGACTGAGCCACTCAAGCGCCTCTAAATATCGAACTTTTGTTTATTTTTTTTTTAAGTACATTTAGTTTGAGAGAGAAAGCACAAGTGAGGGAGGGTCAGAGAGAAGGGAGGGAGCAAGAATCCCAAGCAGGCTCTGCACCAGTGGTGCAGAACTCCACAGAGCCCGACACAGAGCTTGAACCCACAAACTGTAGTACAGACCCCTACATGGAGCTCATACCCACGAACTGTGAGATCATGACCTGAGCTGAAGTCAGACACTTAACTAACTGAGCCACCCAGATGCCCCCTAAATCTTAAGCTTTTAGATGGAACTAATTTTTATGAATCTTGGCTAATGTAATATTGTGATATTATCCTATAAATCTTCTAATTGGTCTTTGGGCTCCTTTCAGAATTTATAAATCATTATGCCTCTAAATTCAGCTCAGATTTCCAAATTGCTTACAGTGAAATCCCAAGTCCTTTACTTGTCATTCAGATATTTTATGTATCAATATTGTTGATTTGACTTAGAAGGCCTTTTGTATCTGTCTATTTAGCTTCTGTAATTCTTGAACACAAAGAATTTCACTTCAGTCAATGAAACTAAAATACTGTAAATCATGATTCCTTAGTCTAGCTAGTATTGACATCTTGGACTGGATCATTTTTTGTTAACGGGATCGGTCCTGTACACTATAAGATATTTAACAACATTCCAGTCCTTTGCCCTATACCTGCCTGTAGCATCTTCCTCTCAGTTGTGACAATTGCCAAATGCCAGACATTGCCAAATGTTCACTGAGGGGCAGAATCTCACCCAGATGAGAACCACTACTGTAAAACATCAGACTTGGTTTCACATTTAAGCTTTACCACTCCTTAGCTTTATGAATTGCTGGGGCAAGCCGCTTAACCTCTGAGCCTCAGTGTCCTCATTGTAAAATGGGACCAATACTTACCTTTGTTGTGAGGGTTGTGTAACACGGTATGTGTCAAGCACTTAATATAGTGCTAAATATGTAATAGCAGCTCAAAGGGTAACTAGATAGTAAAAGTATGTCTGGTTTGCTTATTGATTTGATTTTCTTTAAGATTAATGTTTCTTAAAGATAAAATTTAAGATCAGCATTAAACTTTATGCAGTCTTTTCTGGTTATGTGTAAATTAAGTTTAATACTAGATTGACCATCATTCATTTAGTCTCTCATTTTAACTATGTTTATAACACATTGTGCTCTGGTTTTGTTTTTATTTGGAACTTGATGGAAGCTACATTAGAAACCACTATAGCTAATTGCCACCATTTCAAGAATGTTGTAAATAACTCAGATGGCCATTTAATTCTCAAAGTAAATACAGTTAACTAGATATCTTTCTTAAATTTATGTCCTGGTTTTAAAACTATCTCTATCTCACTAAGAATGCTTGTGTCTTAAAGCATAATTTATAGCAGAAAGAGGTTATTGAGGTATCTACGATTTAAGGAATAAGAGCTAGAGGGTGAAGTATGGAGGATTGAGACATTTATGTGGTATGGTATTGAACTAATGGAAATGTTCATTTGGTAGTAATTTTTATTAAAATTATTAGCTTATGGCTTATTGGTAGAAAAATTAAAGCTTTATTTTTTTTATGGTTCATTTCTTAAGTCAAAACCTTTTTTCTTTTTTGTCTCCCCGCCCCCCCCTCCAGAAAATGTTGGTCTATGATCCTGCCAAAAGAATTTCTGGCAAAATGGCACTGAATCATCCATATTTTAATGATTTGGACAATCAGATTAAGAAGATGTAGCTTTCTGAGCATTTCCACGTATCAAAAACAGATAGTTATATTTTTACTGTTAACTCTGTCTATTTTTTGTTTTGTGTTTTTCTTTCTTTGTCGTAAACTTAAGCTGTACTTCATCTTCTGATTTCAAAACTGTAACTTAAAAATGTAAATATTGTTCTATATGAATTTAAATATAATAATTCTGTATATGTTTATAGATCTCACTGTAACAACTATATGTTACCATAATAAAAGTATAAATCTAGTACTGATGTCAGGAATTGGAAAAATTTTGAGTTAGCTTAAATCATCTCAAATCTTTAGAGTCTGGTTTTCCTGTAGTTGGAACCACCAAAATTTAGGAAAGTGTGCTAAGTTCAAAGTTCATAAAGCTTTGAAGTGTTTTTATGCTCTGTTTAAATTTTTGTCTGTTTCTTGCCAAGTGGTAACTGTACAACCTGCCTAAAGATGAGTATTTTTCTGCTGTTATTTCAATTTGTGACCTAAATGTTCAAGCATTCAGAATGAGAAAACTATTGAGATTTGAGAAATGATGCTAAATTTATAGAGGTTTTCAGTAACCTATAAAACTAACATTAGAGCATGCCAAAGTTTGCTAGGTTTTACAGTCAAAGATCAAGGGCTGCTCACAGCAGGGAAGAACAGTTTAGAAAATTTATGAACTAGCCTATTTTTAGGTAGGTTACAAAAGCTGTTTGTCTAAGTGAATTCTTATGCCTTGGTCAGAGGTAATAACTAGAGAAAGGAACTGCTCATCTTGGCTTTCAAGTCTGACTTACAGTCAGTCTGCAGTAAGAGAGTGCAGAACCTAGGGATGGAAGTCATTTGGGGTCACGTTGTTAAGAGCTAAGATTTCACAGTGGGAATTTGGTAAATGAAAGGTCACACAAAAGATTTGATTAAGATGGTGAAATGACATTCCCCCTAGGCTTGAGTTTTCTTACTTATAAAGTGAAGTGTTGAACTGCATCAGTTTTTCAAATTGTGGATTGCAACTCTATAGTAGTTCACAACTTCCCCTCCTCACCATGTAGAATAGAAACTCCGCATCTTATGAGTAAATATTTCTTGGTACTTCTGTCTCAGTAATGTCTAGATACATGAGGGTTACAAATGGTTGGGGCTTTGTGGATTTCGTAGAAGCAGCAGGCAACCTCACTGATGCATGGAGTCTAATTGTTTGAAAAGTCAATAAGTCATCAATTTAGAACCTACATTGTGAACCAGGGAAACGAGATGGTAGAACAGTGTGTGTGATCAATTGCTATAATGAGTGTCCTACTTTTTTGTGTAGTGCTGTGTAAAGTGTTTATGTCAGCTTCAGTAGCTGGGTGAAAGCTACTGAATTGGGTCCTCCCTCATCTCATACATATTTTAAATTGGCTTGTGCTCTCTTGCTTCTGATTAATTTTAAAATGGAACATGTCTCTAGGTCAGTAGTTCTTAAGTCTGTTGTACACTAGAAACACCTGAAACTAATTCTAGCCCTACTCTTGAGCAGTTCTGAAGTTGAAAACTGGGAAATGTATCCCAGGAAACTTTGTTCAGAAGTTCCCCAGGCTGATTCTGATGCAGCCCGTTACCATCAGTTAGTGGTGAGTTTAATGACATCTAGTTTTCATTGTCTTAAAACTTCATGGCATTATGCAGTATCTTTAACTTGTTCTATTTCTGTTTCAGTCTATACTTTTTCATGATGGACAGGAGATAGCTATATATTTTGTCACCAATGTAAGACTTCCATATACTTGAGCATAGCACTGTGACAATTGCCCTATGTTAGCATTGTCCCTAGTCTTTGCCCTAGGGTTTTTTTTTTTTTTTAAGTTTAAATATACAAGCAATAATGATGCAGAGATTAATACATAATGTACAGTAAAATCTTGGTAATTTACATGGAGACATGGCATATATATAAATTGTTTTTTTAAAAAATGGAATTTGACCCTAAACCTTCCATTGTCTTTGTGGAGAAAAGTGAATGGTATAAAGATTCCAGGCTTTAGAGACAGAGAGATTAGGGCTTGGTTCCCAGTTCTGCCATTTCTGTGTCCTTGAACAAGTCACCCAGTGTCTCTGAGTCTGTTAACTCGTACAGTGGAGATCATAGGATTTATTATTTATGTAAATATATGTAATATATTTATATAACTATATAAATAGGATTGTAGGATGGTTGTCAGGATAGAGATAGGGTTGCCAAGCATCCTGCATATATAGGACATGTCCATTTTTGCCTGTATTTTGCCATGTCCATTTAGGATGCCCTAAATGTCCTCTTTTCAATCTATTACAAAAAACTGGGCAGTTCTGTTTTTCTGCCACAGTAACTGGTGCTTAAATCCATTAAAAAGCAACCCTAGATGGGAGAGTGTATAGGTGAAGTTCTAGCACATGGTAATTTCTTTGCACGCTTAGCAGTTTTTTTCATGTTCCCTCTATTGTTTTCTCCTTTACTAAAGTGCAAGTCCAGTGAGGGCAGCAGCCATGTCTTACCCTTTTGTTGTCCAGCTCTCGGTCTAGTACTTGAAGCATTAGACACGATTCTTTAAGTTTGCCTAAAGGTGGTGGTACCTCACCTTCGGTAATTGAACATGTGAGCAGCCACTGTGCTTTACATATGTTCCTCTTTCTTCACGGCAACCTTGGAACGGGCATTGATGTTACAGATGATAAAACTAAGATCTGAGAACCTGCCGAAGTGACCTTCCAGGGGTCAGAAGCCTAGTAAATGCCAGAGCAAGGAAGGATCTGGGGCTTTTGACTTCCCCTGTTCTCTTTGCATGGCATCATGTTGGTTCCCAAAATCAATCCATAACGAATGTATTTATTTAGTTTCAAAAGCTTAAGAGGAAAGAATTGCAGAGGTAGGCAAATAACTAAAGCCAAGGCAGCCCAGATGCCAAGGAGCACCAAGCTCACGGTTGTCAAAAACAATACCACAGGCTTGCAGATCACTCATTAACAGATTATCAGAAACCTCCATCTCAAGATTGAAAGGACCAAGGTCACCAAAGTAAGGTTCAGTTTTAAGTCCAGTCCATTCTCCTATCCTATTTTTGGTAGCAATACCCTCTTTTATTAGGGGAGCCCCACTACTGCCTGTGGTCCTACTGGGGTTCTTAATTCTGGCTCTCCATTCTGTTCTTAAGGATGACCCGGATGCAATCAGTTACAGTATACAATACCACAGTAGCAGTAATTGGTTCAAGGACTGGGCAAATGAACTAAGACACATCAGGATCCTTTTTTGCTATAGGAACCTTGAGAGAATGAAGCCCTCTTTCTGCTGATATTGTCAACCTGGGAGAACATGACTGGGAGCCTGAGCCATCTCTCCCTCACCCCTCTGCCCCACCCCCAACTCTGGAGCTCCCTGAGTGGAGAAAGTGGTAGATTCCTGGGACCAGGATGTCCCTGGTTCCTGCAGTGCTGCTTTAAAATTGTCTGAGCTACCCAGTGTTCTTTGTAGGTGTAGGGATTGTGGGTTTTGTTTTGATTTTGCTTGGTCTGGTTTGAGTTGAGGTTCTGTTATTTAAACCTCAGAGTCCTGACTAATGCAGCTATCGATACCAACACAAAACTGGATGAATAATTTTAAAGGAGCCCTCGATTTAAGCACCCTTGTAGTTAGAAATGTTTATGTAATTAAATATCTTCTTGAAAAGCTCTTTATTGCTCATAATCAGTTTTCACTGCAGCTTCTAGTACTGGTTGGGTGGAATGGTACTGATACTCAATGTATGCCTTTTGGCCTTTCAAAGAACCTATAAACTTTGGGGAAATGTTTATATTATGGGTACCTACCAGTCAGAAGTAGAAATCTGTAAGATCTACTTTTCTACAAGGAATCATTCTTTTCCTTGAGATAGGATGTCAAAACCATTCTGTACTTCTCTGTTATGGAAATCATACAATAACAAAAGCAGAATGTATTTAGAAAATTTATTTGCTAATGGGTATTAGTAGTTCTTTATATTTGCAAAGAGCTTTATAGTAATTAAGTAGCATATGTTATTTCAGTAGACAGAAGCTTCCTATACTATAAAAGTGCCCTGAACTATAAAACCACAAGAATAATTGTACCATAACACATTCTTTATAATACAGAGAGAAAAGATACACTTCCCAGCTGAACATAGCAATTTGTCTCAATGGTTCTGGTATTATGACAAACATATTTATGTGCAAGAAAATATAAATGTGTTCGTCATGAAGTGTGTTCACTGCTTCACGAATCCAAATGGGAAGCAGAGCATTTGCTTCATCTTAAATCTTGCTAGAATTTGAACATAGTTTTAGAAGTGCATTTTGGCTTCTTGTTTGAAATACTTCTCATGCACAAGCACTAATGGAAAAATGACTCCGAACATGAAAAGATTGCAAGTTCCCAGGTAAGCACAGAACATTTTTTGGCCTGTCAGCATCCATCTAAAACCGCAAGAAGTAGATGACAAATGCAATGTGAATTGTATGTTGGGAGCTCTTAATTAGCTATGCGTCTAGAAGGTCATAGCAGCTTGGATAAGCCTAAAGAACAAATATCTTCCCTTCCATGCCCCAAATTTTGGCATTCACTGTGTGACCCCACCCACTTTCAGCAATAAATCATATTAACTAGTTAGTGAAATAAAAAAATTTCAGAATTGAATAGGATCTCTTGGACATCAATTTCATCCTTATTTTCCCCAAGGAGAAACCATGGATTTCAGCAATGGAGTAAGAATTAGAGTCTAGATTTTCTGATTTCCAGTTTAAAGAGATTTCTACTCTCTTTTACATTGGCTCTGACAGTGAATTTGGGTCAATAATGGAGTCAAGAAAGAAATGTATTTTAAGGATGAAATATTTAGGCGGGAGAAAACCCAAGTGGTCAGAAGAAAATAGCAGTCAGATCAGAGAAAGTTACATACATTCTCAGTTCCTAGAAACTGAAGTAGCCAACAATGTAAGTAGCACATGCAAGCCAAACACATTGTAAATGATAGGGACGGAGTGTGTTCTTTGCAAAAGCAATAGCAATTTTCATTCTCTACTCCTCTTCACAGGATAATTTGGGACTTAGATGCTACAGGTATTTTTAAATAGATGGCTTTCTTAAAAAAAAATATAAAACTTTATCCAACTGCAATTTAGGTATGAGGTAAGGTCTCTGGCACTGGAATAGCTAACATACATTAGCTGACGTGTACAATAAGGGGAAAAGGCAAAGGGCTCAACTTCCATCTCTTATTTTTCAAGAGAAATATCTCATGTGTGATCATGTTTGGAATATTTCCTAACATGACCCAAAATCAGGGAATAAACAATTCAGTGTACCTTAGTGGCAAAAAATAAAAGAATTATTCACAAACAGAAAACTGGACTTTTGAGGATATGTTTATTTAAATCCACACAGCAACTCCTACTTTTCCTGTTATCTCCAATTATGTGATGCAACATATTTACCAGAAGAAGCACTTTTTAAAAACAGCCTTCCGGGGAGTGAATAAACAATACTATATTTGGCTAACAGCTGCTTTTGGAAAATGAGATGTCAGCAAAGCTGAATGTTGTTTAAAGAAAACTAATTATCCAACTACCTTTGACTTGGATCAGAGTAAATAAAGCACTTCCCTATTTGCACCGAAATGTTTTGTCTAGGATTTAAATATTAGGTATTAGATATTTTACTTCTTCCTTCTCTTGCCATGTAGAGCAAATGAATTCAAAGAGATATTCCTGTTTGATTTTGCTGCCAAAACCACTTTAGGTCATCTGGTGCTAGACAAAGTCATTGCTTCTTTGCTTATTCCCCATCCACCCTTTATTGTGTTCAGTTTAAAGTAGTGTTTATATTTACAGACACATTAAAACTCAGATAACCTAGTGACATATACTGTGGTTCCATTTGTGTGAATTTGATTATGCAAATGTCAAATAATATAAAGTTACGTTTAAATCCATATAGAAAGTGAAATAACGCAAATACCCCCAATTTTTGAAAGTTTAAAGTTGGCAAGCTGGTTGAACTGCTTTATGCTATTGCAGCACTGTACTTTGGCTGGTAATATGTGCAGCCCTTTGTTGCGTGAGCCAGGCTGTGGTCTCCCTGACTTAGAACTCCTGTAGGCTGTGGTGGTTACAATGCTGTACTTATTTTAACATTTACTGTTTGTCATTTGAAATATTTTTACTTTCTGGAACAATCTCAAATGAGCACTCATTAAATGGGGGTCCATTGCTGGTGCTGAAAAGTAGGTATTTTGGAATGAGCTTGAGATGGGCTTTAATGTCACAAAGAAGGCCAAACAACTCCCATGGTACATTTTAGAGCAAGTATTTTATAAATGGCTAGTGGCTATCTTGAAAAATTACAGCATTAAAGCAAAACTATGTATTAGTTGCAGATTTTGAGAAAGCATCTCCCTACTTTACACATATTTCTGTGGAAAAATCAGTATTATGCTGATTCTTTGAGAATAATATCCTCTGTATAAAGTCTGGCATATGATTTTCATATAAGGTTATTAGGTGTAATATTTTATAAATGTTCATCCAACAAGTATTTACTGAACATATGAGCCAGATACTGAGCTAGGACGTGAGGACACAGTATTCAACTAAATAGGTCTTGTCTCGGTGGACTTTACATATCCTTGGAGGGAAGACCCATTATAAGCAAGTAAATAAGTGAAGTGGCCATAGGAATGGGATTCTTGCTGCCTGCTTTGACTTAGACCAGTAAGATAGTTATCAGCTATCTGAGTTGTCAGAACTACCATATCTAGTATGCAGGTTTGCAAGGAAATGGCTGTAGGAACCTGTCCCACAGCTCTTAGGCCCAGGATAAGCTACACAATTTCCAGGGCCCAGTGCAAAATGAACATGTGGGCCTCTTGCTCAAAAATCATTAAAAAATTCCACAGGGCAACAGCAGAGCATTAAACCAAGCACAGGGCCCTTTGAAGTGTGGGGTCCTGTGTGACTGCACAGGTCACACACCCGTGAAGCCGGCCCTGCTTAGATCTAGTCAAAGAGAACTAAAAAGGTTTAGAGTGGGGAAGAGAGATCTGGGGATGGTGACTCTGAAGAGCTGTGCTGTGCTTTGGGAATGCTACCATCTAACCCAGGCCTAATGAAGGAGGGGTGCAGAGAGACCCCTTGAAGAGCTCTGGAGCATGTTGCTTGCCCTCGTGCCACAGAACAAGTGCCTGGCTGAGGCCTGAGAAAACAAGCAGACAGGGAGCGTGACTTCTACCCGGAGTACTACCGACCAGTCAGGAGAGTACCACTGACGGTGCCCCTGCACGTCTGGAGCTTGCAGGGGCAAGGACTGACTGTTTACCTAACTGGATGGGGTCAAGCGGGTAGAGACAGCTGGCAGGGGCTTTCTCGGGCGGGTCTTGCCAAATGGCACCCAGCCCTGCCTCCAAAACCAAGATAATGGAGTCTCCTGCCGCTTAGAATAGTCAGGTCCACATCGCTCATATTCCTTCAATCTCTTCTGTAACACTTAAATGTAATTATTATGAAATACTTTTATATAAACTATAAACAGCAATATACATTGCCCCATGTATCCATCACCCAGTGTCATTATTATTACATATGAAACCTTCAGATCTCTTCCTGTTCACATCTCCCTTTCTTTCCCCAGAAGATGTGTTTATACTTTTTCAACTTTTCTTTATCCCTATATAACATGTCTGTCTATAATCATCATTGCCATATTGCATGCATTTATGCTTTATATAAATATTAAAGAATGAGATATATTTTGCTTGGCTTTGTGAGATTCATCCATGTTGATAAATGTAACTATAGTTCATTTGCTCTCACTTTTGTGGAATATTCCATTGTGTGACTCTACTACAATTTATCCTCTCCTAATAGACTTGTTTCTCATGTTTTGCTTTTATGAACAATGTCACTGTAAGTTTTACTGTATATGTCTCCATCTGCTTGTGTGTAAGGGTTTGGGGTTTGGGTGTTTTTGCTTTTTGTCTTGTTTTTGGCAGACTTGTTCCTTATCCTTCCCTCCTCTGCTCTGTGTCTCCAGGCCCTGATCCACGTGGGTGCCATGGCCCCACCTCCCGTCCCGTGTCACCTGCCTGTTTCCCGGTTTAGGCAGTGGGAGGCGCTGGTGAGAGAGTGGGGAAGGTGGGGAGAGAGGAGTGAGAATGTCCATCTCCCTCTTGCTAGGACTGGGTCCCTTCCATTCTGCCAGCCGTCATCACGCATGCATCTCCTGCCCCCTGGTCTTCAGTAGCTCCTCTCCTTCACCTCCGTAGCTCCAGGGTCTGTAGCGGGCTCCTGTTGGGTTCCTGTGGTGGTGCCTCACTGCTGTTTTTTGTTTTAAACGTTTATTCATTCTTGAGAGACAGAAGATAGAACATGAGGGGCAGAGAGAGAGAGGGAGACACAGAATCTGAAGCAGGCTCCAGGCTTCGAGCTGTTAGCACAGAGCCCGACGCGGGGCTCGAACCATGAACTGTGAGCATGATCTGAGCCAAAGTCGGGCACTTAACCGACTGAGACACCCAGGCGCCCCCCTCACTGCTCTTTGACATAATGCTTTCAGGCCCCAGGGAACCAATTCCTTACATTAAATTCCTTCTGTTTCAGTACTTGGGACAATTTTTGTTTTTCTGTTACATCCTAATACGTAGGTCATGTATATCTTATGTTCAAATTGCTCTCCAAATTGGGTGCACCGATGTGTATTTTTTTTTTTTCAAGTTTATTTATTTATTTTGAGAGAGAGAGGGCAAGCATGAGCAGGGAAGGGGCAGAGAGAGAGGGAGAGAGAGAATCCCAAGCAGGCTGCACGGTCAACACAGAGCCAGAATTGGGGCTCGATCTCATGAACTGTGAGATCATGACCTGAGCAGAAATCAAGAATAGAAGGCTTAACTGACTGAGCCACCCAGATGCCCCTCACCAATTTATATTTCTTTTTTTTTTCTTTGCTTAAGTTTTTAAATTTCTTTTTTACTGAGATAAAATTCACAAGAACATAATATTCACATTTAAACACTTTAGAGTATAATCTTTGGAGTTTTTAGTATGTACACAGTGATATACAGCCATCATTAATGTGTATTTTTATATTTTTGTCACCCTCCAGAGAAACTCTACATCTATTAAGCTGCCATCCCCATTTCATCCTTACCCTAGCCTATGACAACTGCTAGTCTACTTTCTGTCTCAATGGACTTTCCTATTCGGGATGTTTCATATAAATGGAATCATATATTGTGGATTTTTGTGTCTGGATTCTTTCACAGAGCATACTGTTTTCAAGATTCATCCATGTTGTAGCATACATTAGTACTTCTTTCCTTTTTATGGACAAATAATATTCCATTTTATAAAAAAAGTATTTGTTTTTCCACTAATCAGTTGATAGATATTTGGGTGGTTCTACTGTTTTGGCTATGCTGAATAATATTGCTGTGAACATTCATGTACAAGTTTTTGTGTGAATATATGTTTTCAATTATCTTCGGCATATACAAAGTTCCATGTGTAGTTCAGAAGAATTCCTGAATGTCTGTTAGATCTAGTAGGTTTATAGTGTAGTTAATTTACCTTTCAATTTCCTTGCTGACATTCTGTCAAGTTGTTCTATCCATTATTTTTTTAAATTTTTTTAATTTTTTAAAGTTTACATCCAAATTAGTTAGCATATAGTGCAACAATGATTTTAGGAGTAGATTCCTTAGTGCCCCTTACCCATTTAGCCCATCCCCCCTCCCACAACCCCTCCAGTAACCCTCAGTTTGTTCTCCATATTATGAGTCTCTTCTGTGTTGTCCCCCTCCCTGTTTTTGTATTATTTTTGTCTCCCTTCCCTTATGTTCATCTGTTTTTTCTCTTAAAGTCCTCATATGAGTGAAGTCATATGATTTTTGCCTTTCTCTGACTAATTTCACTTAGCATAATATCCTCCAGTTCCATCCACGTAGTTGCAAATGGCAAGATTTCATTCTTTTTGATTGCCGAGTAATACTCCATTGTATTCACCACATCTTCTTTATCCATTCATCCATCGATGGACATTTGGGCTCTTTCCATACTTTGGCTATTGTTGATAGTGCTGCTATAAGCACGGGGGTGCATGTGTCCCTTCGAAATAGCACATCTATATCCCTTGGATAAATGCCTAGTAGTGCAATTGCTGGGTCATAGGGTAGTTCTAGTTTTAGTTTTTTCAGGAACCTCCATACTGTTTTCCAGAGTGGCTGCACAAGCTTGCATTCCCATGTATTTCTTTTTTTTTTAATGTTTATTTATTTTCAAGAGAGAGAAAGTGCAGGGGAGGGGCAGAGAGAGAGAGAGAGAGAGAGAGAGAGACAGAGCCTCTGAAAGTGGGCTCTGTGCGCTGACAGCAGAGAGCCACCCAGGTAGGTGCCCCATCAATTTATATTTCTAACAACAGTGTATGTGTTCCCATTGTTATAATAGTAACCAATATTAAGTATTGTTGGACTTTTAAAATTTTGCTAATCTAATTGGTTTGAAATAATAGTCCACGGAATTTTAGTTTTGTTTTCTTGAAACTGAGGTTCTTTCAGTATGTTATAGACCATTCAGATTTTCCTTTTGGTGAATTGCTTGTTTACCTATTTTTAGATTGTTTGGTTCTTATTGATTTATAGGACTTGCTAATGCTGGCATACTAATTCTTTGTTGGTTATGTGTGTGCCAAATATTTTTTCCCATTCTTTGTCTTATCTTAACATTTTTCAGTGGATGGTTTTCTTCATTAACACAATTTCTAATTTTAATGTAGTTCTCACAAATATTTCTCTGAGCAGCATAGAACATCACTGATAAGATAAGATCCACCAGTCATGAGCTAAGTTGGACTACCAGACTACTTGTGTTGGCAAACATCTACAACCCAAATCCCCCAGACAGGGCATGTGCAGAGAAGTGGCTTGCAGCCAGCTAGTCAAGAAACCATAGTTCAGTGTTTCCCTTTAGACTACATGGATGGACTCGAAAGAGGAGGTATGAGGCTGTGTTTGCTGCAAACCCTAGCTGGAGCATGGAGAATGCGTGGCTTCACTGGGGAGCACCTGCCAGGCTTTTCTACCTCAAATGTACTTCAGACTCAGTTGAACACAAGCCTAGTTTCTTTCAGTTTGTACTGAGCCTGTCTTGGAAAGTTTATTGGACAGGGCAAGTTTCTGAAATGTAACCAACTATGTTCAATGTAGCCAACTGGCAAGCAAGAGCCATGCTGGGTTGGAACAGAGAACACACAGGCAGTGTGGAGCCGGAGCCTCGGAGCCTCGTGCTGCCACAGGAAGCAGATAATTCCAAGCGCGACCCCTCAGCAGGCTGAAGAAACTGAGCTCAGGATCAGTCTGGTGCTTCCCTGGCCACACAGGCCGGCACATTTATCTCTCTGCTGGCAATGGCAGCAAACCCACTGTGAAGACTGGCTCCCCAGAACAAAGGTTAGGAGCTCTTATAATACCTGTATTTTAGAATGGTTATTACTTGCATGTGGTATTTAAAAAAGTCAAACAATATAACAAAAAGTACACAGTTTTTCTTCTTTTCTCTATTTTTTATTAAAAAAAATTTTTTTTTAATGTTGGTTCATTTCTTTAGAAAGAGAGAGAGAGAGAGACAGAATGTGAGTGGGGAGGGGCAGAGAGAGAGGGAAACAGAATCTGAAGCCGAATCCAGGCTCTGAGCTCTCAGCCCAGAGCCCGATGCAGGGCTTGAACCCACAAACCGTGAGATCACGACCTGAGTGGAAGTCAGATGTTTAACCTACATCTCACACTCCTTGCCATCCTCCCCGCTATCATTTCAAGCAAAGATGAATGTATCTTGTTACACTTCCTGTTTTACACCAAAGTGGAATATTATACAGTTTTTTGTTTTTTTGTTTTTTGTTTTTAACAACAGCTCTAATGGGCCTCTGGGTGGCTTGGTCGGTTAAGTGTCTGACTTGGGTTCAGGTCATGATCTCATAGTTTGTGAATTCGAGCCCCGTGTCGGGCTCTGTGCTGACAGCTCAGAGCTCTGGGTCTGCTTTGGATTCTGTGTCTCCCTCTCTCTTTGCCTCTCCCCTGCTCGCACTCTGTGTGTCTCTCTCTCTCAAAAATAAACATTAAAAAACAACAACAAAAAAACAGATCTAAGAAGTGTTTGATAAAGAATTTTTATATCACGTTTTAATTTAATTAGATTGTTCCTACAAATTGACTGTCATTTTGATAATTTTTCTTTATCATATCTCCTACCACAGTTTTAAAAGTCTGTGGTCAGGGATGCCTGGGTGGCTCAGTTGGTTAAGCCTCTGACTTGATTTCAGCCCAGGTCATGATCTCATGGTTTGTAAGATTGAGCCCCTCATAGGGCTCTGTGCTGACAGTGCAGAGCCTGCTTGGGATTTTCTTTCCCCTTCTCTGTTCTTTCTTTCTGCCTCCCCAACCCTGTCCTCTCTCTCAAAATAAATAAATAAACTTAAAAAAAAAAAAAAAAAAGGTCTCTGGTCAGCCACCAGTCCGTGGGTGGTATTTTTTTCTTTTTAAAATATTTAAGAATCAGAAAAAAAAAAAGGTTGTATGTTGTGTTTATTGAAGAAAATTTGGAGAATAGAGAAAAGCACAAAGATGAAAATAAATTTAAGAGTAATTCTACTACCTAGAAATATTTCAGTGACAACTATTAGAGTGTTTAGGACCCAATATTTTATAATAGATGTATTACATGTCCCAATAAAACACAAATACAATAAACATACACTTTAAGCTGTTAAGTGGAAAAACATTCATCAATGCTTGCTTATTTACCTTAAAATCATAAATGTTCAAAATTTTCAAGCTCCTTGGTGATAACAATGTAATGTGTTGATGTGTGTGTTAACTTGCTCTATTTAAAAAATTTTTTTTCTACATGTTATTTTTATTTTATTTTATTTTAGATTAGTTTTTAATTTTTTTTTAAGTTCATTTATTTATTTTGAGAGAGCAAGAGCACAAACAGGGAAGGGGCAGAGAGAGGGAGAGAGAGAATCCTAAGCAGACCCCTCACCGTCAGCACAGAGCCTGATGCAGGGCTCAAACTCATGAATCATGAGATCATGGCCTGAGCTGAAATCAAGAGTAAGACGCTTAACTGACTCAGCCACCCAAATGCCCATCTATGTATGTTATTTTTAAAAGGAGTCTTAAATAGAGACACATCGATTCTGTGCCTAGAGTATAGAATTACATCATCTCTCTATTTGATGCATTTCAACAGGTATTTTATTCACTATGTTAATTTTACCTGTAAGTCCTTACATTTATACACATTATCACAGTTTGCAAAATCTTGTTTGTTCTTCTGAACATCCCTTTGAGGCAAGTAGTGCTATTCTCATTGGCTGCCTGAAGAAACTGAAGATCACAGAGGTTATGCCTTGTCAAAGGCCATCTAGCTAATTGCATTGGAGAGTTTGGGCCTAAGGTTTGGACCCTAAGTCTAGTTTTTATTCCGTCAGACCACTGTGGGGACAGAGGAAGAAACACCCTACGTTCCCAGATCTCTTTAGGTTAATAATGTAGTTGGGACATGTGACAAAACCCCTGGACACCCAGAGAGGAAAACACTTAGCCTAACAGAGGTAAAAATGGTCACCCTCAGCAGACATTATGCATGCTCCATTTTGCCAGTTTCCAGTTGTCCACTTGTCCCTGTTGTTTTACTTGGTCTTCAGGCATCGGTGGTACGTGCCTAGACCCTGAAGGCCTTTGAAGAAGAGCTATTGATGAGAAGTTAGAACTTCAACTGAGTTGAAGGCAAGGCAGAAGATGTGCATTCTCCCAGTAATGGAGATATTTCACTGACAAGTGAGAATTATACCTTACTTGTGTTTTTCCTGTGGCTTAAAAATGTTTTTCGCATATTCGCTCAACTGTTCAGTCATTTACTCATTCATGTTTGAATTCAACAGGCGTCACTGAGTACCCAGCCTATCCTCAGTGTAACACACCCTGCTAGCCCTTAGAGGAGGACAGATAAATAAAACATGAGTTATTCCCTTAAGGAGCTCTGTTTCCACATGATTCTTCTGGTTACTCAGGCAACAGACTTCGATAGATAACATGCAATCCACACTTTCCACTTAGGCACAACTGGGGACAGCTCTGTAAAGGTATCTCTTAGCTAAAGCACCAGCCAAGAGTTTTTCATCTCTTTTTGACACCAAATCATTCTTGTGAAGTTAAGGTCTCTTTTCTAGGAGCAGGATTGAAGGTAATGGCGTCCAACATGGTGTGTAAAAGACAACCCATTTAGGGTACAGGAAGATACTATTTTCATGTAGGCTTATAACATTTCTTTTACCAGGAATATGTTTCATGTGATATATAATGTGTTAGTATTATACACGGTAGTTCACATACATACTTTGTGAATCAATACATACACATATATACTCAGTAGTATTTTATTGATGGTCAAGAATTTGGGGTTTTGGTGTGCCTGGGTGGTTCAGTCAGTTAGGCATCCAACTCTGGATTTTGGTTCAGGTCACGATCTCACATTTTGTGAGTTCGAGTTCCATGTCTGGCTCTGTGCTCATGGTGCAGGAGCCTGCTTGGGATTCTCTCTCTAACCCTGTGCTCTCTCTCCCTCTCTCTCTGTCCATGTGCCTGCTTTCTCAAAATAAATAAAAAAAAAAAAAAGAGTGGGGGTTCACTGCTCTAAAGCCACAGCTACACTGGCTCTCCTTTCCCAAAGTATATAAAATTCTGCTGAAAGCTTCATTTGGGCAGCTTTCCAAAGTCATTGAACTCACATTTGTCCTGATGGCTAAAGAGAGTATTACACAAGGTTTCTGGAGTGGTAAAGTTCAAGTAAGTTCCTGCAGACTGTGTCTCAGACAGAGGAGGGATAGATTTCTTCTTCACTGAATAAGCTCTTCCTTCCTGTCAGGATCCTGAGTTTTAAGAGCTTGCTTTTTCCCCCTCACACTCGGAGAATCCACTTTATTTGTTGTGGGAGCTCTTCTGTAATTGTTTTTCACCTATTTTCCCAAATAAGTGCCCTTTACTCCTTGTTCCTCACCTAGCTGGAGTTGGGGAAAAATCAGTTGGACTTCCTGAGTTCCCACACCTCTTCTGTTGCCAGACGCTTACGTTTGGTAACAGATGTCCAGCAGAGCCCCCCATGTGTCAGCCCCAGAGCATTCTACCCGCTTCACTGACAAGTGTAAATTCTCTTTAACCCAGTGTCTGTACATTGACCACTCTGCTTGCTTTCTGGCCTAGAAATCCTCTCTGCTATACCATGGTGAATTTCTGGACTGTAGATCATTTCTCACTTTTGTCTAAGTGTTCCATTTTCTTCTTTCTCCATTCCACCTTAGCTTGCATCTTGGGTATCATTGAAATCATTGATAGCTTATGCAAAATACACGTTTCGTTTCACTAAAAGGATTACTAGTCCATGATAATTCAAAAAGTACTTAGGGAATGTGGTTTGTGATTGTTTGAGTTGCAGAAAGATGTTTAAAGACAGATTCTTTTTTATCTTTTTGACATGTGATCGGTTTGATAAAAATTTCAATTTTGTTTGTTCCAGAAATCCATCCGTAGCATATTATGAATTTTACTTGAAGTATGCTTTTCTTCTGGTTCTGGTGTTTACTAAAGTCCATGCATAGAATATGTGTTTTGAGGTGGAACTTGGAAAAGCTCATCTATATTAGATATAAACCAGATGATCTTTGCAAACATCCACACCTGGCTTCAGATAAGAAATCTGAGCTTATCAATCACTGGGGCCTCCTGAGGGCAAAGATAGGCTGGCAAAATAGTTTTTGGGTAGGCCGTTCTGAGGGATCTTCTCTTCCAAAGCAAATGAAGGATTCCTAGCCTTGATGCTAGAGTCATGACATGTGGGTGACATCTATAACTAGATAAGGAAGGCTGGCTGCTGGAAGAGACAGACCCTATAATGTATAGTAGCTCAAACACAATTGATGTTTGTTTCTTTTAAAAAAATGTTTATTTATTTGTTTTGAGAGAGAGAGAGTACTGGTAGGGGAGGGGTGGAGAGAGAGAGAGGGAGAGAAAGAATCCCAAGCAGGTTCTGCACTGTCAGCATAGAGCCTGACTCAGGGCTCCGATCTCACAAACAGGGAGATCATGACCTGAGCCAAAACCAAAAGTGGGATGCTTAACCAACTGAGCCACCCAGGCTCCCCTCGAAATGTATTTCTTGCTGTGATGGCAGCACTGGGTAATGAGAAGGAAGAAGGCAGGACAGCTTTCCCAAAGGCAGTCATTCTAGGATCCAGACTTGCCATGCTCCAGTGTCTTTAACTCATGGTTTCCAGAATTGCCCTAGGAGGCATCTTTGTTGGCATGTGGCCCTGCCCAACTCCAAGAACAGGGAAGTGAGGGCTAGCTATGTATCAGAGAGGAAAAGGAGAATATTGTATGAGTCTTTACCATCACATACTTAGCCTTTGCCTCATGGAAAAATTTATTTTCAAGTCCCCCTTACTAAGCAGTGAGAATAAATTGTGTATTCAAGGGTTGCTCTGGGATTCCTTTCCCAGGCAAAGAGGGTTCCCTATCATTTTATAAAAGATGAGAAGCCCTTGTTATAGAGTTAAGTGGCACAGAGTGGATTTGTGTGTTTTGCAAAAGGTTTTCGAATGATCAGCAAATCTCTACTGGAGGAACACACAGGGTGACCTCTCTGGAACCATACACACAAGTCTGCATATCTAACTCCTCTCTGGACCTTGTGACCCTGTGTTTCCAAGTGTCTGAAAACCTGATATGCACTGCCTTTTCACTTGATCAGGGGAAATTCTGGTCCTATCTTTGCAAATAAAAATAATTCTTCTGTTGAAATTGCCTCCTTGTTATCTGCGAAGATGGCAGGGGTTCTTTGGCAAGAAAGGCCCTAGCAATCTGCCTCGAACATGGGCCAATCGATGGTCTGGGAAAAAGCTGGAGACTTTCATCTTTTGGAGAAATTAATACATAGGGCATCAGCTGAGTTTCCATTTCAGTGCAACTTAAGCCTGAGTGATAAAGGCAGCCGTGTTCTGTGAAACTTGTATTACATAACGCTCATGTGATCAGGGCCACTATTTATAGTTTTCCATTGTGTGGGGCTCTGGACGGGGTTACATGGATGCAGCTTCCTTCTTGTCCAGCCTTCCGGAGGAGATCAAAATGACTCTGCATTTATCAACTTCCACCTAGCCTGTCTTTCAAAACAGCTCTTGTTTTATTGTCAAAATTAGTTTTGGCTTCTACCTTACCCTAAAGTTCGCGATTTATTCATCCCTCATCCATCAATCCATTTATTCATTCATTTGCCATTTAGTGAATGCCTACTAGGCACCAGGGATACAGAATTGAATAAAACATATCTGGAGTGGAGGTAAGGGGTTGAAAATTCTGATTCCTAATCTCCATCCTAGACCAGTTAAAACAGCAACTGGGGGATGCATTCTGGACATAGGTGTGTTTTATAATCTCCCCAAGTGTCTGATGTGCAACTAGGCTTGAGAACCACTAGAATTTGTAGCCACTGTACCCAGAGGAATGCATAAGGTTTAATATGTCAAGGAAAAGGACCAGAAAGAGAACCAAATACAGACACAGTCCTAAGTGGGTATTGAGAACAGTGTAGAGAGAATTGAAAGTTGTTAGATACAGAGAAAAAGAAATATCTTCGGCGTCTGATCAATCTGTGGTAGACTTTCAGCCTTTCTCCTTTTTAGCTTATGTAATGCTGGACAACATGTAACTACTCTGAGCCTCTTCTCTTCATTTAAAAAATGAGGATAGTCATAATCTTTACATCCTAGGATTGCTGTGAGCATTTAATCAAATTGCCTGGTGTGTAGCAAATTCATTTTTTTTTGTTGTTGTTGTTGTTATTTGGAATTCAGGAGGAAATATCAAGCATAAAAAGGTTAAAGATGTGAGTATGTTGGTGAATTCTACCAGATATCCAAAGAAAATTTAATACATCCTTCTCAAACTCTTCCAAAAAATTGAAGAGGATGGAACGCTTCCAAACCCATTTTATGAGGCCAACATTACCTTGGTATTAAAACCCTACAAGGATACCACCAGAAAAACCAAAAACAATGGTGTGCCTGGGTGGCTCAGTCAGTTAAGCATCTGACTTCGGCTCAGGTCATGATCTCACAGCTCGTGAATTCGAGCCCCGTGTCGGGCTCTGTGCTGACAGCTCAGAGCCTGGAGCCTGCTTCTGATTCTGTGTCTTCCTCTCTCTCTGCCCCTCCCCCACCTGCACTCTGTCTCTTTCTCCCTCAAAAACTAAATAAACATTAAAAAAAATTTAAAACAAAGCAAAAATAAAAACACATATATATAGGTCAATACCCCTGATGAAATAGATACAGAAATCCTCAATAAAAGTCAATAAAACACAATAAAATACACCATGATCAAGTGGGATTTAGTCCAGGGATACAAGATGATTCAACATTTGCAAATCAATCAAATGATACACCATATTAACAGAATGGAAGATAAAAAAACATATGATCATATCAATAGATGCAGGAAAAATCAATTGACAACTGCCAATCAACTGTCATTTATGATAAAAACTCAATAAAGTGGGTATAGAGGATATGTACCTAAACATAATAAAGTCTATATATGACAAACATAACAGCTAATATTATACTCAATGGTGAAAAACTAAAAGCTTTTCCTCTAACAACAGGAACAAGACAAGAATGTCCACACTTGCTACTATTATTCAACATAGTATTAGAAGTCCTAGCCACAGCAATTGGGCAAGTAAAAGAAATACAAGGCATCCAGATTAGAAAGGAAGAAGTGAAACTGTTGCTATTTGCAGATGACATGATACTAAAATCCTAAAGAGTACTAAACAACTGTTAGAGCTAGTAAATGAATTCAGTAAAGTTTCAGAATACGAAATTAATATACAAAAATCTGTTCTGTTTCTAACAAGTAATTATCAGAAAGAGAAATTTTTAAAAATCCCATTTACAGTTGCATCAAAAAGAATAAAATACCTAGGAATAAATTTAACCAAGGAGGTGAAAGACCTGTACACTGAAAACTATAAGACGTGTGAAAGATATTGAAAGAGATACAAATATTGTTATTATTTTTTAATTTTTTAAAAAAAATTTTAATGTTTATTCTTGAGAGACAGAGAGTGACAGAGCACGAATAGGGAAGGGGCAGAGAGAGAGGGAGACACAGAATCTGAAGCAGGTTCCAGGCTCTGAGCTGTCAGCACAGATCCCAATGTGGAGCTGGAACTCACAAGCCTTGAGATCATGACCTGAGTGGAAGTTAGCCGCTTAACCAACTGAGTCACCCAGGAGCCCCCTGAAGGAGATACAAATAAATGGAAAGATATTCTGTGCTTATGGATTAGAACAATTAATTTTTTTAGATGTCCATACTACCAAAAGCAATCTGCAGATTCAATACAATGCCTATAAAAATTCCATTGGCATTTTTCACAGAGCTGAGACAAATCTAAAATTTGTATGTGTATGGAATCTCAAAAGACCCCAAATAGCCAAAGCAATCTTGGGTATGAAGAACAAAGCCAGAGGTTTCACGTTCCCTGATTTCAAGCTATACTACAAGCTATAGTAATCAAAACAGTATGGTACTGGCATAAAAAGAGACACATAGATCGGTGGAACATACTGGAGAGACCAGAAATAAACCCACGCATATATTGTCAACTTACAACACAGGAAGCAAGGATATAATGGGAAGGAACAATCTTCAATAAATGGTGATGAAAAACTGGACAGGTACATGCAAAACAATGACCATTATCTTACACCATACATAAAATTTACTCAAAATGGATTAAAAACCCGAACATAAAACCTGAAACTATAAAACACCTGGAAGAAAATATAGATGTTAAGCTCCTTGACATTGGTCTTTAATAATGTTTCTTTCTTGGGGCGCCTGGGTGGCGCAGTCGGTTGAGCGTCTGACTTCAGCCAGGTCACGATCTCGCGGTCCGTGAGTTCGAGCCCCGCGTCAGGCTCTGGGCTGATGGCTCAGAGCCTGGAGCTTGTTTCCGATTCTGTGTCTCCCTCTCTCTCTGCCCCTCCCCCGTTCATGCTCTGTCTCTCTCTGTCCCAAAAATAAATAAACGTTGAAAAAAAAAAAATTAAAAAAAAAAAAATAATGTTTCTTTCTTTCTTTTCTTCTGGATATGACCCCAAAGGCAAGGGCAACAAAAGCAAAAATAAACAAATGGGACTACATCAAGCTGCAAAGCTTCTGTTCTGTGAAGGAAACAATCAGTCAAACAAAAAACAGGCTAATGAATTGGAGAAGATGTTTGTAATTCATATATCCAATAATGGGATAATGTCCAAAATATATAAAAAGGTCATACAACTCAATAACAGAAAAAACCCCAATCTGATTCAAAAATGGTCAGAGGATCTATATAGACATTTTTCCAAGGAAGACATACAGATGGACAAGATACATGAAAAGATGCTCAACATCATTAATCCTTAGGGCAATATAAATCAAAACCACAATGAGACATCACCTCACACCTGTCAGAATGGCTAGTATCAAAATGACAAGAAATAACCAATGTTGGCTAGGATGTGGAGGAAGAAAGGGAATCCTTGTACATTGTTGGCAGGAATGTAAATTGGTGCAGCCACTGTGGAAAATAGTGTGGCGGTTCCTCAAAAAATGAAAAATAGAATTATCATATGACCCGGCATTTCACTTTTGTGCATCTATCTGAACTGATATCTAGGTATCTAGTATTTGGAGAAAATGAAACACTTATTTGAAAAGATGCATACATTCCTATGTTCATTGTAGCATTATACAATAAGATGGAATATTACTCCGCCACAAAAAATAGTGAAATATTGCCATTTGAACAACATGGATGGACTTTGAGGTTATTGTACTAAGTGAATTAGGTAGACAGAGAAAGACAAATACCATGGATTTCACTTATATGTAAAATCTAAAAAACAAAACAAAACAAAACCCAGACTCATACGTACAGAGACAGACTGGTAGTTTCCAGAGGGGAGGAGAGTTGGGAAGAAGGGCAAAGAGGATGAAGGAGATCAAGAGGTACAGGCTTCCCATTATAAAATAAATAAGTCATGAGAATGTAGCGTACAGCATGGGGAATATAATCAATAATAGTGTATTAACTTTGGCAACATATGGTAGCTAGACTTACTATGGGAATCATTTCACAATTATACATGTGTTGAATCACTAGGTTGCACACAAGAAACTAATATAATATTGTAAGTCAATTATATGTCAATAAAAAATTCATTATCAAAAAATAAATGAAAGAAAAATTAGAGACTTAAAACATAAAATAAACATCTGAGAATGGATCTCAAGGAACTCTCTGATGCTGCCAAAATGGGGAGAAGGCTCAGATATCTGAGTGTCTGGGACCTCAGCTCCATATAGTGTGTCTTTCTTGTGGAAAAAGAAATAATAATTTTTATTTAAAGAGTAATGTGGGGCGCCTGGGTGGCGCAGTCGGTTGAGCGTCCGACTTCAGCCAGGTCATGATCTCGCGGTCCGGGAGTTCGAGCCCCGCGTCGGGCTCTGGGCTGATGGCTCAGAGCCTGGAGCCTGTTTCCGATTCTGTGTCTCCCTCTCTCTCTGCCCCTCCCCCGTTCATGCTCTGTCTCTCTCTGTCCCAAAAATAAATAAACGTTGAAAAAAAAAATTTTTTTTAAAAAAAGAGTAATGTAAATGTATTATTGACTACAATGGCAAATTTGTATCAATTAAGATAAAAATAAAAGTTCGTCTGTTTTGAAAAGAACACCCCTTTTTCTGGAGGACACATTAGGGAGTGCTCAGGTCTCCCTGAGGGTATCATTCACACATCTCTGCCATTAGTGTCCCCTGGCCTTTGGGTGGAGAGCACAGCCTTGGTATCATGTGGGACATTCAGAGGCCATTCTTTCTGGATATTTAACCACTGCCAGCACTCTTTCCAGTGATAGACTGTACACACACACACACACACACACACACATATTCCTTTTTTGATTTGTAAAAAAGATAACACATTCCACATGCTATTTTAAGTCCTGAATTTTACTTTAACAATATATCTTGGAGATTATCTATATCAACCCATAAAGAGCTTTATCTTTTTTTTAATAGCTGTACAAGTGTTCTGATGTAGTATAATTTATTTAACCAACATTCTGTTGATGTTTTCAGCCTTTTGCTATTTAAACTTCTCCCTGCAATGATGTAAGTCATTTTGCATATGAGGGCATCTTTTGTTCTATAAATTCTTGAAGAGGAATAACTGGGTCAAAGGATATGTACACTTGCAGATTGCCTTTCACAGAGGTTGTTCTAATTCCTACTTCCTCCAGCAACATAGGAGAATGCCTGCCTCCCCACACCCCCACCAACAAAGTCTCTTACAGAAGTTTGATTTCTGCCAAGGGACTAGGTACAAAATGATACTTCCCAATAGTCGTAAAGTGTATGTATCTCTCCTACTGTGAGTGATGTTCAACCGATTTTTATAGGTTTTACGTTGCTGGGGACAGTTTGTTCATATCATTTGGTTATTTTTCAGTTGGGTCATTGGTTTGCTCCTTATTGGTCTCTAGAAATTCTTTATACATTTAGGTTAACCAGCATGGTTTCTATTGGAAATATTTTTTCCTTCCAGTTCTGCTATTTGTCTTTATTTTTCCTACAGAACATTGTGACTTTTGTGTTTTAGGTATGTCATAAATATAAAGATATTCTGCACTCTGAGATTATTAAATAATTCTCCCATTGTTTCTTGTATCACTTGTAATATGCTATTTTCTTAACATTTTTGTACCACTGGGAATTTTTCCTGGTATAAGGTATAAGGTATGGGATTCAACTTTATTTTTAGATGGCCATCCAGTTGACCCAAAGCCTTTAATTGAATCTTTTCTATCTTCTCCATTGATTTGAGATATTATCTTTAAAGTATATTAAATTTATCACATCCAAAATTTCCAGATGCTTTTAGGTCTATTTCTGGACTTTATACTCTCTTTCATCCATCTCTCTATTCATGTATCAGTACTATACGTTTTTTTAATGGTTATTTATTTTTGAGAGAGAGGGAGACAGAGTGCGAGTGGGGGAGGGGCAGAGAGAGAGGGAGACAGAATCGGAAGCAGGATCCAGGCTCTGAGCTGTCAGCAGGGCTCGAACTCACCATCTGTGAGATCATGACCTGAGCCAAAGTCAGACGCTTAACCGACAGAGCCACCAGATGCCCCAGTACTATACATTTTTCAATCGCTATAGATTTACGATAGGCTTTAATTTTTGATTTGGAAAAAAATCTGGTAATTTTTCTCAGGACTTTCCTGACCACTTTCGCTTGCTTATTTTTCCATCTAAACTTCAGAATCAGCTTATTTAATAAAGTTTAAGAAGATAATATATTATTGGCTTTGTATAACACATTGACATAGAGGGGACTGCTGGCTTTATATTACCTTTACAGTGCAGAGGTCCTGCCCCTTGTTTAGTGTGGTCCAATGGATGTCAGACTCTCACAAATATAACAAATCAGATATAATACCACTCTGCCTATGGGTTTGAGTGAGTGATGGAGAAGAGAGGCAACCAGAAGTAATTAGTACTTTCCTGGGGAGTAGAGCAGAAAACCTATTCTTCCATGGGAAGGTGAGAAGCAGATGCATGTAGGTGTTTACCATTAACAAGAATTTGAGGGGTACCTGCCAGGGATTCCTCTCGGTACGTTTCAGTGGCTGACAATCACAATTTGATCTTGTGATTCCAGAGAGCTGAGACACTAAGGGTTTATGTGGAGTATTCCATGTGCTGAAAAGGATGGTGAGAGTCAGGGCTTTAGAGTCCAAAGAGACTGAGTCTGAATCCCAGCCTGCCAATTGTGTGATTTGGGGCACTTAATTTCTCCATCTAGCACTTCTCTCACCTTTATAAATACCCTGCAGAACTCTCAGTGTTAGAATTAGTATATTTCACGATTCTAGCACAGCACCTGGCATACGTTATGTAGTGAATAAATAGTTTGATGCACATTTTGTACCAAAGACAAACTCAGTTTCTCTCAAGGCCTTGGCAAACTTCTCCTACAGAGTGGCCCTGTTCCCTAAGCTCCACAGAGAAGGCACCTAAAAGGACAGGCCTTTATGTTTCTGGAATTGCAAGTATTTCAACTCTTGCTGTTGGTCTGGTGACTCACTCAGGTTCTCTCATCTCATTGACATGCATCTCATTTCACAGGAATTTTTTTTTCATGCTTCGGTGTCATCCTCAAATGGAGATATTTTAACCATAAACAAATAGAAACTTGATCCTTAAGAAGAAATGCTGAATATTTTTCCTGATTATGATCTTTCACATATGCTCATTTAAGAAAAAATAGAAAATGGAGAAAAACATAAAAAATAAATATTAGTTATGATGACATGAAACAGAAAATGTTTATTAGTATATTTTTCTGGGCTTATTTCTGTGTCTACACCCTCCTCCATGGACCTTGATTTTGACATTTACATCCACACTTGTGTAGACATGAACACCCATATTCACACCGATATGTAATTGGATCATACTTTAATAATTTAGTGTCTTGTTTTTTTAACATTAGATCATATCTTTCTTCTATGTTTTATGAAATTTCTGGTAATATAATTTTTTATTGCTGCATAATATTTGGTATATTTTCCTTTTAAAAGTCAAGAATTAAAGGGGTGCCTGGGTGGCTCAGTCGGTTAAACATCTGACTTCAGCTCAGGTCATGATATCATAGTTCGTGAGTTCGAGCCCCACGTTGGGCTCTATGCTGACAGCTCAGAGCCTGGAGCCTGCTTCTGATTCTGTGTGTGTGTCTCTCTCTCTGCCCCCTCCCCCACCAACTCACACTCTGTCTCAAAAATAAGTAAACATTAAAAAAATTCAAAAACAAGTCAAGCATTATGCAAGCAGATGTTATCTCCATTGACACTAGTTAGGGAGTGGACATAAAGATTAGAGAATTATTATTTAATGTTTTCATTTAAATACTAAACAAGTGAACTAATCAGTTAGTTTCTGAAAGCTTAGAATAATAAATGAAAGCGCTTAAAGTCATTGTACACTGTTTTTTGTCCATTTTTTAAGAAAAAGATTTGAATATTTTTCAGACTTATTACTGAGTAACTTGCACAACACTATTTTTACAAGGGGCCCAACAAAAAGCAAGGGTTATGGCCTTCCTTTCCTTTCCAGAACACAGAGTGTTTATCCTTTTTATGGGGGCAAAGTTGAGATTTTCCATAAAGCAAAACAACCTGGAAATCTAGGGTGATTTACTTGAGCCAAATGGTAAATAAAAAGCAAATAAAGTAAATTAAGAAATACTTGTGGGAGAGCAAACTAGATCACGTCTGTCATCCCACCATGACCCCTTTGTGCTGTGTCTCTGGTGGTTGACCACAAGATGTCACTATGGCTTTTTTAATCCTAGTAATCACGTAGCTGGCTGGGGGTGGGGAAAGAGCAAGGAAAGAATCTTACAGTTCTATGCAAAATGAAATAGTACTTTTTTTTTCCTGGCAGGCAGCCAGGCTAATAAAAAAAAATGTTTTTAAAACCAACACTATGAATTCAAAAGGCTTTCAAGAAACATCTGCACAGTGAAACTGTTAACTCCAAAGAAGTCCAACATTGTATTTATACTGTATAAATTAAAATGGAAAATAAAAACCCATTTGGGCCAGTATGCAAAATCTCCAAAGCAAGAGAAAAATACTTCTGAACTCAATCTATTTCAGAACGATGGCATTAAATATGGAGGATATAGTAGCTGACAACAGCCAAAATCCTGCCCAGTGAAGCTTCAAAGAACAAGTTTCCAAAAACAACTATTGTTAATTAACCAAATTTCCCTTCACGGACTCAAATTTTAGGGGAAGGAAACAAATCATTTTTTTTTTAAATGCAAGCTCCTTTCATGTTACTTGGGTAAAATGTTTTTCACATATAGCTAGAACAGTCTGCAGTGTCCCCTCCATATGTCACATCTACAGGTTGGTAGAGGTGAGCTGGTGTTCTGGATTGTGATTCTGAAAAACTGAAAGTTCCCGAGTTACCAAAAAATTTATATTTCTTTATGAACGTAGAAACCAAGAAGGTGCTTTAAGAAAGCAACTATATACACAAGAAACCCTTGGATTTGAAGAGCCGTCTATCGGATGGTGTGCTGGGCTCCCGCCTCATACGCAGGTGTCCACATGCATCCTTCCATCCACATGGTCACAGCGTGACTGGCATGCGATGTGACCACCCAGTGTTCTAGCAGTGGCTAGCAGCCTGACCCCAATCCTTCATCAGGAATTTGGGACTGAGTTAGTTGAGTCTCTCCTCAGATGACCAAACAGTGGCATGCAGACTCTGGAACTGTTGGTCACCATAGTTTCCATCTTGCCAACTGAGAAGCAAAAACATAGGTGTCCGGGGAAAGGCAAGAATGAAGGGGGCACTGAGGAGCATTGACAGAGAGGGAGCTTTGATGGTATCCAGGTCCAACTTGCCCTTGAGGTCCGGAGTCATCCTCTCTTTGGTTTCCAGAGAAAGCCCAGTATCCTTATAGTAAATAGTCATTTTGTTCAACCAAACCACTCTGGTGGTTGCAATTCATTGCAATTAAAAGTATCTTAACTTCCAACTTTTCGGGATAACCTGGAGCTCAAGTCGTTGTAATTTTTTCCCTTTGCACTCCAACCCTCCTCCACTCCCCAGGTGTCTTCTGTCCCCATCATTTATCCAGACAGGTTATGGCATATTTCATTTGCTCTTTTGAACCAACCCTCCTGGCTTGTTGAGGGACAGCGAATATAACCTAGAAATACCATAAGGAATGCTTTGAAAGATGACTTTCAGTCTCTGTGATCTTTGAGTGATATGGGTCTGAACATCAGTATTCTACAATAGCACTTCCTCAAATGTGTTCCTTAGAACATTAACCCTGAAAGTGTTAAGGAAACAAAGTATTCCAAAATAAAATAAGTTGGGGAAAAAATGCAAGAAAGTCTCCTCTTGAAGGCTTATAGTTTACATTAATATAGTAAAGGCTCTGACAAAGTCTGTAATAGAAAAGGAATCTAAATTTGTTTAGCTCAAGATTTTCCAAATTTGGGAGATAGTAGACTTCTCTGGTGTGTGTTGGGTGGGGGGGGAGTTCATTCTTATCGGCAACATTTTAGAATGTTACTTAAGATACTTTACAGCCAAACTGAGTTTGAGGTGAGCTCACCTTGGGAATTTTGGTAGGAAAGGCCCTGGAAAAATCTCAGTCCCTCACCCTCCTACCTCATAGCCCTTAATTAGCCAGGCAATTAGCCTGAAGGCTAGGGAATGGCCTGGGCATCCAGGGCTGTCGGAGAGACTGCCTTATGGCTTCTCTTGCAGGTCCTACCTTTCCCAGAGTCCTGATTTTATGCCTTCGAAATTTTTATGTCTTCTTCAAAAGATAATGTACACAAAGAAAAGTACATAAATCACAAGTGTGTAGTGATGAATTTTTACAAAGTGTTTCACACACTACTGTAACTAGCACCAGATTAAGAAATGACACCACAAGCTTCCAGTAGCCTGTTCACGCTCTTTCAGGCACTTCTCCACACAAAAGCAACCATTTTCTGACTTATGCCTTCTTTACAAATAAATGGATATATCCTGGAGGACAGGGACCAATCCTTGATCTCCTTGTATCCCTGCAGTGTCCAGCATAGGATTTAGGGAAGGCTACTTCATAAGCACAAACCCCAAGAGTACAAGTACCCACCAGACTCCTGCACAGGGTGATGGGAGGACCCTCCAGTCAGACTGGATGGGTTCAAATCCTGCAGCTATGATTACTGCCTATCTGACTACGGGCACTCGCTTAACCTCTAAGGACCTCAATTTCCTGATTTGCAAGATTAGTCTGGATTATCTGGGGAGGCTTGAATGCCATCACAAGGATCCTTATAAGAGAGAGACAGAGGGGCGCCTGGTTGCCTCAGTCAGTGGAGCATGCGACTCTTGATCTAGGGTTTGTGAGTTCAAGCCCCATATTGGGTGTAGAAATTACTTAAAAATAAAATCTTAAAAAAAGAAGAGAGGGAGATAGAGGGAGATTTGATGCCCACACACAGAGGAGAAGGTAATGTGAGAATCAACAGATTTGCAGATGTTGGCCTTGAAGGTTGTAGTCACAAGTTTAGGAATGCCAGTCACCATCAGAATCTACAAGAGACACAGACTGGCTCATTTTCCTCTAGAACCCCCAGAAGGAGCATGGCCCTGCCAACCCTTGGTTTTGGCTTGGTGAAACTGATTTCAGACTTGTGGCCTCCAGAAAAGTAAAAGGATAAATTTCTGTTGCTTTAACGTTTGTGACACTTTGTTACAGCAGCCATGGGGAGTTAATACGCTTACCAGGAGACAGGCATTGGGGAGACGGCAATGAAGAAGAAACAGCCTTCATGGAGCTTATATTCTAAGGTGGTAGACGGACAACCTCTAGATACATAGACGCAGAATCTAATGTCAGGCAGTGATGCTTGCTACACGTACTAAAACTAAAGCAGGGCAGGGGTAGCCCAAGGGGCCTAGGAGAACAGTAGGAAATGTGTTGGGTGGTGGAAATGTGCAGGGCTCTGCAGGTGGCCCACAGTAATGGGGAAGGGCTTTGATTTTCTCTAAACATGGCTTTGGGATTTTTCACAAAGTTTGGGAAGACAGTGGGCTCCCCCGTTGTCCTAGGAGGGGGTTCTGGACTGGGCTCAAGTTGACTGATGCACCTGTGCTCTCAAGAGATCTCCTCACCCTCTCTAGATTTTAATGTCCTCACCCCAGGTAAGATGAGCTAATTTATAAGACGCCTGCTCTTCAAACAAGAAACCACTGCTCCCCACGCGGTCCTGAACGGAAAAAGGCACAGCCAGAGACACAATGGCTCCTCAGGCCGCGGCGATCCTGCTCAGGACCACTAGGGGGAGGCGGCCGAAGCCAGCTTTGCAGAGTGGAAATGTTAAGAAAAGGCTGCAGGCGTGTTGTTTTAAAAAAAGCCCTTCGCTCACTCTCACGATCTGCTTCTAATTACACAACAGGGCTAGACTCTTAACCACACACATTTCAGCCAATCCTAGATGGCCCGGGCTCCTTTTTCACCCTGAAAGCAGTGAAGCCACACGCGAAGCACTTTCAGACCAGAGAAGTGGAACAAAGAATCACTGATACGGGGTCCCACCCCTTTCCTGTCCTCCAGAGCGTCCTCGGCTGGAGAAGCGGCTTCTGTTCACATCCTTACCCCGCCCGCCCCGCAACTGTCCCAACTCCTGATGGCTAACGCTCAGAGTGGACAGCAGTCCCTTTCTTATTTCTTCCCAGAGTCATTTCATACTCTTCTCTCCATGCTCCGTGTTAGAGGCTGGCAAATGATCCTCCCCCACCACATGGAAGTAGAAACAAAGTAATTTGGAGTCCATGCAATAAAAATCTCATTTCAGGGCTCTAAAGGCCCTTTCAAGCGATATGACAAAGGGAGGTGAACTCTGGAGGCACTTTTAACACAAATTCTGAAAGCAATATAAGGATATAATAACAACCTTAAGAGACTGCCTTTTCCTGTTTAATCCTTCTAATGTCTAAACCCAGAAGCTGGAGAAGGTGGGGTATCAGCAAATACTTACATATTCATTTAGTAAACTTTTTTTCCTTCTTAATTCCTGGTTTTGACATAACTTCTGACTAAAAGAAAAGTTGCACAAATAATGCAAAGAATTTCCGAATTTCCTTTTCCCAGATTCCAAATATTAGCATTTTAGCATGTTTGCTTTTTTCTCTCTTCTCTCTCATATTGTTTTCTGAACCATTTGAGAATCAATAGCAGAAATGACATCTTTCTCCTGTTCACTATTTCTTTAAAACAAGAACGTTCTCTTACACAAGTTGCACAATGATCAAAATTAAAAATATGAACGCTAAGACATTATTATTTTCTTAATTTACAGACTTTATTCAGTTTTTTCCAATGGCCATTATTATATGTTTTTTCATAGTAAAAGAAAGTCCCAGGTGATATATGGCACTCACTTGTCATGTCTCTATAGTCTCCTTTAAACCGAAACCATTTCTTGGTTTTTCCCTGTCTGTCTTGATCTTGACATTTTTCAAAAGTACAAGCAAAATATTTAGTAGAATGTCAATGTTTGGGTTTGCGTGATATTACTTCATGGTTAGATTCAGGATGTGCATTTTTGTTAGGAATACCATAGACATGATGTTGTGTCTTTCTTAGTGCATTACATTGGGAAGCACATGATGTTGATTTGTGGCATCACTGGTGTTACTAACTTTGATCACCTATTAGGGTGACAGTAAATATATGAAAGCTATAATATATATTGTATATTATATATAATATATAAGCTAAATATCATAACATATCATATCATAATATGAAATGTGCTAGGCTAATGTGCTAGGCTAGTGGTTCTTAAACTTTGGGTCTCAGGAATGCTTTTCACTCTTACACATTTTTGAGGGTCTCAAAAAGCTTTTGTTGGAGCACCTGGGTGGCTCATTCAGTTAAGTGTCTGACCCTTGATTTCAGCTCATGTCATGATCTTGCCTCAGATCATTATCTGAGTTTGTGAGATCGAGCCCCATGTCAGGGAGCTCATGGAGCCTGCTTGGGATTTTCTCTCTCCCTCTCTCCCTCTGCCCCTTCCCCACTTACACACGTGTGTGCTCTCTCTCAAAATAAATAAATAAACATCAAAGAGCTTTTCTTTATTTTAGTTATAGCTATCAGTGTTTACTGTATTAGAAACTAAAATGGAGAAATTTAAAAATATTGAATTATTAATATATTTAAAAATATATATTAATATATATTTAAAATTAATATATTTAAATACATTTAAATATATTTATATATTTAAAATAGCAATATATATTTAATATATTAATATATTTATTATTAAAAAAAATTTTTTTTTCAACGTTTATTTATTTTTGGGACAGAGAGAGACAGAGCATGAACGGGGGAGGGGCAGAGAGAGAGGGAGACACAGAATCGGAAACAGGCTCCAGGCCCTGAGCCATCAGCCCAGAGCCCGACGCGGGGCTCGAACTCACGGACCGTGAGATCGTGACCCGGCTGAAGTCGGACGCTTAACCGACTGCGCCACCCAGGCGCCCCAAATATATTAATATATTTAAATATAGCAATTTAATATATTAAAAATTAATTAATATATTTAATTAATTTAATTAATATATTTAATCCCACGTTTCATGGGTTCGAGCCCCGGATCGGGCTCTGTGTTGACATCTCGGAGCCTGGAGCCTGTGTCAGATTCCGTGTCTCTTTCTCTCTCTGCTCCTCCCCTTCTTGCACTCTGTCTCTCTGTCTCCCAAAAATAAATAAACATTAAAAATTAAAAAAAATAACAATAGTAAACCTGTTACATAGTAATATACATAATACATGAAAAATAACTATATTTCCCAAACAAAAAAATTAGTGAATATAATGTCATTGTTTTGCATTTTTGCAAACTTCTTTAATCTCTGGCTTAATAGAGAGCAGCTAGATTCTCATACCTGCTTCTGGATTCAATTTGTTGCAATATGTTTTTGGTTGAAGAAGATGAAGAAAAAAATACATATGTAATTGGAAAAAGAAGGGGTATTTTAGTAGCTTTTTCACGATTGTGGATAATCTTTGATACTGTCCCAAAACTCAGTAATTGATAGTTTCTTAAAGGTTAGCTACAGTGTAGAATCTAAAACCATTATCAATAAACATTTTGTTCTCCATTACAGTAAAATCTACTGGCTTATCATGCATTTTGGATGGATCTTTTACCCAGGCACGATTTTGTTAACATTGTACTACACTAGTCACTTGAAAAAAATTGGCTCCCTGAGTTACACATATCTTCTAAATGTTGCCACTTCTTTCAACAACAACAACAACAACAATGACAAAGACCACATTTGTTAATAACACCACTGACCTCTTCAGAAAAGTGTACAGACATTGACAAGCTGTGAAACTCACATTAGTGGATATAAATTTCCCAAAATTTGAGTTTTCACTCAAATGCTCAAATTTTTATTATTGGCAACAAATACCATCAGTTGTTTTCTCTGAAGTGACAGGTTTACTTTGTTTATTTTGGGGAAATGCCCACTAAATTCCCACTTCTGAATAACCACGGTGTATCTGTCAGTTGTTTCAAGTACAAGTAGTGTTCAGTGAAATGCCACGAGCGCAGCTCACAACGCAGACTGGTGCACAGGTGCTCTTCTGGACAACTGAACTTGAGTGTGCAGGAGAGTGCTCTGTGCCTGCTTCCCATTTGTCATGCAGAAGGTTAAACGGGCAAGCAGTTGGGGCGCCTGGGTGGCTCAGTCGGTTAAGCTTCCGACTTTGACTCAGGTCATGATCTCATGGCTTGCGGGTGCAGGCCCCATGTCTGGCTCTGTGCTGATAGATCAGAGCCTGAAGCCTGCTTTGGATTCTGTGTCTCCCTCTCTCTCTGCCCTTCCCCTGCTCCTGCTCTGTCCCTCTCTTCTCTCTTTCAAAAATAAATAAACATTAAACATTTTTTTTTAATAGGCAGGCATTCGAGGATCAGGATTTAATAAAATTAATACATTTTACTGGTTAATCAAGGACATCTTAAAGTAAAACTTTCACAGAGTTCCTGGATCGCTCAGTTGTCTGACTTTGGCTCAGGTCATCATTTCGCAGTTTGTGAGTTCAAGCCCCGTGTCGGGGTCTGTGCTGACAGCTCAGAGCCTGGAGCCTGCTTTGGATTCTGTGTATCCCTCTCTTTCTGACCCTCCCCTGCTCTCACTCTGTCTCTCTCTTTCTCTCTCTCAAAAATAAATAAACATTAAAAAAACTTAAAAAAAAAGTAAAACTTGTACTTTACAATGACTACAGTCCGACACGGGGCTACTACCTTGATTTGTGCTAAGGTGCCAACAGTTTTACATGCCATTGCTCTTGTAATTTGTGCAAATGTCAACATAGTGAAAAAGGCAAATAATGTCTCAATAGTATGAGAAAAATACTGTGAGCTGAACGTGTCTCCAGGACTCCCAGGGTCTGGGGAACACACTTTGAGATGACAATAAAACACAACTATCTACGTAAATACACATATTATGTCCTCCATGAACTTAACATCTAATTGAACCAGCAGACCAGCTGACAAGAAGCAGGGTGACGGAAGAGTTTACAGGTATATATATAAGTTATTGGTGATCTTTTAGGTCTTGTTTTGGTCATACACACATGGAAGTTGGTTATGGTATAAATCTGTGCTGTCCACTGGCCACATAGGACTAGTGATCACTTGAAATATGACTAGATCTAATTAAGATATTCTGTAAATGTAAAATACATACCAGATTTTGAAGGCTTCATATAGAAAGAAAAGAATGTAAATATCTGATTAATAATGTTTATATGTATTATATGTTGAAGTGGTAATCTTTTGGATATATTGGTTTCAATAAAGTACATTATTAAAATTAAGTTCATCTGTTACTTTATACTTTTTAAAATGGAGCTATTAGAAAATTTACAGCTATATATGTGGTTTCCATTATATTTCTACTTGGCAGAACTATTACAGATAAATATATACCCAGATAAAATAAAACACTGATTATAAAACAGGGTCAAGCATAGACCAGTGATGATAATGCATTACAAACCAAGGATTAGTTTTCAACTGATTCTGTGCCCATAAGGTCAAGGGAAAAAGAGAACTTTATATTTAAACAGGATAATTAAGGTTTTCGAAATCATTTGATAAAGGTTCAGGTTGCTAAGGGAGCACAGAAGGGTGGGTAGCTAACCTAGTCTTGGGAAGATCACAGAAAGATCTCTTCCCAGAGAAAGAGAAGTCTCAGCTGCAACTAAAGGAAAATTAGAAAATTTTCAGCCCACTTGGAGAACTCCAAAATTTATGGGGGCTATTGTGATTCTGCTACATCACCACCTGCAGCTATTTACATAAAACTTCGTTTTCCCTGAGGCACTTGTATTTGAAGGGGAGGTTTATTTTACTTTTCTGCATTTCTCAAAAGAATCATGAATTTAAAATTATATATTTTAAAATCTGGGAAACATCCCGGCTCATACTAAGAGATACTTTGGAATTCCTATTTAGTTTTATAGACACACATGGGGTTTTGCTTATCCACATCTTGCCAAAAATGTGACCTTTAGCATCCAGGGTAGTAAAATCCTGACTCCATTATACATAGAGCTGCACATGGCTCTCAGCAAGAGGGAAAGGAAAATAGGAAAAGTCTGCAAAGACATAAAAATGATATTATGGTTAATTCTGCAATGACATTACATCGATATTAAAGTTAATGCCAAAACGAGCAGGGGGACCCCGAGTGTCAGGACCTTGATAATTAGCGATCTTCCAGCCTATTTGCTATCATGTTGATTCAGAGCACAGGCCCTGGTGAATAGTGGCGACAGGATTTTAACTGGTGAGGTTGGATCGCTAATTTGACCTCTCCCCTCCTCCTCCTTAGATGAGAAATGTGTCTGAAGTCCTCAATCTTCCAGAGAACTGGAGAGTAGAAAATCTTCAGTAAGAAAATAACGTATTCAAACCAATGACCTGAGCTCCCCAAGTTCCCTTCATGACCATCTCACTCAGGCGGCTCCCCACAGACATGGTCCTCATTCCCTGAGCGTATTTGTTGATGGTCCATCGGATGTAGGTGCTTTGAAAACTGGAGCCTTGTCTGCTTTGTGCCTGGAGCTTCAATGCCAAGGACAATGGTGCACAGGAGGTGCTCACAAAGTGGGATTGTTGTACTTGTCACTTAGCTCACCCTGCAGCGTCTTTCTTGATGGGAAACCTACACAGAAATTGTTCTGTTGAGCATCGTCGAGAATGAGAATGTGTCCACTCGTGGCAGATGCTCTCTGTCTTTCAGGGGGCTAAAAGAGCAGGAGACTGGGTAACAAACAAGCCTTCAGGAGCCAAGCCCTCCACCACATAGGAAGAGTGGGAGCTGGGAATAAGAGCCCTTCCATCTCTCTTCCCACCACGCCTCTCTTTCGTCTTAACTTCCACAGACTCAGTGCCTCCCCTGCGCTGTGCTGGGCACTTCACGAACATCATTTCCAGTCCTTATGCTAACCCTACAAGATGGGGGTTATTGATGTTATCATCATCACCTTACAAATGATAGAACTGAGGCTACTTGCCCAGGTCCATGCTGTTAGTAATAATGGACTTACCTGGGTTCTGAACCCTGTGCTGATTTCACCCTAAGGTCTGGCCTTCCCCTTCCATCCCTGGGTAATCTGGTCTCAGGTTCTGGAATGCCAGCAGGTGGAGCAAGAGAATGAGCGTCTTTGGGGCACCTGAGAGGAAGTGGAAGTGAACAGTAAGTGCTACCAGTGGTAATGCTTCCTGAGCATTTGCCACGGCTGGCCCTACACCAAACAGGTTACTGGGGTATCTTGATTACCTGCGGATAAGATTTTTATGGAGAAAGGAATCTCAGGCTTGAAGAAGTCACAAACTTTGTAATTTTGTGCCAGGTCTTGGAGCTAGTGGGAGGCAGAGCTAGCACACAGACCATCCTGAATCCTAGGTCCATACTTATTTTATTTTTTTTTTAATTTCTTTTTGGACGCCTGTGTGGCTCAGTCGGTTAAGTGTCCGACTTCAGCTCAGGTCATGATCTCATGGTTCATGTGTTCGAGCCCTGCGTCGGGCTCTGTGCTGACAGCTCAGAGCCTGGAGCCTGCTTCGGACTCTGTGTCTCCCTCTCATTCTCTGCCCCTCCCCCACTCATGCTCTCTCTCTCTCTCTCTCTCTCTGTCAAAAATAAATAAACATTAAAAAAACTTATAAAAAAATTTCTTTTTGGAGAAAAAGGAATCCTAGTGCACTGTTGGTAGGAATGCAAACTGGTACAAGTACTGTGGAAGTCGGAGCAGAGGTTCCTCAAAAAGTTAAAAATAGAACTATCCTATGATTCAATAATTGCACTACTGAGTATTTACCCAAAGAATATAAAAATACTAATTTAAAGGGATACATAGATCCCGATGTTTATAGCTGCATTACTTACAATAGCCAAATTATAGACACAGTGTCCATTGACTGATGAATGGATAAAGAAGATGTGGTATATGTGTACAATGGAGTATTACTCAGCCACCAAAAAGAACGAAATCTTGCCATTTGCAAACGACATGGATGGAGCTAGAGAGTACTATGCTAAGGGAAATAAGTCAGTCAGAGAAAGACAAATACTGTAAGATTTCACTCATATGTGGCTTTTAAGAAACAAAACACATGAGCATAGAGGAAAAAAGAGAGAGAGAGAGGCAAACCAAGAAACACACTCTGACATATAGAGAACAAACTGATGGTCACCAGAGGGGAGGTGGGTGGGGGATGGGAGAAACAGATGATGGGGACTGAGGAATGCACTTGTCCTGATGAGTGTTGGGTGATGTATGAAAGTGTTGAATCACTAATATTGTGATTAACTAACATTGTGTGTTAACTAACTGGAATTTAAATAGAAACTTTAAAAAATAAAAAATAAGAAAAGTAACTTATTGAATAGGCATTAAATCCATGTAGTTCAAAAACATCAAAAGGATATTCAAAGGTATGCGATTAAAAAGTTTGCTCCTGTGTTCAGCACCATGACCTCTCCTCCTGCAGGGAACCACTCTCATTAGATTCTCATATATCTTTCCAATGCTGCTCTATGAGAAGAAAAGCAAATACAAACACAAGTTCTTATTTTATTCCATTTCATACACAAAAGGTAGCAAATTATGCACCCCAAAATGTTGTCCTTTTCATTTAATGGAATATAAAAGTAACTAACGGTTACATGGTGCTTCCCTGCTGTGTGCCAGATCTAGGTCTAAGCATTTGGTGAATACCAACAGATTGAATGCTCTCATCCACCCTGTGAGGTAAGAATGATAATTATCTCCATTTTATAAAATGATTATATTGAGACAGAGAGAGATTAAATGACTTGCCTAAGATCACACAGCTAGGAAGAGGTGGACCCAGGCTTCAGATCCAGGTAGTCTGGCTTCAGAGTCTGTGTTCTTAACCTCTACTCTAAGCTGCCTTTCTCATATTATATATGAAGAAGATACATCATGAATATATAATATAGATCACATGTTACAAAAAATCTATTGGGGTGCCTGGGTGGCTCAGTCGGTTACGTGTCAGACTCTTGATTTTGGCTCAGGTCACGAGACTGAGACTGTGTCCAGCTCCACACATTGAGCGTGGGGCAAACTTAAGCTTCTCTCCCTCCCTTTCCCTGTCAAAGAGAGCACATGTGCTCTCTCTGTCTCTGTCAAAAAAAAAAAAAATTTAAAAAATCTGTTTTCTTTCATATAATATAAATTATATATGCAATGTTAAATGTCTACTATATCAGTACATAGAGGTTCTCCCACATTTTAAACATCTGTAAAGTATTTTATGCCAACATATTGTAATTTATTTAACCAATCTCCTGATGGACATTTTGGTTATTTCTGAATCTTTTGCTATAATATATATATATATATATATATATATATATAGTGTGTGTGTATGTGTGTGTATGTATGCATATATATATACACACAACACATAATTATAATACAAAATTCAAATGCAAATTAATATATAATTATAACAATATAAATGTACAGTAAATATCAAACACATGTTTATTTCCATGTGTGCAGGTCTATCTGTGGGATAAATCCTAGAAGTGGGTTAGTGAATTGAAGGCCATATGCATTTGTAATTTTGATAGATAGTGCCAAATTGCCTTTCAAAGGACTTGTACCCTTTACCATCTCATCAGCCATGGGCCAAAGTGCCTATTTGACCATGGCCATACTCACACAGTGCTCCGTCATAAGACTCGTACCCTCAACTGTTGCACCATGCTGTTTCCCGAGGGCAAAGTAGTTTGATAGCTGTGTGAATCCAAGGAAAACTAAGTTGCATAGGAAAAGGTCAGAAACTTGACCTAAGTCAAATGTCTGGCCACGAGTACTACAAACCAGAAGCAAAACGGAAAGTGCTTGATAATTATACTCAAAGGAAACAGTATAAAGACATGGATGCCAATAATTGAGTTCCCATTCAAGAGCCTGGGTTTCTAAACTGTCCCTCCCTCTGTAAAGAGAGGAAAGTAGTTGAATTCCTGGAAATGCCACTGAATTCTGAACACAGACAGGAAGCGTGTATCTTCTAAGTAAGGAGGGGGAAGAGCTGCTGGTCTGGGCTTCCAAAACCTTTTGAGCTTACATGGGATCAAATTGCTTTTCCTGGTTCCAATTCTGGTGACCTGGTTGAATACAAATTTCTGGAAGCTGATCAAAAAGGAACAGGCAGGACTCAGCTTCTCCCGTGGACTACAGACTCCGCAGGAGCTCAAGACAAGGGTATGGGGTATTCGGAGGCTTTCAGCTAAATTTGTTGAGCTGGTGATGCAATCCTGGTGATTCTGTTTTTTTTCTTAATTCTTTTGGAGATAATATTTTCCAGATTTTTAATAGGGAGCATATATTACTTTTACAATCAGGAAAATAAATAAAGGTCGTTAAAACAAACAATTCTTTCTCTCTCTCTCTCTTTTTTTTTCTCCTCCAAAACAATTCTTTCAAAATGGGCCAGCAGCTTTCTCTGTGGTGAGATTCAAGGGCCCCAGGAAGTTCCTGGCTACCCCCAGGACTTTCCTCAGCTTTATGGCTCCTAGGAATATTGCAGACGCAAATCCTCTCTCAAATGAGCTCACCTCCCCTTTTAGCCATTCCTTCCTACATCTGGCTCCGGCAGTTAGCTGCTCACTGGAGTGTGCAGGTCCAGGAGGGGTTCGGGTGGAGAAGGCAGAGGCACTGCATGCCTGAAGGGGAAGGGGACCCAGAGGGGCAGGAGAGACGTGGATAGAGGCGACTGCATGAACAGGAGTGAAAAGCAAGTGAGGTGGCACCAAGGACATTCTTCTCTAATTTCTCCAGATTGTCTATAGCCAACCCTGTATATCACAACTGCAAATAATCTGGAAGAGAAAAATCTTCATTGAAAATGGGTTGGTGAGGGATGCGTGGGTGGCTCAGTTGGTTAAGCATCTGACTCTTGATTTCATCTCAGGTCATGATATCACGGTTCGTGAGATGGAGCCCCATGTCGGGCTCTGCAGCTGGTAGCTCAGAGCCTGCTTGGGATTCTCTCTCTCCCTCTCTCTCTGCCCTTCCCCTTCTCGTGCTGTCTCTGTCCTCTCTCAAAATAGATAAATAAACTTAAAAAAAAAAAAAGAAAATGAACTGGTGACTCCCCCCACCCCACCCCCGCCCGCCATTGCTGGTAGGAATAGCAATCTATCCAAACTGTAGGGAAGTTTGGGAATACAAAAAAAGGTTGTAACAATGTACAGTAAAACCTTGGATTGTGAGTAACTTGTTCTGCTAGTGTTCCACAAGATGAGCAAGCATTTCTAATAAATTTTAACTTGATAAACAAGCGATGTTTCTCAATACAGTAGTACATGATACCGAATGTCACATGATCACAACTGAGCCAATGGTTCTCTCTCTCTCTCTCTCTCTCTCTGTCTCTGTCTGTATCTCTCTCTCACTTCAGGATTGTGGATGATCATCTTCCATGCTCGAGTGCTTCGTCTCAGGTACAGCATTTGGCAGAAATCAGTGATTTTTCAGCACTTTGGAAGGTGCCCACAACTGGCACTAGTGTATTTTTTTGTCACCCCAAAGCACTTATGGACTATCCTTTGTTTTCCCACACAAGAGTAGGCTCAGGAATGCTTTGCTTCATTCTAGGTCAGGCTGCCTGCAGATATAGAGCCTTTCCTCAGCCTTACTGCCAGTTACATTAAATACAGTGTATGACAAGGGCTTATTAATACTATACTGTAGTCAACATCCATGCAAGTGTATGCAATGGCCCCCATGCAGAAAAATGTAGAAAAGAAAGAGGGTAAGAATAAAAAAATGATTATGGTGGAAGCTAAGAAGGAAACCATTGAGGGGTGCCTGGGTGGCTCAGTTGATTAAGAGCCGGACTCTTAATTTTGGCTTGGGTCATGGTCTCAAGGTTTCGTGAGTTCGAGCCCCATGCCAAAGCCCCGTTATTGGGCTCCATGCTGACAGTGTGGAGCCTGCTTGGGATTCTCCCTCTCCTGTCTTTCTGCCCCTCCCCCACTCGCACTGTCTCTGTCTCTCTCAAAATAAATAAATAAACTTAAAAAAACAAATAGGAAAGGAAATCAGTGAGAAGTACCAACGAGGTACATGAGTGGCTGAAATTGCAAGATTTTATCAGAAGTCTGCATCTTGTCTGCAGAGGAGGAGACGAAAAAGGAGAAAAAGCGAGAATCCCTCACTGTAAATGAGATTAACGACATGTGTAAAATGTGGGAAATAGTGCAAAATTTTGTAGAAAAGCACCACCTGAATAAGGCTGTAGCAGTGCAAGCCATGAATCTGTTTAAGGTCACTGCAATATCACATTTCCATGAAATCCTCAAAAGGAAGCAAAAGCATGTGTCATTGGATAGGTTCCTTGTTAATGTTGCACGAAAAGAAAAGGATTTCATTGAGCCAACAGATATCAGTGATTCCATTAGTGATAGTGAAAGTTGTCCTATACGATAACCCTCCTCTCTCTTATCTCCCTCACACCAGCTTCGAAGGTTTTCAAGGGTGCCTGCAAGGTAATTTGTTTATTTTTCTTTATATTTTGTTTTTCTCTATATTTTACATTTTATTTATTTTGTATTATATTACAGTATTGTAATCATTTTTGTATGAATATTTTTGGGTTGTGGAACAATCATCTGAGTTTCCATTATTTCTTACGGGGAAATTCACTTTGGATTACAAGCATGTCTCTAGAATGAATTATGCTCGCAAACCAAGGTTTTATTGTACTTCTATTCTTGAGAATTTACCCTCAGGACACAACTTAAAATATGAAAAAAGTTGTTTACCGAAAGATAATTACAGCATTATTAACGAATCTGAAAAATAAGACATAACTTAGATGCCCTGTAATAGGGAACTAATTATATAAATTAGGGCACATACACACAATGCAATATTATGCAGCCATTAAAGAATTTAAGTTATAATTTTAAATGGGAAGCAATGTGTAAAAGTGATTTACTTTATGATTAAAATTATGCAAAAATATGCATAAAAAGAAGACTATAGGGAAAGGTACTAAAATGTTAAATGCTAGTCTTTGTGTGGTTGAAATTACCAAACATTTATTTTTTCTTTCTAATTTTCTGTGAGTACGAATATTTTAAAATTAAAATGATATACTTATCTAAAAAGATCAGGAGATTAAAGATTTAGCTTAAGGGCGCCTGGGTGGCTCAGTCGGTTAAGCGTCCGACTTCGGCTCAGGTCATGATCTTGCCGTCAGTGAGTTCGAGCCCCGCGTCGGGCTCTGTGCTGACCGCTCAGAGCCTGGAGCCTGTTTCAGATTCTGTGTCTCCCTCTCTCTGACCCTCCCCCGTTCATGCTCTGTCTCTCTCTGTCTCAAAAATAAATAAACGTTAAAAAAAGATTTTTTTTAAAATAAAAAATAAAAAAAATAAAAAAAAGATTTAGCTTAGATGTATGTGCGGTATGTGCATGACTAATTGTAGCACAATGTATGTACATGATTAATATAGCTGTGTGTCTAAAAGTGGGCTAATTTTCTGCACCACCGGTGAACTGGTTAAAGGCTGAGTCAGAGCTCAGTGTATAGTCACTGAAGTCAGTACCAGGTGCCAATAAAACGTTTCCAGGAGTCTTATTGGAAGTATTGGAAGTAAATGAAGATACTTTTTAATCAGTATAATTTGCATATGAGCAATAATAGATTCAGTAAAAGCCTCAATTTTTTCTTTCCTGATAAATAGGTTAAACCCCTACGAATTCCATGTAGGCTGTTAGTTTGCTTGGCAAAATATACCCTCATGGAAGACTTATAGGTCAGACTGACACTGGACCACCCCAGCCCTATTCAGGTAATCAAAATGGTAAGATTTTATTGTTTACATACATGGGCTTTTTCTAAAGCTTACTAAACTTGAATTTTTCTTGGGGTAGTGACAGGACATCCAATGCTATAATCTGTACATGTACATTTTGTTAATTATGTTTCGTACCATTTGCTAATGGCTTTGTAAGTGAGATCTTACTTCCCCTGGTTTTCCTGGAAGGCCAGGATTTGACCTCCTTTGAACTGATTTCAACCAGGAGCTCAATGCAAGGCTGTACTTGGGATTTATTGGCTGATAAGCTGAAAAAAATAATAATAAAAGGGTCAGGAACATGCTCCAGAACATAGCTCACTTACAGAGTAAGAAAAGTAACAGTTCTAGGTTATTTATTGTGCTCATACTACTTATCACGTGCTGTCTAGGTGTTACGGGAATGCAAATATGACTAGGACATGGTTCTTGCCCAGGGTGAGTTGTTGCGTACAAACCCTATTATGCTACCTTGTGCAGGTAGCATCGATTAGTAAAGCAAGCTCAATATGAGACACTAGAGAGAAGTAAGGACTGTGATAAGTTAGAGAGGGCTCTCCAGGCTTAAAGGCTTTGGTGGGATCTTATCATTAGGCTCTCTGAATTTCATAGTAGGTTATCAAAATGGACTTTCACATAAAATCTCCAGATTTTAAAAATTCTATCAACTGAAGTTTTTAAAAATACTGTGACTTGAATCAAAAAAGATTCCACCGGACCACATTAGAGGTGTGGGTCCCCTCGTGCAACTGCTGTCTTTGAGAAACAGTCTTTTTGGATAACAAAACACTTTGAAATGTGCCGAGCTGCAAAGTGACATGCTCACGATACTAATCTCACAGGCTTATTGAAAATATTAAAAAAAGATGCTGGGTATGAAGTACTTGGCAAATGACCGCTCTTAATTGTGATAAATTGGTGGTGAAATTCATGTGTCAAGGATAGAGGTAATGAGCGGATGGAATGACAAAACGTGCTTGGAAAAGTCAGAGAGAGTTTCCCAGAGGTGGTGATGCATGAGCATTGCTGTTTGTAACAGCTTTATTGAGAGATAATTCACATACCTTACAATTCACTCATTTAAAGTACACAGTTGAATGGCTTTCTGTATCTTCATAGAGTTGTGCGGCCACCACCACAATCAACTTTAGAACACTTACGTTG